>NW_020175186.1:5311064-5356002 GCF_003031525.2 Neophocaena asiaeorientalis asiaeorientalis
GGGTCTCCAAACCCCAAAAAAAAAAAAAAAAAAGAATAGGGATAATAATAAATAATTCAATATCTTATACACATTGGATGCACATTTTTAAACTCTGTGGACATGTATTCCATAGCTTCTCCTACTTTCACTTTGATATCTTTTCCTTTTATCCTGGCTCTTTCTTAGTTTATGTTGACAATAGAAGGGTAGCAGCATTACAGGTAGAGGACTAGTAGGAGAATATTTTAGTTTCTTTTTCCCACCTTTGTGAGTCTTCCACCCTGAAGACTCACAAAGTACATAATACTTATAAAACCCTGTCCATATCTGGAGTGACTAGCAGGTAACAATACATTAAAATCCATCCATTACTTGGAAGCAAGTGGCAGACTGATATTCATTCAGTTTGACAATACATATCAAATTTCCCACTTATTATGAGTGCAGTAACATTATAGACACTTCAGAGCTATGAAATATTTATATAGAAAAGCCGACTCATAATTTTAAATAGATGCACCAAGTATGTTTTGAGCACCTTATGACATTTGGAATTTATCATTATTTACTTCATTTGGAGGAGGGATGTTAAAGATATTTATCAAAAGTTACGAGAAAGGGTTCCTCTTCCTGTAAATGTGGTGATTCGTGAATTGGTGGGGGAATTGCTCTTCTTCTGACACAAGATTTGGTGGAATTATCAATAATAAGCTCATAAAAGTCATAGGTAAGATCTAAGATCTTTATTAACGTAAACCTAAGATATTTTCTTAAATAGGAAAATACATTGCACAAAGGTACTTTTAAAACCTATTTAGAAAATTCTCTCTGTCTCTTTTTATTGTTTAAGAGAATCACATATCAGCAACATAACCTCATTGGATCTTCAATATATTAGTTACTGTGATATTGTTTCCTTCTGGAAATTATTTATATTTTAAGGTATTATATTATACTTATATTTTAGGTTTCGAAAAGGGCTAGGAAAATGTCACTATCTAGAAATGAAGATGAGGGTCACTTGCAATTTTAATTCTAATCATGATAACATGGCATGCATCTCCTTTACTTTAATTTAGTTCACAAGACAGAGGATACACAGGTACAACTAACCAAGCAACAATAATTTATGGAGCAGGAAATATGTGCCCAGCATGGTAAAATTAATTCTCTGTATTCACTGCCTCCCCTAATTCTCACAAACACCAGTGAATAAAGGAGTACTGTCCATTTCACATATTAAGAATCCAACTGTTTTAAAGAGGTTAAGCCACCTTGTCCACAGTCAGGGACAGGAAACAGCAGAGCCAGGTTCTGAACTCAGATCCCACTACAAAATTTGTTGTGTTAATCAAATTGCTATATTGTCTCTTTGTGAGTGCCACAAAATTTTTTTCTTCCCCCAACCCTTAGACTGTTTCCATTCTCAACAAAGAGAGTTTCCCAGGAGTTAATTGGTGGTTCAAATTTCTAGTGTTTCTCTTTTTTTTAATTAATTAATTAATTTATTTATTTTTGGCTGCATTGGGTCTTTGTTGCTGCACGCGGGCTTTCTCTAGTTGTGGCGAGCGGGGTCTAGTCTTCGTTGTGGTGCATGGGTTTCTCACTGCGGTGGCTTCTCTTGTTGTGGAGCACGGGCTCTAGGCGCACAGGCTTCAATAATTGTGGCACATGGACTCAGTAGTTGTGGCTCGCGGGCTCTAGAGCGCAGGCTCGGTAGTTGTGGCACACGGGCTTAGTTGCTCCGCGACATGTGGGATCTTCCTGGACCAGGGCTCGAACCTGTGCCCCCTGAATTGACAGGCAGATTCCTAACCACTGTGCCACCAGGGAAGTCCTAGTGTTTCTCTTTAATTAACAGTATCCTTCTGGAATTCTGTTTTCATTTTAGAAAAAAAAATTAAAGGATTTACAAATGATAAGAATATGACTAGTTTATCTCAGGCATTCATCAAGGATAAGGAACGGAATTTCCTCAAACGTTTAAGCCACCATGCAATTTAAAAAATCGACTCCTTCATCCAGTCTATAATTTTCATTCATACATGCTGAGCTTTGAAAGACACATTCTTGGGGCTTCCCTTCCCTGGTGGCGCAGTGGTTGGGAGTCCGCCTGCCGGTGCCGGGGACACGGGTTCGTGCCCCGGTCCGGGAAGATCCCACATGCCGCGGAGTGGCTAGGCCCGTGAGCCATGGCCGCTGAGCCTGCGTGTCCAGAGCCTGTGCTCCGCAACGGGAGAGGCCACAACAGTGAGAGGCCTGCGTGTTGCAAAATAAAATAAAATAAAATAAAAGACGCATTCTTTACGATCCTTGTATTTTGCATGCTTGGAGTCTTAACGGTATAGATTTCACCACTTTGTTTTAGAGGAAAAATTTAATAAAGACAGCAAGAACACACTCAATTCAGTTGAATACATACTAAATTTGCAAACAATATCCATGTAGCCCAGCAAACAGCAAGATACAGGCCCTGTACCCCCAAAGAAAAAATGTCCCAGTAGTCTATTGGGATGACAAACTATTATTTCAAGTGTTACAAATACAAAAACTATTGTGTTTCAAATGTGAATAAGATCACATCTGACAGAAAGATTGAGAGAGACCAAGCAGGAAGTCTCCATAGAGGAGATATTTGAGATGGGACTTGAAGGATGAGTGTGATTTCAGCCATAGTGAGAAGGTTCATAAGAGAAAATAAGATGCTCTTGGAAGAGCAATAATCATGAGGAAAGGTATAGATATAGGAAAGGCCATGGAATAAGGCATCAGGTACAGTAAATCTAGAGCAGATTACCAAGGTGACTAATGTAGAATCAAGTCATGTTGAATGTCAGACTGAAGCTTTTGCATATCATTTTATGGGAAGTGTTGAGGAAATTTTGGGCATTAGTTCTTTTTGTTTTGTTTGGAGATGGGATAGTCCAACCTTACAGGAGTGAATGGTCACTTGCATAGGATAGTTAACCCAAGCTGAGGTGATGAAGCATTCTCTAGCCTGGCCATAAAACATATTACTTGACATTGATTTATGGGGAATAGTAAATCAGGGGGAAGAGCCATTGCCAGTTGTCTAGGAAGCAGAAAATATGTGTCTACCTAAAGATTTAACAGAAATGGAAAGTGAAAGATCTGTTCTGGAGATAGGATAAAGTTAGAGCCTTGGGTCTTGGCAAATGATTATACAGAAGGGACAGGGAAAACACATGCATTTATAAGCACTCTAACAAAACACTAAAAAGAAAACACATGTGTGAAGCTCTCTCTATTCTTAGAATCGCTCCTAAAATTAGGATTTATTACAATGAAATACATGGAAGTAATGGAGTTGGAATCTAATAGGACTCCAGGAATTGTTATAATGCCAAACTTCATAAAGACAGGATAATTCATGATCCAAGGCTGTGCTAGAGATCAGGAGTTTGTTGATATTTAATTTAGGACTCTGCATTATCATCACACAGGCACTTTGATACTACATGTCTTGGTTTAGCTTTTTTTCCAGTTTCCACTACAAAATAATGATTCTCTCTCCAAATCTACATTTTGAATTCTAAAGGAATGGAATATAATGGGTCTATTTTGTACAAAGTCTACTTTGTCACTTCTGTCTCACAGACCACCAACCAGTGAGAACTGTCAGAATCATTTTTGACTAGGAATAGTAAAGTCTCAAAAAGTAATGATTTAAACAAAGCAAAAGTTTATTTCCTTCATGTTAAGGAAGTTTGGTGGTAAAACCTCCTGGAAGATGTGTCAAGGAAGCAGTATCCTTTTTAATGTGGCTTCTATATCTGGGATAACTTCAAAGCTGTGATGCTTTGGCCATTATGTTTACATTCTGTGCATCAAGAGGGAGAAGGAAAGGGGAACCTTCATAACTAGAAGGAATTTCGTGCATCTCTTGTTCATTCATCTAAGAAGGGAGAAAGATAATTGATATTGGGAGGCAAATAGTAGTCTCTGACTTAGTTTCATAATAGATTGGCTGATGGGTTAAATGCCCACCACTGGTTCAAGCTGTTGTAGTTGAGTCAAACCAGAGTAAAACCAGCTACAGACCTGCCTATGCTGCTCTCTCACTAAGGGACTTCCAGGTTTCCTTAGACAAAGACCGTGAGCAAAGAAAACCCCAGCATTATGATTGGCCTGCCCAGGACAAGGAAGTCAGGTAAGGAGCAGGTCTGTGGTATAGCAAGCTTACAGGGTACAACAGGGAAATTGATGAGATCAATTTTGTCCTCATTAAGTTTTTACTGATGGCGGGGCACAACTGTCCATTACTCTGTTTCTGCAGGCCAAATAAAATTATTGCAAACTAAGCTGTAATAACTATTATAACAGTAACTTGGAGTCTTTGCAATCATAGTCTAGTACACAAAGGGGACAGATGGCCTCTTATAATATGTGTAGGCACAGAATTGCTTTCCCTTTCATTCTAGCCATGGGCTTTTCCTGCACTTTCACCTCTGAAATCACGTTTAAGAAGAACTCTACATTTACTTGCAAATGGTAAATGGTATTTTGTATGAAGGTTTCAGTCTTATTACTTCCCAATGCACACTTCTGCTTCACAAATAATATGACAGGGGTCAGGACCATGGCTCATCTGTGCCCTCAAATGAGCTAAAACGGACAGTGAGTTTCCTGAGTCCAGAGGCAATTTCTTTTATTTTTTCCTTAGCAAGGGCTCTTGTCAGAGAGGCCAAATAGTCAAGACAGCCTGAAGTGAGGAGGTACCTGCCCCTCCCACATTAAAATTTGGAAACATTATCCCCAACCAGTGAGTCACATAGGAGGCTGCACCCAGAAACACACAGAAGCCATTGGAAGAAACTTCAAGATATCTTGGAAGATTTACCTTTGAGGATTTTTGTTTAGAGCCTATCTTTTAGGCTCCAAATTTTAAACTATTTTTATGTTTTACACACATACTTGCGCACACATATCACATACACACACACATCCTTATCCTAATTGTGAGTTAATCCAAATACCACCCTACCTCTTATGTTCAAAGCTCGGCTTCCCCATCTTGTTCAGTTTGACCTGGTGCCACATTTGTTTCTTCTTGGTATTGTCATGTCTCTCACTGTAATCTTAGTATAACTTATTTTGCTCCTACTCACTCTGTAGCAAGCATTTTTGACTATACATTGGAAATAGTGTTTTGTACAAGTTCACTTTTTGTTATGGTGGATATTGTTTTTAGTTTTTTACATTTTTATTTGTGTTTATTTTTTAGACTCTTCATCCTCTTAGCTTTTGTTTATCACAGGGAAAATAAGTTTGGGTTCATCCAACCATGTTGTAATTCAGATTTGTTCCATATGATGTTCTGTGACTAGGAACTGCTGGGTCACGTAGACAGATGAGTGTGTTACTACTTGCAATTATGTCAAATAGTTCTTATAGTGTATCTATTTACTGTGTTTTGTGGTGAAGATTTTATTACATTTAAAATAAAGAATCACCTGAAAGGTAGTATAAATTTTCAAAAGCACTTATTGGAAAAATGCTGTAGAGTGAGGAAAGTCTGTAGTTTGTGTGGCTACTCTTAATATAGCCCCATGAGCTGAAGAAGCAGTGGTCCCTGCCACAACTGTCTCTCCCTCACCTCTCCCACACTCCCCAACAACAATAATAAATAGCACATAAGCTTTTATCTTAGACTCCATTTCCTGGAAACTTGGACAATTATCTCCCTAGGGCAACATGAGTAAAGAAAAAGACATAACTTAAAAGGTGTCCTCTAACCTTTCCCTTATCTGAGGTACCTGGCCCTCTTCCACTTACCATTCATAAAAACTCATCTGTCCTCTTTGTCTCCAGAGACTTATTAAATTCATCAACTGTTTCCTTCTCTGTTGTGTGGCATGAGAATTGAATTTAAGGGAAAGATCCAGCTGCCAATGCTAATTTAGCCAGAAATAGAAGCCCCTAGTTAAATATTATCTCTATTTCATTTTTAACCTTCCTTAAAGTTACCTCCTTTATTCCACCTGCTGAGAGCCAAATGGATCTGACCTGGCCTGAATTGTCATTCGTTCTCAGTTAGCCGTGACTAACAACAACATCAAAAACATGTCTTCTCTGGGTGTTAAAACTCTGAACAACCAGTATGAAGACTCATTGCAATCAACTATGAAGGAAAGGATTTAAAGATGGAGAAGCCCATCAACCCTTCTCAAGCCATAGGCAGACTTAGGAAGGATGTGTAGAGACGTGAAAGAAAAAAGTGAAATGTATTCATTCAACAATGTTTTTAAAGTGCATCCTGTTTGCCAGGCTTTTGAGCATCTGTAATTCAATAGATGCATAACATCAGTACTACATGTGTATAAGAGTAGTGATGGCTACAAAAGCTCTGGACTAGCAATAAAAAGGCACTGCTTTTAAGTTAAATTCTGCCATTGACCTTGAACAAATCAACTGTCGACTCAGGGACCCACTTGTCTCATCCATAAAATAAGATGTTGAGCTGGATAAAACCTGAGTCTTCTCATCTAAAATACAGTGATACTAGTTCCTTTGTGAGACATTTTATTATTCATTTGCAAAATGAGAAGAGTTACAAGGGTGGCTTACTTCAGTGATGGTAAAAAATATGTTTTTCATATATATTGAGTGCTATATAAATGCAAAGCAGTTGTGGGCGGGTTTAGATATGTTTAATGCTTTGCTGTTAGCTTTCATAAAACCACTACAACATTTGAGCATCTGTTATATTTCTTGCTGTATATTTATATACTAGGAAAAAATTAAAAAAATAACCTGGTTAATAAACATGTACTTCCTAGAACTGGTCCAGAGCATTTGTTCGTTTTTCCTGGAAAAAAAAGATTGAAAAATGGAAGTTAAAGCCTACTGCTAAGTTTTTGTTTGTTTTTGCTTTTTTTTTTTTTTTTTTTTTGCGGTATGCTAGCCTCTCTCTGTTGTGGCCTCTCCCATTGCGGCACACAGGCTCCGGACGCGCAGGCTCAGTGGCCATGGCTCACGGGCCTAGCCGCTCCACGGCATGTGGGATCTTCCCGGACCAGGACACAAACTCGTGTCCCCTGCATCGGCAGGCAGACTCTCAACCACTGCGCCACCAGGGAAGCCCCCTGCTTTTTTTTTTTTTTAAATTCATTTCTTATATTTTTTCTCTTCCTTTTCTTGCTGGGTTACTGAAGTCTTGTGGTGAAATAAGACATCCTTTTCACTTTGTTGCAAGTGACTTTTTTTTACTGTCGAGTGGCTGACTTTCTCTTTTGTCCCTGAAAAATTTGCATCTTTCTCCCTTTACGCCTATACTCTTGGTGTCAATTGATTAGTGCTATTGGAGGTTCTGAACTGACTTTGCGGGGAATAATGATATGGGCTGAAAATTCATTGAACATTGAATTGCAACTATTGAAAGTTCTGTTGAAGTGTTTTTAGGTCTTGTGCTAAGAACATCTGTTTTTTGCTGCAACCTCCACCACTAGATTCTCATGTGCTTAGACAGTTTTGTAACACTTCTGAGTCTCAAATATCTTACTAAAAAAATTAAAATCCTAACTTTTTTGTTTTTTGGGATGTTAGGAAAAAGTAGTAAGTACTTAACAGATCATTTCATATGTTGTAGATGATCAGTAAATATAAAGTTGCTCCCCGTCCCTCAGCATTCTCAATCCCCTTGCCATGTTTTTCACTTTTTATTATTATCACCTGTGAAACAGAAAGCTAAGTATGTGTCAAACACATATTTATTGACTTGCGTATTGTCTGTTTCTTCCACTAAGTTTCCAGGAACATGGATATGTCTTGTTCATTGATATAGTTCCAGCCTCTCTGACAGTGTATAGAACAAAGTAGATTTTAAATGTTCATTTGTTAAATAAAAGGTGATCTATATTTGTATTGTGGTTATGGTTGTTATCAAGATTACCATAAAAAGTATTAAAAAGTTAGAATCTATGCTGTCTTACATGTAAAACAAAAATTAATGAGGAACAAAAAGGTACTGTCAGCTCTTGTGTTCTCAGTGTTTCATACTAACTGGCATAATTTTAAGCCAGTTTCAGAGTTGCTATGTGGAGAAGAATCAAACTAAATAAAAAGGGGGAGGCAATATTTTCTAGTTTTCCACTGTTTTTTCTCTATAACCCTACTGTTATATAAAAGTATTCAGTTACTGAATTCTAGAGCTGGCAGGGACTATGAAATCCTCAAGCCATTATCGTTTTCATCAGTACTCTTAACCATTCACATATTGATTGAGCACTTATGTCTAGTGGAAAAAAGCTAGTCAGAAAGCCTGTCTCTTTCTCTTTGTCCTTTTAAGGTTTGCACTATAAAAGACACGGGTAAGGTTTGCACTGTTATCACACACACATGCATTTATTGTGTGTCTACAAGTCTGTTTGGAGCCAGACATCTTGCTATAGTTTGAGACAGAGATAAAATAAACTGTCCCTTTATACAAAAGTTTATTGTCTGGAGAAGGGGTCAAACACATAAACCAAAAATCATTACATAGTCTAATGTAAGCAATAACAAATAAATAATAATAGGGAGGCAGGAGAACAAGGTGTGGTGACTAGCAACAGCATAGTGGATTATGTAATACATGAACATAATCTTGAAATGCATGTAAGATTTAATTAGATACACAAAGGGGAAAGGGTGATCAGTCAGAAAAACCTCAATGGTAAAGATAGAAAGGTGAGACTTGGCATGTGTTTGGTGATCCACAAGGGGTTCTATAAGCATAAGAGGTAGGGAATTCTGATAAGTCATAGGTCATAAGGCTGGAGAAGTAGGCAGGGTTAACTAGCTGAATCATCTAGTGTGTCAGGCAGAATTCCTGCTTTATATTATATTTCAGGCTCTGAAGCCAGGTAGCATGGTAATGTGATAAAGCAATATGGAGGATGGAATGGAGAAAATGGAAGTATGTTACTAACCTAGACTTCTAAAAGAAAAAGCAGGTGATTCAAAAACTAAAACCACAGACAAAATAACATTTGGAATTAAGTATACAAATGTTAAAGACTATATCTTGGAAGTAGAATATGAAACGTGGTGGGTGATAGGATACATTGCCAAGATCCACCTTCCAGAATGAAGGTGTAATATCCCAGCTGCTGGCTGACAGATCTCAGTTGTCAACTTCTTTGGGGATTGCCCTTAGGGTTGAAGTGAGTTTCGTTGCCCATTGAGCTTGATACCATAGGTCTACATCCACAGACTGAATGAATTTGGAGTATAAAAGTCAAACCCTCTTAACCCAATACTGAAAGAGCTCTGAAAAGCTTTGAAGGGTCACACCAGCTTCAGAACTCCCCATAGGGAGTTTGGGATTGACATGTACACCCTGCTGTATTTAAAATTCATAACCAACAAGGACCTACTGTATAGCACAGGGAACTCTGCTCAATGTTACGTGGCAGCCTGGATGGGAGGGGAGTTTGGGGGAGAATGGATACTTGCATATGTATGGCTGATTCCCTTTGCTGTGTGCCTGAAACTATCACAACATTGTTAATCGGCTATACTCCAATGTAAAACAAAGTTAAAAAAAAAAAGAACTCCTCGTAAGGTCCCAGTGAACCACATCAAGCTCCAGTTCTCCCTCTGCTGAACATGGCTTACTCCCCTTCCTTTAACAAATGTAACATTTCCTTTAATCAGTCTCTTGCACAGTGACTTTTGCAGTTCTCTGCAATCTGGCTTTTGTTTTATTCTTAAGTCACATATCTCATCATTCTCCATTATCTTTTCTGATTCTCTCCGATTTAGCCAAGCTGAACTCACTTGATTTCTTCAACAAAACATGCTCTCTCTTACTTCTGCTGCATGTGGATGTCCTTCCTGGAACAAGCCCCACTTCCATCTCCATCCAGCCACAGTTTCCAGATAAACTTGTTATTGCCTATGTGATGTCTGTCTTTTCTGAGAGATTTTAAGTTCCATGGTCTCTATTACTGTCTCACCTCCTCTGTCTCTTTTTCTCCCCCCCTCCTTTCTTACTCCTGTTTCCCAAAATTAGTGCAGTACCTGGTATATAACTTTTACTTTTTTAGTTAATAAATACTTGTGGAATAAGTTATGTCTTCCTAGAGAGGGATTTACATTATTTTTTATAAATGTATTGAAATATATTTTAATTCCAAGGAACTAATAAAAAACATAAAAGTAGAGATGGTATTTAGTGAGCAAAATTGACCTCTTAACATTCATCTACAGTAAATGTTACAAAGAAGCATCAACTGCTTGAACTAATTTTCAGATATTGAGATCTAAACTATACTGACAATTAAGCAATTTGTATATATTAGGAAAACACAAATACTCTTGTGAATAATACAAGTACTATACATTTAAACTGTCTTCACAGAATTTCTATCATCCTAAACCATCTGTATACCATAGAAGATACTTTGCCTCTCCTTCTACAAATTCATTATTTCAACAAATTTTCATTGAGCAACAAATATTGCCATACCAGATATTATTCTCGATAGTGGAGATAAAATCCTGATCAAAAAAAGCAATGATCCTGCTATTACAAAGTTAATATATTAATTTAGGGATATAATCAAGAAACTCAAAAACTAAAACATAGTAGCTGAGATGTGGATAAATAATGGCAGAAAATAGATCAGAGTAAATGTATCAGACAAGACCTAGTCAAGTGAAACAAATGACATCCTTTATGTAAAAAAGGAAATAATATAAAGAATAACTAGATAAATATTCTTAATTACTGAAAGAGATAAAAGAAGATTCTAAAGTGTAGCAAGAGTTGCTATAAAAAGCACCTGCTACCACTGGGGCTGAGGAAAAATTGAAACTTTGAGGAAGGACCCCACAAGACTGATATTAAGACCACTAAAGAGGTGGTCTACCTGCCGCTCAAATACATTGCCTACTGCCACAGTAAAGAGGAAACTTTCTGAGGTCACCCAGGAATGGGAAGAAGAGCCCACCACCACGGGAAATGCTAAAAAGTCTATTCTGAAATTGTCATTGTAGAAAAAAACAGAAACATGCAGAAAGAAACAGTAGTCCTTTCTTCCTCTATTCTTGCCTTCTATTCCAGGGCCTCCTATTGTCAGAACTTGACAGAGAGCCAGCTGGCAAAAGAAAAATATAGTTTTTAGCAACCAACTTCCGTAGCAAAAAAGTAGGTCATAAAAGGATGGGTGTGGGGTTAAAAGGCAATAAATTAATAAGTAGCATGACTCTCTGTTAATGTGGGATTTCATCAAAGGTCTGCATGAAGTAAGGAATCCAGCTATAGGTTTCACTGGAGAAAAAAGATTGCAGGCAGAGGAAAGAACAATTTCAAAGAACCAGAAGTTAGATCACATTTGATAGGTTTGATGAAGAGCAAGGAAGTCAGCATTGCTGGAAGGGACACAGATGAGTTCATAAAGACAGCAAGGGAACAGATCATAGACAGGGCAGACTCTTGCTTTGAGTGAGGTGAGAATTGAGCACCAGAGGGTTCTGATCAGCAGAATGATGTAATCTTAATTTACTTTAAAAGGATCACTTTAGCTTCTGTGTCGAGAAATGATTATGGGTGGTTATGAAGAGAACTAGAAAATAAAATAACCAAGTGTGAGAAATGAAGATGGCTTGGTTTGAAGTGGTAATAGTGGAGGTCATAAGAAGCTGTTGAATAGAGGATGGGAGGAAAAGTTGGCAGAGTACAATGATGAATATGTAGGGGAAATATGTGAGAGGAAGAGAGAAATAAAGAATGATGACAACATGTTTTTCTTGACCTGCTGAAGGGATGCTATAGAACTGTGATGAGGAAGCCAGTAAGAGTTCCAGTTTTGGAGTATGGAAACATCAGGAGTTCAGTTTTAGATATTTTAGTTGTGTTATGCCTGTTGGACATCCAAATGGGATGTCAGATAGGCTCTAGGATATATTGTGTGCAGAAGAGTGGTCCAACCTAGAATCTATTTAAAGTCATTGGCTTATGGACTTAGAGACATTATGTAATCTATGACATTAATGTCACCTAGGGATCAAGTGTAAATTTACAAAAGGAAAGTTTGGAGAGTAAGCTCAGGGACATGGTAATATTTACAGGTTGGGTATATGAGGAGAAACCAACAAAGAATTTGAGACAGGTTGGTCAATGAGGTCAGATGAGAACCAAAGAAACACTGGTATTACAGAAACCATGTAAAAAGTTATTAAGGAAAAATGGTCATTTTGGTCAAACATGGCAGATAGGGAAGTAAGAGAAGGATTAAAAATTGACCATTGTATCCTTTTGCTATGCACATTATTATTTTCTTTAACTATAATTTTTGCTTTCCCTATATCCAAGTTAACAACAAGTTAGATGCAATCTTTTCCTTGAAAATGATCACAAAGTCATATTTTAAATGGCTGCATGATTACTCAGCTAGAGACTGCATTTTCCAACTTCTCTTGCTTTGTTACTATGTACAGCCCATGGGATTTAATGTAAGTGATGTGTTTCTATTTCAAGGTCAGGTTCTTAGAGAGTCTTTTCTTCATCTTTCCTGCTGTTTTGGAAGTCATAATTACTGGAGCAACCTTGAAATCCATGTGTTGAGAATAGATGCCCACCAGCCCTGAATTATTCACTCTGTAAATTGTGAGAGAAAAATAAAACGTTATTATATTAATGCACTGTATTTGGTGGTCATTTTATTATGGTAGCTTAGCGTGTATCTCATGTAAGTAGCAATCTTTGAGCTTCAGAAGTTTAAATCCTAGAGAATAATGAATCATTATTCAAGTGACTGGTAAAGAAAGGTCAGAAATAAAGAGTTTATTGAAAACCGTCACCAAGGATCTAAAATGAGATCAGGGTCTATCCTAACACCCCAGCCCTCATACCCCAATGAAAATCCATTAATTATTTAAATATTCCCATCATCAGAGGCATCTAATGGATGTCTATATAATGTGGTCTGATGTTCTCTCTTATACTAAGGAGAACTGAACTAATTTAGTGTCTTTATACTTTGCTCTTAGAAGAAATGTTTATAAATAAACTCCTACTGTTTTCTTAATTTCTTTCCTTTTGTTAGTGTATTCCAGTGTTAATATCATTTTGATATATGTGACTGAGTGATTTAAGATAAATTAGGGTAATGCTAAGGCTTAAGATAATGGCTCCCTGGTATTGCTTTTTCTAGAAACAAAACTTAATTTGCTGAAGGAGTTAGGGAATAGTTCCCATTTACTTCTGGCATCATCACAATTTCTAAGACAATTTCCTGTGTGGAATTTAGGTATTTCCTTTGAAAGAGATAGCTAACATATATCAGAAAGAGTCCTGATGTTGCCTAGAATGAGAAGATCTAGTTTTGTGAGAAACTAAGTGGTATTTTTAAGTTACCTTCAGGCAGAAATCCCCATAAACACATGAAGGCCTTAAATACAGGTCCAGATGTCAGGAAAAATGATAGCTCCAGGTGATAGGACCGTCTCTGTTCTAAGCCTTGACCCTGTTCCAACCACCTGATTGCATTATTTGGGTTCAAATTATGGGTCCTTCTTTTCACTATAACTTTCAGAACTCACTTAGGCAGGCTCTTTCTGAGAGAAGCCAATACTGGGTTTCACAATACTGTATTGTGACACTGTTGCAATATTATTCACACCTCATGTCTCTTGAAAATATTGCACTATTTATCCCAAGGTGCTCCTTGACCTTTGTTAAATTTGAGATCCCATTAGACTACATATAACAAGCTAACAAGCTTATATGTGAGATACTGTTTTAATTACTTTACTCATTTAATCCTCACAACTCTATAAATTATGTACTATTATTATTCCCATGTTACTTACAAAATAAATAAGGCAAAGAGAAGAGGGTGAGTAATTTACTCAAGGTTACACAACTAATATCTTTTAGGGCAAGGGTTTCATAGTTGGCATCAGATTCCGGGATTTTAACTCCAACTTTATATTTATATTTAAACTGTAAAATAGTCTGCAAACTCTATTATCATTACGATTTGTCTTTAAGTACTTGTAGCTTATATAGGGACTTAGTCAAGATTGCCCTTGAAACTTCTAGAAAAGTTCAGGAATTGTGTTCCCTGACTATGAAGAAAGGTCTGGGGGATTAACACAACACCTTGATTTTATTTGTCATCAACATGTGTTTTGGCTGAGAAGCCACTTTATGGTATTTTTCCCCAACTTCGTAACAGGAGGTTGTATATTTTCTTCATGTGGCATCTTTCATCTAAGAATCTCAAAGGGCTCAACAAATGCTATCTCATTAACCATCTCATCATCTCTTTATCGTACAATCTGTCCCTGAAATTGAAATTGAAACTCAGATGTATTACTTGACTTATCCAAGGTCACAGACCCAACCCATCATAAACAACAAAGAAAAAATGTGTAGGTTAATTTATATTCAGTGCCTTTTACTGCATAATCAGCCAAGGCCTTTCCTCAATTATAGTCTTGAAGCAGAGTTGCACTCTTATTTGATACATCCTAAGATAAAAAGTTAGATCTTATGTTGGCATCTCTCTCTTTGGTACAGTAATAATAGGGAAAATGTTTTATGTTTGTGTGATAGCTGGTAACAATTTGGTCACTTTTATTGCATCATTTGATATTCCAGATATCCTAGGAGGTAGATAGGGTAAGTGTAATGATCCTCACCTTTCAAGTGAAAGCATTGAGACTTAGAATAATGATTACAAGTTTTATTGAGTTTTTACTATATGCAGAATGTTTTATAAGTTGTATCTCTTTTAAGTCTAAAAAAAAATCAGGTGAAGAAACTAGAAACTGTGACTCAAGTAAGTTAAATAATTTGCTGTGATTGTAACAGGCTGCATTTCCCAATACTGTTTATTTAACCCCCATGCTGCAGGACATGAGGTCCCAGGTAGTCATCAGTAGAGTTAACTTTAGAGGTAAATATCATCACTGCATCACACATACACCCTTCCCTATCATCATCAATATCAGTGTCTTAGATTTGGTTCCCTGGAAACAGACTGAGACAAACTGTTGCGTGCAGGTCTACTGGAAAGAACTCTCAGGAGATTTACCTGAAAGGAAGTGAAGAAAGCAGATTGGACAAGTGAAGAAGGTGGCCTGAAATACCACTAAAGCTTCAGTGGATACTTTGAGGAACTTTGTTGTTGAGAGATGGCCCTTCAGAATTTTCCCAAGTTGAGCAAGGAAGTTGAGCCTTGATATCCAGACATGAACCTGTAATTGGCCAAAAGCAGCTCATGGAATAAGAAGACTTTGGACAAGGCAGTTTTTGGTGGTAGAGAGCAGTTTCCTCTGAAAGGAACAGTTGTGAGCCATTATAACAGACGTTTCCAGCTGAGAGATTGGATATGTGGGCCTTAAAGAAGGGTTCTGAGCAAAGCTCCACAGTGTTCATTGCAATCAGTAGTATTCATTAGGCATGTACCTATGTCAGGTACTGTACTAAGATCTTAAATGCATGATCTCATCCAATCTTTACAACTTTAAGAGGTGATTGGTATTATTGATCTCATTTTACAGTTGATAAAGTGAAAAATATTTGCCCAAGACTATACAAGTGTCACTTTTTGCACTTAACCACCATCGTTTACTGCTTACCTATGTTCAAATTCCTATTCCCAAGTTTTACAAGTGTCTTAATTTCTTGGAAATTTCACTGATATAGTGGCAATTCAAAGTTGATTTGAGGGCAGGTTAAATGAAATTAAGTGAGACAACAAATATAGAGAATGTTACATACTGTCTGGCACATAGAATGTATTCAACAAATGGTAGTTCATTTATGTATTCATCTGTCTCAGAGATACTGGTTTTAATTATGCCTACTTAGGACACAGCACTTCCCCTCTGAGCTATATAATATGAAGATCTCCAAATCAACTTAGATAAAAGCAATTATACTCTAACAAATAAATGACTTAATCTGTATTTCTTGTTGCCTGAAGCGACCAGATCACCTTTCACACCTGAGATATAATTCAGGAAGAGGATCTAAGAGCAGAAAGTCATCTCTCCACCACAACCCTCTCCATGCAGTACAACACTGAAATTATTGCAGCCTGTCTGTGCAGTGAACCTTAACTTGATTCTTTAGACGCTCTCTGTTGTGCACCAAGAGCTTTCATTGTCACCTTGAGAAAAGAAATTCCTATGTCATGATTAGAAGAATCTGAAATCCATAGCTGAAAGAAATATAGAATTTCCTAAATAGAAATAGAAGATGAGGAGAGACCTCTAGACTAATTAGGCAACTTTGTTTCTAAGTTTTTATATGGTACTCAGTACACATTAAAATCAGGAAAGGAAGAAAACTAACAAGAAGGTTTAAGTTCCATCTCTGATATGAGATGCCACATTCTTCATATTCCTTAACAAAATGCCTAACACATCTGGTACTTAACTAAAAATAATTATAGAGCAATAGTGGTAATTAGGACAGTAAACTGATATTCTTTTTTTCTATATCAAAATCCCAGATACCTTATCAGCATCCAGTGTGACCTTAGATGTCACTTACTTCTTTGTATTTCATTTTTCTATTTACTATAATAGTCCTACTTGTTTTTATTTCCTACATACTTTGAGAGATTCAGAGTGTTGTAAAGACCAAGTTTTATTATCCAATTACATTTTTATGCCATAACAACCAAAAATGTGTGCAGTTTCTTTCAAACAGGTACATTTTCTATTTGAATCAGATTGATTTTGCAGTGAATGGCTGACATCTCAGCATAAATCCATGTAGTTGTTTAGTGGACAGCTGGATTTCCATAGACATCATGAAAATGCAGACTTAAGTATTATGTGGGCTTTACAGTTACTTTCACATTCAGATGCTGAAGTGCTAAAATATATTGAAGGAAATGTACCTGAGATAATTCCAATGAAGCATTGCGTGAAAATAATAGAACTCTCAATATTTCTAGCCAGAAAACAGGAAGAAAACACAACTGGAAGGTTAGGGGAACAGTATGGGAAATAAATCTGGAGAGCAGTTTAAAGTGAATGTAATGAATATCTGCCATAAAAAAAGTTGTCATAGCCAGCTACTAACAGAGTAGGGAAAACAGAAGGCGATTTGCAATTGATATCCCTTTTGAATATCATAGAAGCCACAAAACTCAAGTAAAATGGAAGTTCAAAAGTGGTCTGGAAAGGCATAACAGGCTGATGTGATGTTTGAGGCAAACTGATGTGTTACGGATTTTTATACATGGTGGCTTTGTACGCACAATAGCCCATCCTAAGCTAATATTGTGACCAGAGTGTAGAATATGCTGATTAGGTATAGCTGGAGGTGAACATCTACTTCTGAAACCAAGACATTGTGTCAGCCCCATTCAAATCACAACTGAGAGAAGACAGAGGTGTTTTGCCAAAGGAAAATTAATATTTACTTATAAAGCACGATAAAGGGCAGCAGAGCAAGGAGGAAAAACAGCAAATATCTACTAAGACTGAACATGATCCCAATTATTTATATGTATGTGTATAGAAATAATTATATATGTATGTGTATAGAAAATATACGGTATATATGTATGTATACCATATATATTATGTGTATATATAAGTATCATATACAATTTTACTTATTTCCTACTCAGAGAAAGTAGTGAAGCAACAAATACTTGATGGTCATAATCTACACAAGTTCAGGTCACCTTCAGTTGTGGCTTTTGTTTTTTTTGGGGGGGTGTTTGTTGGGTTAATCTATTTACGATTTCTGGTTCTCTTCCTTTCTTTTTTTTAACATCTTTATTGGAATATAATTGCTTTACAGTGGTGTGTTAGTTTCTGCTTTATAACAAAGTGAATCAGTTATACATATACATATGTTCCTATATCTCTTCCTTCTTGCGTCTCCCTCCCTCCCAGCCTCCCTATCCCACCTCTCTAGGTGGTCACAAAGCACCAAGCTGATCTCCCTGTGCCATGCGGCTGCTTCCCACTAGCTATCTATTTTACATTTGGTAGTGTATAAATGTCCATGCAACTGTCTCACTTTGTCACAGCTTACCCTTCCCCCTCCCAATGTCCTCAAGTCCATTCTCTATGTCTGCATGTTTATTCCTCTCCTGCCCCTAGGTTCTTCAGAACCTTTTTTTTTTTTTTACATTCCACATATATGTGTTAGCATATGGTATTGGTTTTTCTGTTTCTGACTTACTTCACTCTGTATGACAGACTCTGGATCCATCCGCCTCACTACAAATAACTCAATTCTGTTTCTTTTTATGGCTAAGTAATATTCCATTGTATATATGTGCCACATCTTCTTTATCCATTCTTCCAGTGATGGACACGTAGGTTGCTACCATCTCCTGGCTATTGTAAATAGAGCTGCAGTGAACATTTTGGTACATGACTCTTTTTGAATTATGGTTGTCTCAGGGTATATGCCCAGTAGTAGGATTGCTGGGTCATATGGTAGTTCTATTTTTAGTTTTTTAAGGAACCTCCATACTGTTCTCCATAGTGGCTGTATCAATTTACATTCCCACCAGCAGAGCAAGAGTGTTCCCTTTTCTCCATACCCTCTCCAGCATTTATTGTTTCTAGATTTTTTGATGATGGCCATTCTGACCGGTGTGAGATGATATCTCATTGTAGTTTTGATCTGCATTTCTCTAATGGTTAAATTTTATTCTTTTTGTTGCAGTGGTAAATGGGAGTGTTTTCTTAATTTCATTTTCAGATTTTTTATTGTTAGTGTATAGGAATGCCAGAGATTTCTGTGCATTAATTCTGTATCCTGCTACTTTACCAAATTCATTGATTGGCTCTAGTAGTTTTCTGGTAGCACCTTTGGGATTGTCTATGTATACTATCATGTCATCTGCAAACAGTGACCGTTTTATTTCTTCTTTTCCGATATGGATTCCTTTTATTTCTTTTTCTTCTCTGATTGCTGTGGCTAAAACTTCCAAAACTATGTTGAATAATAGTGGTGAGAGTTGGCAACCTTCTCTTGATCCTGATCTTAGTGGAAATGGCTTCAGTTTTTCACCATTGAGGATGATGTTGGCTGTGGGTTTGTCATATATGGCCTTTATTATGTTGAGGAAAGTTCCCTCTATGCCTACTTTCTGGAGGGTTTATTTAAATTTACCAAGGCTAGATTTGTGACCCAAAATATGGTCTATCCTGGAGAATGTTCCATGAGCACTTGAGAAGAAAGTGTATTCTGTTGTTTTTGGATGGAGTGTCCTATAAATATCAATTAAGTCCATCTTGTTTAATGTATCATTTAAAGTTTGTGTCTCCATATTTATTTTCATTTTGGATGATCTGTCCATAGGTGGAAGTGGAGACTTAAAGTCCCCTACTATGAATGTGTTACTGTCGATATCCCCTTTTATGGCTGTTAGTATTTGCCTTATATATTGAGGTGCTCCTATGTTGGGTGCATAAATATTTTCAATTGTTATATCTTGTTCTTGGATCGATCCCTTGATCATGATGTACTGTCCTTCTTTGTGTCTTCTAATAGTCTTTATTTTAAAGTCTATTTTGTCTGATATGAGAATTGCTACTCCAGCTTTCTTTTGATTTCCATTTGCATGGAATATCTTTTTCCATCCCCTTACTTTCAGTCTGTATGTGTCCCTAGGTTTGAAGTGGGTCTCTTGTAGACAGCATATATATGGGTCTTGTTTTTGTATCCATCCAGCCAGTCTGTGTCTTTTGTTGCGAGCATTTAATCCATTTACATTTAAGGTAATTATCGATATGTATGTTCCTATTCCCATTTTCTTAATTGTTTTGGGTTTGTTATTGTAGGTCTTTTCCTTCTCTTGTGTTTCTTGCCTAGAGAAGTTCCTTTAGCATTTCTTGTAAAGCTGGTTTGGTGGTGCTGAGCTCTCAGCTTTTGCTTGTCTGTAAAGGTTTTAATTTCTCCATCAAATCTGAATGAGATCCTTGCTGGGTAGAGTAATCTTGGTTGTAGGTTTTTCTCCTTCATCATACATATGTAAATATGTCCTGCCACTCCCTTCTGGTTTTCAGAGTTTCTGATGTCTAAGAGTTCTCTGAGAATGTCCTCAGTTCTTTTCCTTCTTTTTTCTTTATTCTCCTCTTCAGTAGTTATTTCCACTATTTTATCTTGCAGGTCACTTATCCCTTCTTCTGCCTCAGTTATTCTGCTATTGATCCCTTCTAGATTATTTTTAATTTCGTTTATTGTGTTGTTCATTTCCTCTTTAGTTCTTCTAGGTCCTTGTTAAATGTTTCTTGCATTTTCTCTATTCTGTTTCCAAATTTTTGGATTGTCTTTACTATTATTATTCTGAATTCTTTTTCAGGTAGACTGCCTATTTCCTCTTCATTTGTTAGGTCTGATGGGTTTTTATCTTGCTCCTTCATCTGCTGTGTGTTTTTCTGTCTTCTCATTTTGCTTATCTTACTGTGTTTGGGGTCTCCTTTTTGCAGGCTGCAGGTTCGTAGTTCCTGTTGTTTTCCGTGTCTGTCCCTAGTGGTTAAAGTTGGTTCAGTGGGTTGTGTAGGCTTCCTGGTGGAGGGGACTGGTGCGTGTGTTCTGGTGTATGAGGCTGGATCTTGTCTTTCTGGTGAGCAGGTCCACGTCTAGTCCTGTGTTCTGGGGTGTCTGTGGCCTTATTATGATTTTAGGCCGCCTCTTTGCTAATGGGTGGGGTTGTGTTCCTGTCTTGCTAGTTGTTTGGCATAGGGTGTCCAGCACTGTAGCTTGCTGGTCGTTGAGTGAAGCTGGGTGTTGGTGTTAAGATGGAGATCTCTGGGAGATTTTCGCCATTTGATATTATGTGGAGCTGGGAGGTCTCTTGTGGACCAGTGTCCTGAAGTTGGCTCTCCCACCTCAGAGGCACAGCACTGACTCCTGGCTGCAGCACCAAGAGCCTTTCATCCACACGGCTCAGAATAAAAGGGAGTAAAAGATGAAAGAAAAGAAAGAAAAGAAAGAGAGAAAGAGAAAGAGAGAAAGAAAGAAGAGAAAAGCAGGGAGGGAGGGAGGGAAGGAACGGAGGAAAGGGATAAAATAAAATAAAGTAAGATAAAATAAAGTTTTTAAAATAAATAATAATTATTAAGAAAAAAATTTAAGTAAAAAAAAAACAAAAAAACTGACGGACAGAACCCTAGGACAAATGGTGAAAGCAAAGCTATACAGACAGAATCTCAACACAGAAGCATACACATACACACTAACAAAAAGAGGAAAAGGGGAAAAAATAGTATATCTTGCTCCCAAAGTCCACTTCCTCAATTTGGGATGATTCGTTGTCTATTCAGGTATTCCACCGATGCAGGGTTCATCAAGTTAATTGTGGAGATTTAATCTGCTGCTTCTGAGGGTCCTGGGAGAGATTTCCCTTTCTCTTCTTTGTTCGCACAGCTACCGGGGTGCAGCTTTGGATTTGGCCCCACCTTTGCATGTAGGTCACCAGAGGGCATCTGTTCTTCACTCAGATAGGACGGGGTTAAAGGAGCCGCTGATTCGGGGGCTCTGGCTCACTCAGGCTGGGGGGAGGGAGGGGCACGGAGTGCGGGGCGAGCCTGTGGTGGCAGAGGCTGGCGGGACGTTGCACCAGCCTGAGGTGTCCATGGGATCTCCCGGGGAAGTTGTCCCTGGATCACGGGACTCTGGCTGTGGCGGACTGCACAGGCTCCTGGGAGGGCAGGTGTGGATAGTGACCTGTGCTCACACACAGGCTTCTTGGTGGCGGCAGCTGCAGCCTTCGCATCTCATGCCTGTCTCTGGAGTCCACACTGATAGCCGCGGCGGGTGTCCGTCTTTGGAGTTCCTTTAAGCAGCGCTCTTAATCCCCTCTGCTTGCGCACCGTGAAACAAAGAGGGAAGAAAAAGTCTCTTGCCTCTTCGGGAGGTCCAGACTTTTTCCCAGACTCCCTCCTGGCTAGCCGTGGTGCACTAACCCCTTCAGGCTGTGTTGACACCGCCAACCCCAGTCCTGTCCCTGGGATCCGTCGGAAGCCCGAGCCTCAGCTCCCAGGCCCCGTCCGCCCCAGTGGGTGAGCAGACCAAACTCTTGGGCTGCTGAGTGCTGGTCAGCACCGATCTTCTGTGCGGGAATCACTCCACTTTGCCCGCCGCACCCCTGTTGCTGCGCTCTACTCCATGGCCCCGAAGCTCCCCCACTCCGCCACCCACAGTCTCCGCCCTCGAAGGGGCTTCCTAGTGTGTGGAAACCTTTCCTTCTTCACAACTCCCTTCCACTGGTGCAGGTCCCGTCCCTATCCTTTTGTCTCTCTTTTTCCTTTTTTCTTTTGCCCTACCCAGGTACGTGGGGAGTTTCTTGCGTTTTGGGAGGTCTGAGGTCTTCTGCCAGCATTCAGTAGGAGCTGTTCCACGTATAGACGTATTTCTGATGTATCTGTGGGGAGGAAGGTGATCTCCGTGTCTTACTCTTCTGCCATCTTCCCCCTCTCCCCAGTTGTGTTTTAACATGAAATTTTCAGCTTTGATTTCAGCAGATGTACAGAGACATGTTTGATATCTGATTTAGTAAAATGCAAGACTTTGCCAATATGACTGAGAATGATTATATTTCTTGGTGTGCCTCTTTGGAATAAATGCTATAATCACTAGCAAAGTGTATGGTTTAATTTGGGGAGTTAGAAAAGAAACAGGAATGACTAAAGCAAATGTTTAACTTTTTTAGAAATGGGAAAATAAAGTAACATGTATCAATAGTTTCTTCAGTAGTATTATAATGTAGATTTTTAATTATCATATTTTCCCCTAAAGAGGCTGCATTTAAATAAAACCAAAATAGTGCATTTTTATAAAACTGAGAAACAGGAAGTTTTTACCAAAGAGAGAGTGGGGGGAATACCGTATGAACATCTTTAACTGCAAAAATTTTAATATGGGAGAGCTTAAGTAACTTAGAGAACTTGTATATTGGTTGTTTATAACGGGTACTATAGCTGTATTATTTGACACTTAATGTGTTTGAATAGCATTAATCTAATTAATAAGCATCAAAATATGAGCATAGATCCCAAAATGTATACTTGGTTTACACAATGCTATATTTTTAATCAATAGTGCAGATGAGGTTAAAAAAACAATAAAACGAATTGCTTTTGAAGGAAGTGTGATATAGAGAAAAGTTATTTTTAAGTAAAAACAGAAAACCAGATTGGAGATGAGAAAACTTGAGTTCATATTCTCCATTGGCCATTAGTGACTTTGGCCTATTTACAAGTTCACAGTTTTCCTATCTCTAAAATAGATAAATGGAGTTCAGATCCAAGTGCTGATTCTTATTAACTGTATGATTGTAGACAAGCTGTATAACTTCCTGAGCTCAGCTTTTATGTCTATACACTGGAGATAAGAATTTCTACTCCACAGAAATGTAGTGAGGATTACATGAATTCCTAGTCTTCAAAAGCACTTCATAAATATTAACACAGGCCATGGAAGTTAGCACTTTCTGTTAAAGCATATATTGTATCCTTGAAAAAAATTAACAAATAGATCTTCAAAGTGTTTTGCAGTTCTAAAATGCTAAAAATTCAGTAGAATCTAGCAAGTAATAGGTTAAATTCTGTACCCCAAATAAATTATAATATAAAAGTTTTAAACGCACCTCTGGTCATATCACAGATTGATATTATCTATTGGATAATCTCTTGGATCATAAGAAATTACTACAAAGTGTAGCACCGTAAAACAATCTCAGTTTCTGTTGGTAAGGAATCTGAGAGCACCTTAACTGACTGGTTCTGCTAAATTCTGCTTATGGTTTCTCATGAGTTTGCGTTCAAGTTTTCAGCCAGGGTGCATCATCTCAAGGGTTAATGGAGCTACAGGATAAACACAAATGACTTACCATTACTATTCCACGTTTCAGTGGCCTGAGATCTACACCAGTATTATGTGGGAGAGAACTAATTACCTTCTTTAAGAAGGTTCCTTGACTTCAAAAGCTGAATTAGAACCCTTGAATAGTAAATTTTGCTTGCTATTTCAGAGAAAGTACACAATTGCTTAGTAATTCCATATTTACATTAATTGCAGCTCCAGTGAAATATTCATATCATCTGTAATTGACTAGGATGCTCTTAATAAATATTGGTTGAATGGATGGATATATGGGTGGCTGGATTGATGGATAGATGGGTGGATGATGTCTTCACGAGTGTTTTATTACAAGTAAAAATGACTATCATAATCCTATTTTATAAGTAAATTTTAGGTAAAGTGAAATACGTAGGTATTAAGTGTTAAATTTTATGATTATGCCACAAAAAGCTGATAAAACTGTTAAATTTTAAAAATTTGATGAGCTTTGGAAAATTTAACACCTTTGTAACCAACACCCTAATCATGATATAAAACATTTTGATTGACCAAGAAAATGTCCTTGTACTTAATTCCATTCAATAAACATCCTTCATTGGCAACCACTGTTCTGATTTTTATTACCATAGATTAGTTTTCCCTGTTGTTGAAGTTCATATGAAATAAAGTACTATGAACTTATTATGGCTTCTTTGGTTATAACAGTGATTTATTTATTTTTAAAACTGTATGAATAGACCTCAAATTTGCACCCATTCTTGTACTGATAATTTTTTAAATTGTTTACAAATTTTGTCTAGTTATTAATAGAGATGCTATACATGTTATACAAGCCATTTTGCGGATGCATGCTATCATATGTATTGGATAAATGACTAGGATTGAAATTGCTGGATCATAGTGTATGCATATGTTTTAAGAAGTGGCCAATCTGAAGTGATTAAGTCACTTTATATAGTCTAAATATATGAGTTCAAGTTGTACCATATCCTTGCCAATATTTCATTTTGCTAGATTTTGCTTTAGACATTCCAGCAGTGAATTTCTCATTTCTAGGGGTGGTTTCTCATTGTTGCTTTATTTTTCATTCCTTTGATGAGTAAAGATGTCGAGGACACTTTCTGATGTGTGTGTGCTTGGCCTTCATACCCTAATGTCTTCTTTTGTGAAGTACATGTTCAGGTTTTTTTCCAAGCTCTTTATTGTGTTGTTTGCCTTTTGATTGTTCATTTTAAGTGTCATTACATAGTTTTGTACAATTTCTTTGTCAAGACTATATTGCACATTTCTTCTCCCTATCTCTCCTTGCCTATTTATTTTCTTAATGGTTTCTTTAAAGATCAAATGTATTTCA
This sequence comes from Neophocaena asiaeorientalis asiaeorientalis, assembly GCF_003031525.2. Classification (NCBI taxonomy): domain Eukaryota; kingdom Metazoa; phylum Chordata; class Mammalia; order Artiodactyla; family Phocoenidae; genus Neophocaena; species Neophocaena asiaeorientalis. The sequence continues at coordinate 5,336,204 of NW_020175186.1, forward strand.
TTTTCTGAAGTAGAATTTATCAATGTATTTTCTCTTCTGGTTTTCACTTTTGTACCCTATCTAAGGAATATTTGACTAACCTAAGTCATAAAATAATTCAGTTATGTTTTCCTCCTTTAAGGTAGTGTAAGGATATCCTCGCTTAATTCTCACTTTTACAGGAAAGCACTCAATCTTTCCAGCCCTGAATATAATAAAGTCTTTTATAACTATCCTTTATCATGTTGAGGGTTTCCCATCTATTTCCAGCTTGATGAAATTTATTTTCATGAATGGGTGTTAAACTGTAATAATTTTCCTACATTGATTGAGATGATCATGTAATTTTTCTCCTATCTTCCACTAAAGTGATAAAAATATTTTAATTTGAATGTAAACTAACATTGAATTTCTACACAATCCTCCACCTGATGATAATGTTTTGTCCTTTTTATATATTGCTGGATTAGGTTTTATAATATTTTCTACAAAATTTTGCATTACATGTTCATAAGAGAAATTGCCTATAACTCTATTTACATCTTACAAGTGTTTTTGGCTTTGTTACCAGAGAAACAATAATCATAAAATTATCATAGAGTATAGGCAGAGCCGACCTATCCTCCTCTAACTTCTGAAATAATTTGTTTAAGATTAGTATTATTTCACATTTCAACATTTGATAGAAATAATAAACCATCTGGAATATCCCTTTTGGGAAAGCTTTAAATAAATTAAGTTACTTTAGTAGGGCTTTTTACATTTTCTAGTTCTTCTTGGGTCATTTTTGTAAGTTTTTTCATAAATTTGTTCATTTCATCTAAATTGTGAAATATATTGAAGTATATACTGTTATCATTCATTTAATATCTGTAATATCTGTAATACTTATCTCTTTTATTCATGATGTTGGTACTATGCATTGTAACTATTTTCTCTATCAATTTCTGCTCTAATTTTTATTATTTTCTTCCATGCAATTTATTTGAGTTTAATTTGCTCTTTTTATAGCTTCTTATGGTGAAAACTGGATCACTTCTTTTTAATATTTTATCTTTCTAATACAAGCATTTATCTTTTAAACATTGCTCTCATTGTTTTACACAGCCGTTGATATATTGTATTTTTCATTTTCATCTGAATCAAAATCTTTTCCAGTTTTTCTGTTATTTCTTCTTTTATTCATTGGTTACCTAAAATATCTGGAAATTTTGACATTAATTTTTTAATTTAATTCTGTTTGATCTGAGTATATGTTCTGGAAGTTTCAAATTTTTTGAAATGCGTAAAGAATTATATTGTAGCCTGGCATATTGTCTGCCATGGTTAATGTGCCATGTACACTTAGAAAAATGTGTTTTCTGCTTTTTGGGTGAGGCATTCTATAAATGTTAACTAGGTAAGTTTAGTTAATAATATTTATCAAATATTGTATATCCTAACTGATATTTTGTATAGTTTATAGATTATTGGAATGGTTTCTTGAAATATCTGTAATTGAAGCTATTTTTTCTCCCTTGAATCCCTTTTCTTCTTATATTTTATTAAAAAAATTTGTTTTTAAGTACATACACAGTTAAAAGTAGTATATCTTTCTGATGATTTAACTTTTTTTATCAACATGAAATATACCTCTTTATCTCTAGTAAAATTCTACGTCATAAACATTTTTTTCTACTATTACCACTCATGCTTTCTTATACAGTTCTTATTTATTTTTTATCTTTATATTTAAAATAAAATTTTTGTAGATAACTTTTAATTGTATATTTATCCAATATAACAATCTCTTATTTTTAATTTAATTTAATTAATTATTAATACAGTTTTTTGTCTTGTTATTTTACTATTTGCTTTCTATCTCTCATATCTAAGCTATTGTTCCTCTGTTTCTTTCTTGCTTGCTCCTTTTGTATTAATCTTTCTTTTTATCATTGTTCTTTTTCTATACTGTGGAATATTTGCTGTATGAATTTGCACTTTGTTTTGTGGTTACTTTAGTAAATATTATGCATTCATATTTTTCATATTCTATCTAAAGTTAATGTTTTACAATGTCCTATAACAGGACAAAGATCCTTCCATTAGTATAATTCCTTTACCATATCTATCCTTTATGTTACTTTTGCCATATATTAGTTTTATATATTCAAGGCACAGAATGTAATGTTACTGGTTTTTATTTTTTCATTAAAAAATTAAGAGAAACCACAGCCTTTTGTATTCATCTAAATATGTACTATTTTTGGAACTCTTCATTCTTTTCTATAAATTTGCATTTTCATATTGTATCATTTTTCTTCAGCCTGAACAATGTCTTTTGTGATCTGTGATAGAGCAGATTTTCTTTTAAGAATTCTTCAAGGTTTATTTAGTTGAAAATGTCTTTATTTTGCCCTCAATTTTTAAGGGTATTTTTGCTGAATATAAAATTCTAGATTGATAGTTTTACAGCATTTTATAGATACTGTTCCACTGTCTTCTCCACCCTATTGTTTCTGTTGAGAATCTCTCATGAGTATTGAGATTACTTTGTATATTATGCTCCTGTTTAAGATTTTCTCTTTTTCTTTTCAGCAATTTGAGTATGATATATCTAAGTGTGGTTCTCTTTGGATTTATCCTGCTTAAATTTGGTGGAACTTCTTGAAGATGTAAAGGTATGTTTTTTAAACATACTTGGCATTTTGGTCATTTTAAAAATATAATTTATGTGCTCTAATTTTTTTTCTCTTCTCTCTCTGGAATTCCAAACATATGTTTATTAGACACCTTGATATGATATCACAGTTCCCTAAATCCATGTTCATATATTTCTTTAATTATTTTCTCCTTCAGATAGTATTATTTCTATTTATGTGTTTTCAAGTTTACTAACCTTTCATTTTTCAAACTGTGCATTTTTATATCATATATCATGTTTTCAGTTCTAGAATTTTCAGTTGTTTATTTTTTATACTTAAAATCTGTATAGTCCTTGTCTACTAATTTCAAAATCTGTGTTGCTTTGGGTTCTGTTTCCACTGATTACTGTTATTTTTGAATATGAGTACCTTTTCATGTTTCTTCATGTATCCAGTAATTCAGGCCTACGCTTGGCATTGTGCTGAACACACTGTAGAGATTCTAGATTGTGTCATCTTCCTTTAATGGAAGCTGAATTTTCCTCTCTAAACAGTTAAATTACTGGTGGCTCTTTACACTACTGTCAGAGTTTTAAAAATCTTTTTACAGTGAATCTCTATCAGTTTTGACATTAGTTCTAAATACATCTTTTATACCAAGGCATGGCTCTTATTCCAAAAGTCTGGACTTTCTGGAATTTCAGTTAAATGTTTGATGTGTTTGTAAAGTGCTGTTAGGGCTTTCCAGTCTGGCTGGATAAGAATTCTAATATCACAGTAGTTCAAGAACTTGGATATCTCTATTCCAGACCCACTGTAAATGCAGGATAGCAGAACTTGACCTTTCAGAGTCTGGACTGCATTCATGAAGCCCAGTCCTTGGCCAAGGATCCATAGTAAATCCCCGTGCAGTATGTTGGAGGTTTTTGCAAAGCTGCTTCTTCTCTGGTTTGATTTCCCACAAATCCTAAACACTTTAGCATATCAAAACTCTGCTTACTATGCTTACTAGGCTCAGTAGGACTATTGTTTCCCTTCTTCTTCACCTTCCTGTGGCATAGTAGTTAAAATCCTCATCTTGAGAAAGCTGGTGTGAGCGTGGGCTTGCTTTCTATGATCCTGCTCTTCCTATTTCCCGATGCTTGAAATAGTCATTTCATTTTTTTCAAATGTTATATTTGTTTATAGTAGGAGGATAAGTCTTATACCAATTATTCCTTCATGTCTGGAAGCAGAATTCTCATCATTAATTATATTTTGAGTTAAATATAATGTTGGATGAGAGGATGCTTTGAAAACCATATGTCCAAAGTTACATAGAGTGAGCATGGAAAAACCATACCTTAGAAATCTTGGTTTAACAGTGGTTCTATAATGAGAGATAGTCATAGAAGAGGGACTGAATTGGGTCATAAATTTATCTGTGTTGAGAAATTCACTGAGACAGCCTAATGTGGGCAGCAAAAGCAAACCAGGAAATAAGAGATTGCCATTGATTGTTAAAGGTTAGGTGGAATTTAACTGATCCAGTGAATGAATCAGTTCAGCAGGCCAGATTCCTTTGTAAATATACTGCAAAATATGAAAATACTTTTTTTTTAAAAAAGAGCTTAAATTTATACATTAAAGCATTGCTGTGCTCATTATGAAATACTTGGTTTACAAAAGGATTCATTGAGGTTTCAGTACTCTGGTGAATTCCCAATATAATTGCCAAAAGCAGAATTATAATTTATTTCCTGCATTTGGATAAAAGAGCAACTGTTGTCTTTATTATTGTGTTTATCTCTTTCTCCAAGTGAATAGACCTAGTCCCAGAGTAAGTCGCATACATGGTGTACTGGCAAAGAAGCAGACACAATATTGTTTCCAGGGCAACAAATAAGACAGATAAGATCCCAGAGTCCCTTTTCCTTCCTGGTGAAGTCCTGCTCCAAGGCTCTTGCATAGACTTCTCACCATTTGTGAGAACAGGCAGGATAATTTATCAAGAAGGTGAGGAATTCGGTGGGTTAAGGCCATTCAATGTACACGACTGGCTCAAAAGAACGAGAGGGTATAGGGCTTGGTCTTTTTTGCTTTTGCTTTTGTTTGTTGTTTTCATTTTGTTTTATTTTTGAATGGAATACAAACACTTGGATTAGCCTTATATTTCTCTTTTGTTTCTTATGATGTATTTGGTTAAAAAAAGGTATAATTGGCCTTCATAGAGTAAATTTCCTTTGGATAGTTTTCATGAGCAACAATAAAACAATGAGTATAAAAGCTGTAAAGATATTGTATTTCCAATGAACCATTTAAAACATCTTTTTTTTTTTAAGCCTTTAACCCCTGGGTTGACAAATATCTGAATAAAATTAGTGATTGACTGAGAAAATACATAAATTAAAATATAATTTTACAACATCTTCACCTTCTTTAGCACTGAGAAAAATGAGAAATGCCCTTCTCCTATTCTTAATAGATTTATAGCATAGTGAGGAACAGAAATATATTATTACTAAGTAATATTATAAGTTCAATATCAAGGCAATCTGTCACATGCCATAACACATTTGAAAGGGAAGACTTAAGTTTGTGGTGGCAGATGGGTTAAGGACAATATTCTAGAAAGAGGTGATGGCCTTGGTAAGGCTTAAATAATTAAAGTAAGTTATAGTCATCCTTCCGTAACTCTGAAGGGAATTGGTTTCCGGACACCCATGGATACCAAAATTCTGGCATGCTCCAATCTCTTATATTAAAAGGCATAGTATTTGCATATAACCTATGCAAGTTCCCCAGTATACTTTAAATCATCATCTCTAGATTAGTTGTAATACCTAATACAGTGTAAATGGTATCTAAATAGTTGTAAATACAATATAAATGCTATGTAAATAGTTGCCAGTGCACAGAAAATTCAAGTTTTGCTTTTGGAACTTTCTGGAATTTTCTTTTTCAATTATTTCTCATCCACGGTTGGTTGAATCTTCAGATTCAGAACTCACAGATATGGAGGGCTGACTATACAGGTAAGGTGAGTAATAGAACACTTCTGGAAGCAGGAATAATGTGAAAAATTTAAAATGACATCAAGGAAAACTTGTGTTGCTCTCTTAGGAGTAGAACATGGAAGTTAAAGAAAGAACAGGGAAGAGATGTGTGTTGAAAATATTATTGAGAGTAATTCCCTAGGATCTTTGAGGCAATAAAAATATTTACAGCTTAAGTCTATTATACTGGGGGAATGGATTTGAGGAAGATACACCTCTGAGTAAGGAACACACTTCAGAAACAAAAGACAGTGAACCCTAAATAAAGCCCTGGTGACAGGTTTAACATACGGGTAGGCGATTATTACAAAGCAATACTTAGTAAAATCCGTAGGACTTGTTGATTGACCAAATGTGGGAGAAGTGAGAGCTAAAGGTCATGATGATTCTCAGGTTTGGGTGACTGACTTGATGGACATATAAAGGAACAAAAAGAAAGATCATCAGATGGTGAGAAGAACAAAATTTCATTGTGATTGAGTTTGACTTTGAGGTACCCAAGAGAAATCTATGTAAGAGCTCAGTGAAGAAATCTAGGCTGGAGATTAACCATATTATAGATAGTAAAACCCAAAAAACTGTAAGTTCACCATGGAAAGAAAAATACAGAATTTTAAAAGAGGAGGATCAAGGATGAAACTCTAGGAGATGTTGGAGTTTAGAACATAAAAGTAGAAAAGGAAATGCAGAAATCATATTACTCTGAGAGAGAAGAAATAGCAGAACAATTAAATGGGGGAAATAATAACCTTTTCAACAAATGATGATAGGACAACTAGATACCCACATGCAAAGAATTAAGTTGGACCCCTATCTCTTATCGTACACAAAAACAAACTCCAAGTGGATCAAAGATAAAACAATAAAACTCTTAGAAGAAAATATAGACATAAATCTTCATGATCTTGGGTGAAGCAAAACCTTCTCAGATACCAAGAGCACAGTAACAAAAGAAAAAGACATGTTAATTGGACTTCATGAAAATTAAAAACTTTTTTGCTGAAAATGGCACCCTCAAGAAAATGAAAAGGTAACCCATGGATTGGGAGAAAACATTTTCAAGTTGTATATCTAGCAAATAAATTGTATCCAGGATGTATAAAGAACTCTTATAATTCAGAAATAAATCATAAATGACAAAATGGGCAGGGAATTTGAAGAAACATATCTCCAAAAACTGTATATGAATGGGCAACAAGCACATGAAAAGATGCTCAGTAAGATTAACCATCAGGTAAACACAAATCAAAACCACAATGAGATACTACTCATACCCACTAGAATGTCTATAATAATGGTAATAATAATAATAAATTAAAAATACCAAGTGTTGGCAAGGATATAGAAAAATTGACATCTTCCTGTACTAATGGTGGGAATGTACAATGATACAGTTATTTTGGAAAGCAGTGTGGCAGTTTCTCAAAAAATTAAACGTAGTGTGATTATATGACTCAGGAATTCCTCTCCTAGTTATATTCCAAGAGAATTGGAAACAGATGTTCACAAAGGAAACTTTATATGGATGTTCATAGCATATAGGCAAAACATGGGAATGACCCTAATGTCTATCAATTGTTGAATGGATAAATACAACGTGGTATATCTCTACAGTGGAGCATTATTCCGCAATAAAAAAGAATGAAGTACTGATACATGCTACAACATAGATGAACCTTGAAACGATACTAAGGAAATTAGTTACATAAGGCCATATGTAGTATGATTCAATTTATGTAAAATGTCAAGAATTAGGCACATCCATTAGTGACAGTAATTAGATTAGTGGTTGCCAAGGATGGGAGAAGAGAGAAAGAAGGGAGTGGTGGGTGACTGCTAGTGGGTATAGGGTTTATTTTGGGGGTGATGAAAATGTTCTGGAATTAGATAATAGTGATGCTTTCAAAACCTTGGCAATATATTAAAAATCACTTAATTATATACTTTGAAATGGTGTTTTGGGTACCTGAATTAAGGTACACAATAAAGCTGTTTAAAAAAAATAACCTCTGTGTCTCCCATTTCCAGCATTTTATGGAGACTACCCTCTCAGTGAAACTGCATGGGCTTTCTTCATGTTCTTTATCCAGACTTGGGTATAGTTACTACAAAAAACTTTTGCTGAGTTCAGTGTTGCGACTCAGTATAGGACAAGTAGTTTCAGCTGAGTCTCCTGTCTGCACTGCTACATTTTTTTTTTTTTTTTTTGCGGTACACGGGCCTCTCGCTGTTGTGGCCTCTCCCGTTGCGGAGCACAGGCTCCGGACGTGCAGGCTCAGCGGCCATGGCTCACAGGCCTAGCTGCTCCGCGGCATGTGGGATCTTCCCGGACTGGGGCACGAACCCATGTCCCCTGCATCCGCAGGCAGACTCCCAACCACTGCGCCACCAGGGAAGCCCTGCACTGCTACATTTTTAACATTCATATACAAACTCTCTGAAGCCATAAAATCAAGTCTGGATTTGAGTTTTCCTGTGACAGTCTGGAAAGAATGTCATGGGTGATGGAGACATGTTCTTGTAGTTCCCTAAGAGATGTCTTCTGCTGGGAGGCGGATGTATACTGGAATTCATAATATAATACTTCAGTCCTCTAAATCTGCAGGAATTTCCACAGTCCCACTTAGCTTCACTGTCCAAGATGTGCTTGCCTGATTCTCCTATGTCCTCCTAAGTTGGATGTCTTTTTTTTTTTTAATAAATTTATTTATTTATTTAATTTTGGGTGTGTTGGGTCTTCGTTTCTGTGCGAGGGCTTTCTCTAGTTGCGGCTAGTGGGGGCCACTCTTAATCGCGGTGCGCGGGCTTCTCACTATCGCGGCCTCTCTTGTTGCAGAGCACAGGCTCCGGACGCGCAGGCTCAGTAATTGTGGCTCACGGGCCTAGTTGCTCCGCGGCATGTGGGATCTTCCCAGACCAGGGCTTGAACCCGTGTCCCCTGCATTGGCAGGCAGATTATCAACCACTGCGCCACCAGGGAAGCCCGGATGTCTTTTTCTGCTTACAGAAAATGCATAAAGGTCAACAAACCTTATGGCTTGTTGATATCCAGTGCAGTGGCACAGCATAACTGTGAGACACCATCAAAACAGAGTTCATTTTTGTGATTCCCTTTCTTGGTTGACAGTCTACAGCAGTCTGTTGTTCATGTTGCACATCTAATTTAAAGTAATACAATTTAGGGTGGGGAAAGCTTTTCTTATGTAAGCATATTTTAAAAAACTCTTTCTCAAGAAAACAAATGTTTTGAAGTAATGCAGACTGAATTTGGATGCCATATCCACTGTAGGAGTTACTGAGGGACCTTGAGCAAATTACGCAACCGCTCAGTCACCTCAACCACAAAAGAGGAGAACAATAAGAATGACTACCACACTTGATTCCTATGATTAGCACACAATAAATTCAAAGTTGTTAGCTAAACAAAAAATGTGTTGTACAAATATGACTGTTATTCCCCAGAGAGTAAGTAGTCATATGGCTTTGTTGAGTATACAACTCAAATGATCACCTTCTAAACTGAGCAGAGAATCTATTGTTGGATAATTCTAGCAGAAGCAAACTGAAATGCATATTCTTCTTCAGAGTCAGAATTCTGTTTTAGGAAAGTGTAGTGCAATTTTTCTTTGTAAATGACATGCAATTCACAAGTGAGTTGATTTGTGTATTCCTAGTTATATCTGTTGTGGATTTTACTATGGCCCAAGAGGGTGGTATCCAGTTTACAAAAGTTATTACTCATCTATTTTGTTGGCTTGGGCTTTTTAAAGTAATATTTGTTCTGTATGAGTGTTTTAACTCCAATCCCATTAGAAGCAAAAGCAAAAACAGATCGGTAAATTAGACAAAATAAAGCTTTATAACAAATGTATTTTTCCTACAGGTAATGTCTTCAAAAAGTAGACTAAAGGGGAAGTTTCATCTAAATTTTACTGTAAATGGCTAGCCCCTGAAAACACTGGGATATGAGCTGAGCCATCTGGATAGGAATTCCTGGAGAACATCTGACCTTTGCCCTCTAGGGTCTCTGATGCATGTCAACCTCTATTGAACATCTACTTTGTGTTAATCACCGAGTTTGTTATGCTAAGTATGATGTTCCAGGCAACAGTAGGGTTTGCTTAAGATTTAGAAGAACACAGTTCTTTGTTGGAAAAAAAAAAAAATACAGCTCAGATCTTGATGAGATCTTTCCTCATCTCTATGATAGGGACTATTTATATTTCTCTAGGTTGGCTCTTGAAACAATCAAATGAAACAATGTATGAAGTAGTGCTTTACAAACATTTATTTAACAAGGTTATCCTGCCAGAATACCCTTGTTGTAAAGATCCTAGAATCGAACATCTTAGTAGATGAAGTTGGCACTATTTTCTAGGATTACTTTTGCAAGATAGAGTTCTGTTATTTCATTTTTCTAATTAATTTTTCAAAATAAAGCTTACTAAATATCAGATGTTCATTAACGAAAATTTGGAAACTGTAGAAAAAAATGACAGATAAAATCTTCTGCCTTCCAATACCACCACTCCGAGTTAATTACTAACATTTTGATGATTTTCTCAGTTATGTTTCCTCACCTGAAGAAAAGCCACCCTTTAGGTGAGTGAACCTGGGACATCAACTCCAACCCCACTACCCGTTGGTGGTACAAACAGAGTCACATTGAAATTATAGGAAGGTCAGAAATTTTCAAATCACAGAAAGAGCAGACGTCTTAACTGTCTGAAAACCTCTTTAGAGTCCACGCTTGCGGACTAAGAAGCTTGCAATGGCAATACGGTCTCAGGGTGCATTTCTGGACGCTGCTCGCTCCTACTGCCCTTCCATTCACATCAAACGAGTCATTATGCATTTTTAATTAGAATAATATTTTAAACATTCTCTCCAGAGCAACGTTTTTACAAACACTGTTTAATCAAGTGAGGGGCGCCTGCCTATGACTCTAGCCTCCGATAGTCTTTCCCAGTGAATTCTGTTTCACCTCCTGCCGCGAACGCCGGTTCAGTTACTGGCAGATTAGATTTCTCTCCTGGCCCCCGCCTCGCCCTTCCCCATCCTATGGAGAAGCGGGAATAAAAAGATCAGCCCCAGGCGGGCGTGCAGCTGGGTGAGTGCAGCCCGTTGACCGGAGCGCGCGGGTCCATCGCTGGGCACCCCCTCCCTCTCCCCGCGCCGCCTCCAGCGCTAGTGACAACGCGCCCTCGGGTCTCGGGAGCTGCGGCGGCGAACAATCCCGGGCAGGGCTCGCCTCGCCGGTGACATCACTCCCGAAGATACTCCCCACTCTCAGCGCCTGCCTTCGCAAGGAGTTCGTCCGTTTGCTTGTCTGTTTCCTTCCGTCTGCTGCTGGAGAGGGCTTATTGTTGGCCGGGGACAGAGCCGGGCACTGAGGAGCGACAGGACCCGGAGGACGAGGAGGGAAAGCGCAGACAGCGAGGAAAGGAGGATCCCGGCAGGTGACGAGCATGAAATTCAGCCCAGCGCACTACCTGCTGCCTCTCCTGCCGGCGCTAGTCCTCAGCACCAGGTGAGTCCAGGAGCGTGAGTGACCTGAGCTGAGGGGAGTTGCCAGTAGGTTGGTCCAACCGCAGGTCACCTGTGGAGGCCAAGGACAGACACTTCAGCTGTTTGCATCTCCCGCCTAAGTTAGGGGGGTCTCTCTATAATTCGGGCTCTGAAATCCTTCTGAGGGAGTAGAGCCCTTTCCTAGTTATCGTAGCCCTTAAAGAAATCCTCAGTATTCCTCCCAGTGAGGGGACCAAGTGTTCCTTCCAAAGCCATGTTTCCCTCCAGCGCTAGTAGTAGCAAACAGATAACACGCGGTAAGAGACGAAATAAAGAAAGGAAATTAGACAAGGAGAGTAATGTCACCAGACAGTCTCTGTATACAACGGAGCTATCTTAATAGCCACAGCGCTTACCTCCTCCCCCAAGTGTGTCTCATTTTAAGGCACAGGGAACCAGAGAAAAATGACAAATCTTGGGAGATGGTTAGCCTTGCACAAAGTTCCTGGACTTGTGAATCAGACTGTTTTCATGTCTTGAGTAGGCTTAGTGGTAGGCACTTTCCTTTGGCTGTCTTGTGAACAGGTCTAATTAAAGAGCACACAAGACGATTAAAAGTTAGAAGACACTCTCAGAGTGCTGATGCAAGGACCGTAGTCAGAAACAATTAAGTACTGTATTCCATCCCTGGCCATAGATGGGACTTTAAGCCCAAGCACAGAGGAGCTATTTTTAGTGGAGGTTTAAAATGCGTTGATTGAAAAGAGTTTTGTGATTCCCCACTGTTGATCAAGTCCCAAAGTTGGTGATGGGTTTTCATTCTTCTTCCACAAGAGCAGCACAAAGGTGGACTGTTTCATTGCCCAGGACTGAGCCTTTATTCTGCGTGGCCTGAACATACTGGCAGCAACCTCTCTGCCTTGGCTACTATAAAATAAAATGACCCACACAGGATAAGGATCTTTTCAAATCTATGTGAATGGAAACATTATCTGATTATGTTTCTGCTGGAAAATGAAGAGGGGAAATAGGATTATATCTAATTCTGAAATTGAGAAGTATGAAGGAAACTCATTATGTATGAAAAGTCAGGGCAACAAAATTCTTGATTCCATTCCTAACTGACACACCCTCTTTCAGGCTCTTGTAACCAAACTTTCCTTCTAGTGTGAGGACTGTTTGGTTTAGTCCCAGTAGTTGATGAACTTAGTCTCTGCTTGCAAACAAAGCCCCAGGTGACTTTCTGAGACTAAAATGGAATATTTTAGTATTCTTTATTCTGTATTCTTTATTTATTATTTATTTATTTTTATTTATTATTCTGTATTCTTTATTTTCTTTTAAGGTTGTTTGTCACTTGAGTTCACAAACGGCAGATGGTTTTAAAATCACTTTGCTTCCCGGTACTATAATAACTTGTTCCAATAACAGCCCATTTTAGTATTTGTTTCTAGCTCTACACTCAGTGCTAATCATGCATAATTGTTATTTTTTGAAGAGTCTTGCTATTTACTCTGAACTCTTGTGTTGTGGTTAATAATTCTTCTAGAGAAAGGAAATTCTCAAAGTTTGGGGCATTTAAGTATATGCCTGTCAATATATGCAGAGAATAATAAATATTTAAAAAATGGAAGCCCTGCCCACAATGATTTTTAAGTACAGTGAATCTCTAGTGTTCCAAAAGTACACTTGCTTTTTAAGGATACTGTAATTTAAGTGGCTCAGAAATCGAAGTTTTAATGTTGGTTATATACTACAAAAACAAAGAGCCATCACCTTATAGAAATGTTAATTTTTATAAGGATAAATTTTAAAAAAAGTCAATGCACTTCTCACAACAAAAATCGAATTAGGCGTTCCTAGTTTACTTTAGATATGAAACTTCTGCAGTGTTGGTTGTATGTGAAAACTGTGACAAGTCTTCTTTAAATTTTCCCTCTTGCCAACTCAACCAAAAGAGCATGCTGGGCTTAAAAAAGCGAAACTTTTCCTAATCGGTGGCATGTCTTATTATTGTGATTACTCGGTAACAATTTACTGTACTGGATACCCAGATTACCTTGTGACAGTAAGAGAACTTGACAATGAATTGGGTACTATCAATATGTCATTTTGCAAAGAAGAGCTCATGTTTCAGTGGACTCTAACAGAAGGCCATTCTCTTTGTAGTATTTAAGAGTTCTTGTACGCACTTGGTTAATGTGCACATTAGAACCTAAACTGAACGGATTTGCAAGAACAGTTGCATTAGTAGAGGTGCGCTTATTGCCCGGCTGAGAAAAACCGTGTAGCTGAACCATGACCACCTGTGACAGTAGGCTTTCTAGCCAAAGACTTATGCTAACTTAATTTCGTAGTCAGTGGTCCTGTTTGTGAAGCAAAAGGCATTTCACATGCTTCAATTGTGTTGAATGCGCTAGCAGAGGGTGGCAGTTGCTAAATTTTCCTATTGCCTTCGGGTGTTATCACTTGTCTTTTATTATTAAGTTCTTTTCAAAGTGTGGAGAACACAGATCTGAGACTCTTGGTGCAAAAAAAAAAAAAAATTATTTGCTTCAACATCTCTTTCTGGTCATAGCTCTTTAATACCTTGCTATTATCTTTCCAATAGGTCTAAGTTCAGTTCTGTTTTAAGGTTAATGAATGTGTTCACTAAAGTAAATGCTGCAATTAGAGAAAGATGGTTACCGTAAAATAGTATTCTACCCACAGGGATGAAAACTCTAAAATAATTCTGTCTTTTAAATACGAATTTTTGAATAGCTTTCTGTTTTTATTTTTTCCTTATCCCTGCGTTTTCTGTAGCAACTTTATATGCCGAAGCACAAAAATTCCATAATTTTCACCAAAGTGAACAGCATCTATGCCCCCCCCAGTCAGAGTTACTTCATTTGTCCCGAAAGAAAGCTAAATGTTCACCTTCAACAATAGCCAAGAACTGTTCTCTGTTTTACTGCTGAACCCCTAGAGGTAAAAAGAGCTGTAATTTCCTGGCATATTGTCTCTCCTGTTTGTAAAGTATATATAAATTCAAAAAAAAATAGAGTTAATTTAATGAATGATGTAGCTAGTGCAGAAATCCATTTAACCTGTACACAAATAAATGTGGTCAAAGAAAGCAAACATATCTTCAGAATAGAATAACTGTACTTTTTAAATAGCCTTATTCTGTAGAAGCATTAAATTGCTGTTCCAAGGCAGCCAGCAATTCACTTCAGAAAGAAGTAGTACAGGTATTGAAAGGAATAGTAGGGTGAAAAAATCTTCAGAAGTTCTTGGTGAAAAGGGACCCATGGAGTGCTGGAGAAGGCTTGTACTTTAGTCTGCTGAACCTCTGTTCCTTTATGCTGTGATTCTACTCTTGATACTTTTGGCTTTAAATGACTTAATGGGGAGAGAACATGGTAGGGGAGGAGTGAAGGTCTACTGACTTCTGGTGGTTTTCCATCAAGCAAGAACTTTAAGCAGATGGTCGGTTATAGTCCTCCCAACAGGAGTCACCTTACAGGTCTGTCCTGGGCCCTCTGATCAGCAGTCACACCACATGTTTACTTTGGAATGTATTTCTAGATGGTACTATATATTGAAGATGCCCCAGGCTCCTATTTGCTCTGTGCCTCAATCTCTCCTCAGAATCAAGTTGATGGATAGGATAAAGGAAAGACAAGAGTCACAATAAGCACCAAAAAAACACAATAAGCACCAAAAAATTTTCATTTTTAAGCAAATTTGATATCCAAAGGAGTCTTACTTTAATTCCCCCAAATTGATCTGAGGTACTATTTTTTTTTTGTCCCAAGCCCAGTACACAAGGAGTCTTACCCCACACACACCTTTACATGACCCTGCATACATTTCTTTGTAAGAATTTCTCCATTCTGTGTAATTGAGTTAGAGAAATGTCTCATCCAGGCCAAGATATTGGCAAAAATGTTTTGACTTTTCTGCGGTACATGGGCCTCCCACTGCTGTGGCCTCTCCCGTTGCGGAGCACAGGCTCCAGACGCGCAGGCCCAGCGGCCATGGCTCATGGGCCCAGCCGCTCCGCGGCACGTGGGATCTTCCGGACCGGGACATGAACCCGTGTCCCATGCATTGGCAGGCAGAGTCCCAACCACTGCGCCACCAGGGAAACCCAATGTATTGACTTTTTAAATCCCTTTTCAGGGCCTTAGTTGCCTAATTACAATAGCAGTTTTTTTAATGACTTATTTGTGGAATATCTTTGTGCACTAAATTTTCTTTATAATTAATGAAAGAGACACCTCAAACATTTATGAATTGACTGTACAATTGTCCCAGACCAAACTCTATGTAATTGGAAGGGAGAACTTGACCTACCAACCAGGAAGGAAAAATCACTGAAACGACTGGCGGTATATGGGTGTAATGAAATTATGCTTTCTCATGTGTGTTATGAGAGCGCTTGTGTGTTGTGGGTGCATGTGTGCTATTTTTAACTGACTTCTAGAGGAAAATCTTTTTTAATAAATAGGACAAAATCATTTAAGTAACCTGATTAAACAGATAATGTTTAATATTAAATTTTCTTCTCTAGAAAATCCAAAAAATTCCATTTGAACTTATCTTCATAACATTCAGAAATGTTTTTGATGTTTTCATTATTACACATCAAAAGTGTACTTGCAATAAATCCGTTGTTACATAAGACATCAAGGCAATAAAATAATATATTAGTTACAAATACATGTACCTATAATCTAGTCACATTCAGAAATATTTATGTATAAGGTAAAGTTGGATAAATATTAACAACAAGGTTTTAAACAAAGTTTGAAGTGTGAATAGAGGAAAGAGCAAATAAAGTCAATTAAGCAATATCAAAAATAACTTTTACCGAGGACAATGAGAGAAATGATATTTTGTAATTGACAGTATCATGCAACATTTGCTAGTTGTATGATGTTAGGTGAATTGCTTAGCCTTTTTTTTTTTTTTTTTTTGTTTCGCGGACGTGTCCCATGCATCGGCAGGTGGACTCTCAACCACTGCACCACCAGGGAAGCCCTGCTTAGCCTTTTTATCCAGTTTTCTCAAGTAGAAAATAGGACTACTCATAGGAACTACCTGAGGGGGCTGTGGTAAAGACTGAATGAGTTCATCTAAAAACAGAGTTTACCATATTCCGTGGAACATAGTAAGTACTTAACAGTGGTTAGCCTGTGCAGCTATTACTATATAGTTATTATTTTCATGAAATTTTTGTATCTGTGATTGATCTGGACATAGCAGAATAAATGAAAACTTGGATGCAAATAAATTGGACGGCACAAAATTAACAAGAGTGACAGTCGTCATGCAAAAGAAAGAAAAGATCGCCAAAGAAGAGGGGGAGCAGGAGAAATAATGAGGATTACCTGGTAAATCGGGTGGGTCTTTGAAAAGTGTTTTGGTTCCTGGATGGTACTGTGCACTTTGGTGAACACCATGAAAAATTGGGATATTTAATTTTACCATATAGAATATGATTTAGCACAAAAGTGTATGATTAGCAATATTTAATTTATATAGCTACAAGTGAATTTAATTAAATTGCATAAATTGTACCATCAAATCAAAGCCGTGAGCATAAGCATCAATGAATAAAAAAGGATGCTTTCAAGCTACATAGGCAAGATTGATATAAAAGTTTCTACAACTTTATTTTCTACTTGTTAATTTTATCATCCATCAGCAAGCTATAAAAGGTAGAAACATTTAGAAAAATTAAGGGAAGAAAATGTAGATTTTTTTTTTCTACTATTGAAAACAATTTGAGAACTGCTGATATAGAAAAAGCTCAACTGCTGTATGTCTTAAGAATCATCACATAAAAGGGACTTTATAGTAAACCAATTTTGAAAAGAGCTTTGGAGATCATGTACTCTCAACTAGTTTGCACATAGTTTATCATAAACTCTTCATAGTTGTGCTATGAAATTCTGACTATTAAATGAACAAGTGTGTATATTTTTGCCATAGATTACTGTGTGTGTATGCATATGTGTCATTATATGTCAGTTGAGTGGATCATAGAACGGGGTATAGTTTGCTGCTAAGGGAAAAGAAAAGACATAGATCATGTTAAGTCTGCATCAGAAAGGGGCACATGTTTACTGGGACATTTAGAAATGTTGCTTCATGATCATAAGATGCAAAAAATATATATATCGAAAGTAAACCATTCCATTCAGCCACAATCTAAAATTCAACCAAATAAACACTGTGCTCTGAAAATGCTTTCATGAATACTAGGAGACATCATTATACCATAGGTAGTGATTGCATTGCAAATTATGTCTGACTTGCTTGGTGCCGCTTTCGAGTTTTTTAATCTCTTTGAGTGTACTTTAAAGTGTCTGTTATTGGGAAACATGCTGTGAATACAAGGTTGTGTTCTCATCCAAAGCCCTTCATATTAGAGGTGAGAAAACTGAGGTCCAGAGTGACTGAGACTTCCCTAAGACCACAGAGGAAAAGCAAAACAAGAACCCAGAACTTTCCCTAGTGCTCTCTCTCTTCTTTCATATGATTACTCTCCATGTCATCTCTTCTGTAATTAAGACGCATTGGTATAGTTGGTACCTACCTTATATCCAGAACTATTCTAGTTATTGTAGAGTATAAGGTAATTTAAAAAATTCTCCAGCCACGTAGAATCATGATAGAACAACATGCTATAGTCAAAGGGAATTACAATAATGAGCTGAACACCATTTGTTCACCTGTATTCAGTTGTTTTTTGAAGAGTGAGTTGGCCTAAAAAAGATTTCCAGGTCATTTTCAAAACCCAAAGCAGAGTCACTAATGAGTTCTCAACTTTGCACAATTCGCCTTGCAAGAGATACACCTATAGTGGTTACTGTTGGCTTTTCAGTTCTATTGTAAGGTGATATTTTTGGTACCTTTGGGATCTTTTCATTCAAACTCTTTCCTATAAGTGTAGTTCCTAGGAGACATTTGCTTATATATATTCCTCACCTATTAAATCTATACTGCAACTGTGTAGTATTGTTCAATGGGTAGCATACTGAACTATCTTACAAAGATGAGGTCCTAAATATGTTCATATCTAGCTTTAATTTATGGTGATATTACATTTCATTTGGTTTACATGTCTCTATACTTTCATCATAGCCTATCAACAATTTTTAGTTATATAATATTTTTTAGGGCAAAGTGGTAATAGATTTCATTCTACACATACATATCATAAACTCCCTGCCTTTGGATAGGTTTCTTAACCATTCTGAGACTTAAATTTCTCATCTATAAAATGGAAAATAATAATGTCCAACATTTAGGGCCATTAAGATTGAAGAAAGTATATTAAGTTCTCTCTCAGTACCTGCATATAGCTGTACTCTTCATCCTTCAGGAAATCCTAAGGCATGTTAGCTATTACTATATGTAGAAATTATTACGATTCAGTGTGTTGATTTTATATTGGATACCTCAAGCAATCAACATTTAATTATTAAAAATCAAAGTAAATTAATTCCTTAAATGAATTTCAAAGTTCTTGACTGACACAGCCAAAATAATAAAATCGTAGTTTATTCTTGATATGATTCTTCTAGGGGTAGGGTCAGGAGGGAATTGAGCTCAGTGAATGCTCCTTAGGAAAAATGGAACAAAAAGCATGCGATGACCTGCTGCCTTCCAAAGCAGTCCTTTCAGCTGAGCTAAGGTATCGGCAAAGGCTAATGTAGATTCTGGGTTAGCCTTTATCTCATGTCCCTATGGAGGATGTGACTTTCTGTGACTTCCTCCTGTTTATCCTCAAAAGGGTTTCTAATTAATTCCCCATCTTTTAACTCTGTTCAACACACAACTCTGAGCATCTAGAAGCACTTACTCAGTGAGTAGCTTGAAATGAATGGGGTAGGGGTTACAGGAAATGTTTGTGCTGTCATATGTGTTAAATCCAAAGAATATGGAATCAAACAGACTTTGAGTCAGCTTTACTAGCTAAATGATTTTAGAAATGTCAATTATAGCCACATTTTTCTCATCGATGAAAAGGCAATAACATTGCCTCTCTCATATAGATTTGTCAAGAGGATCAAATAAGCTAATGTACAAAAAGAATAGTGTCTAGCACAGAGAAATACAACTCAGTATATTGCCAATTTTACATTACCTGGCTGAAAGGATTAGAGAGATTTTACCCTACCAGAGTGTATTGCATTTCAGAAAGAGCAGTCCTTAATAAAAACTTTTACTTGGTATAGGCAAGACAAAAGTGTTGGTGAACAGATTTTGGAACTCAGCCTTATCCTCCCTTATTACAGATGAAACACAACAACAACAAAAAAAACCCTGAATGGAGAATGTATTTTCCTCCAAGCTCATGTGGATGATTTGAGACCAATGTGAAAGTCAATTCCAAATCACCGTAACCAGTTCCAGTTAGGAACACTGATTTAAATACATGCAATACCTCAAGAAAAATAGTATGGAAAGCTAGTATGACATGACCTAGCTTCTATTCTGAGTCTGAAAGCTCCAAATTATGTTGCTAATAATTTTGCTAATCCAGTTAAACATTAAATATAGTTATTGAAATTATATTAAAATTATATTACCATATCACACTAATTCCCTTAAAGAAGGTTCTTTTTTTTTTTTTTTTTTTTTTTTTTTTTTTTTT
>NW_020175186.1:5356434-5469277 GCF_003031525.2 Neophocaena asiaeorientalis asiaeorientalis
TTTTTTTTTTTTTTTTTTTTTTTTTTTTTGCTGTACGCGGGCCTCTCACTGTTGTGGCCTCTCCCACTGCGGAGCACAGGCTTCGGACGCGCAGGCCCAGTGGCCATGGCTCACGGGCCCAGCCGCTCCGCGGCATGTGGCATCCTCCCGGACCGGGGCACAAACCCGTGTCCCCTGCATTGGCAGGCAGACTCTCAACCACTGCGCCACCAGGGAAGCCCAAGAAGGTTCATTTTTTGAGTTGACCTAAAGATGGCAGGACCAAAAAGATGTATCTTGAAGTAGGACAGCATAAACACCAACAATCCTTTGGACAAGTAGAGGATTCTGGATTTTAAAATTAAGTAGTCTCACAATGGGTAAGGTTGGTCATGATCTCCATAGAATGGTGGAGAAGGGGCTGGAGTGGCCGAGGGAAATAAAAAGCCTAACACCGTAGGGCACTTTGAATGCTATGTGCATGAACAGAGATGGTAGGAGTAGAAAGGAAAGTCCTCAATCACTAGCCTTCCTCTTTTTCTTGTTTTTTTTGTTATTTTAATTTTATCTTTTCTAATGCTGGCAGTCATTCATTTCTGGTCTTTGCAGTAAGCTAAGTTCTTAGCATTGAGCAGAAAAGGCGGGGGAGGGGGCTGCTTTAAATTATAAAAGAAACAAGAAAATGCATGAAGAATTTAAGTGACATGTTGGCAAGAAGCAGATATGGTTGAGTAAGCTTTATATTGTTGAGAACATGTAGCTTTTTCCTTCAGATACCACAAAATGAAATGTGAGCTCATTCTACAAAAAAAGTTCACATAAAAATGTGGGAAAACTTTTTTTTCTGACACTACAATTTAGAGAAATATTGAAAGATACTGAATCCCTTTTGTGTAAAAGGGATTTTTTTATGTATGGATTTTTTGTTTGTATGTCTTTATTTCAATTGGTATTTTATATGACATGTAAGTTATAGATTCAGCCAGTAATGTTGAGGACTAATTATTGCCCTGGCAGTGTGCTAGATGCTTACTCTCTGTCACTCAACCCTTACTTCCTTGCAACACATTATACTTATACATGTTTTATCACTAGGGAGAAGGAATTTTAGACATATTAAATAATTAACCCATATTTTCCCAGCTAGAAAGTGGTCAGATCCTAGCTCATTTTTCTGAGAATCGTTTTGTGAATGAAACTATAGCTATGTCTATAAAATGTAATCTCTGCATAAATACACACTGAAGAAAAAAACTTATAAACAAGAATGCTGAAACTAGAATGTGTTGGCAAATAGCTGCATGTTTGCATGAGGTGGGACAGGCTACATTAAAAACATTCTTAAATAAAGCAGCCAAAGAAATTCATTATTTTTAAACCAGATAAATTGAAGCCTTTATTATAAGTACAAAATTTTGCAAGCTAATTTCAATATTCCTATGTAGAAAATATATGTTTCCTCAGATCAGTATTTCTCAAAGTACACTCCTCAGTGTACCTAAATCAGAATCCCCTGGGATGCTTATTAAAAAGGCTACTGCCTTGTCCCTACCGTAGACAGATTAGATTAGATTCTCTGAGGAAGGGGCCAAAGAATTTTCATTTTAATGTGGAAATCAGATGCTTTCTATCTGAAAATTTGGAAACTATTTGAAACTGTAGAGTCTGGGACACTTTGATCTCTTGAGCATTTGCTTAACATGGACATTGCAGCTGAAGTCAAGAGGATGGAAAGATGGTGATGTTTTGGCAAAAAATAACACCTATTTTCACATGTATATAAATGAATTTAATAGGTGAGAATCTTGTCACATACCAAGGCTGCATTTATCAATCAAGTTGCATGAAAATAATTCTCTGCCTCCTGCGCTTTTCTACAGAGGGCTAAGAAACTAAAACTAAACTCAAATAAACTAAATGGTATAAAACTATATGACATGGATTTATCAGGGGGCATACTTTATTTAGAAAGTACTTGATAGCAAGGTGAAATCTTACTGATAGCACTGAAAAGAATGAAAACTCCACTTTCTCCTTCACATTTTAGCCTGGTAAAAATGAAAATTTTGATCCCCACCTCCTTCATTAGTAGCAGTTGGTTTTGACTGATGTGGAAAAACAGATTTTGTTTCAATTAACTTTATGTGTTAAACAGAATGTGCAACTATGTCAGCCATATTGCCTGCTTCTCTTCCTCTCTGCAGTATCAGTTAGTTCTCCTGAAATAATAAAGAAAAGAATCAAAAGATGATATGATAATAAATAAGAGCTAACACTTATGTAATATCTTAAACCAGGTTAATCCTCACAGTAGACTTCTTGTGAGGTAGTGGTTGTTGTTGCCTCCATTTTATATCTGTGGAGACTAAGGCACGCAAGGGTTAGATTACTAATCCTCAGTTATAAAGTGGTAGGTAGTGGAGTCTAAAGTCAAACTCCAAATAGTTTTCTAGCCCATGTTCTTAATCACTGTGCTACAGCGCCTCCTAGTGTGTAACGTAAAACACTGGCATGACCCTAAATCTGCGTCAGCCTCATATGTAGGTTCCGATTTACACGGTGAGAGGACAGAAAAATGTAACTTCCTCTCAGGTTTCCTCTAAGTTCACAACTAAATATAACAGACGGTCCTTTCTTTAAAGTTCCAACTAAAATAATGTTCATTTTATTTTGTTTTTATTGTGAAAGAAAAATAATCATGAATTTGTATAATATGGTCTTTATTTGTGGATGTTGTTTTTCCAAGTCACACCAGGGACCTGTAGTGTCCTACCATCTGGCTCCAGATAGCTTCCATGTTTCAACTGTGGAGCTTAGAAACATGTGGTGGGAATCAGACTGACCTGCGTTCTAACTGCAGCTAAGCACTTGCTACCTGTGTGATCATACCTAATAGTAGGTAAAAGTTATTGTTTGTTTTTTTGTGTGTAAGAATTGTACTACACATTTCTTTAGGATTACTTTAATGCTTTTTTGTACTTCATGAATGTGCTTTATAGATTAGAACACTGAAGATTAGAGAAGTTAATATACCTAAAGTCACAACATTACTAAAGGTAGAGGTGAAATTTTTGTTGTTGTTGTTGTTTTCTGTACGCGGGCCTCTCACTGTTGTGGCCTCTCCCGTTGCGGAGCACAGGCTCCGGATGCGCAGGCTCAGCAGCCATGGCTCACGGGCCCAGCCGCTCCGCGGCATGTGGGATCTTCCCGGACCAGGGCACGAACTCATGCCCCCTGAATTGGCAGGCAGACTCTCAACCACTGCGCCACCACGGAAGTCCTAGAGGTGAAATTTGAACCCACAATTTAATAGACGTAGCCTCAAGGTCAGGATCCTCATACAGTAAAGTTAACACTGAAATTCATGGTGTCAGGCATTTGGGAGGTAACTCAGAAACAAAGGAGCTGTTGAGAGCCACATGCAGACTAGTGTAAAAACCAGACTTGTGCCATACACGCACGTGGATGAGTGAGCTAAGGGGTCTGGTGTACGCAACTCCTCAAAATATCCCCTTGTCACGAATAGTGTCACCTTTTGTTTTACAGATGTGAAAGTTAACAGACTCATTATTTGAACTCAGCCTATCCTGAAACCTAACCTAATAATAATAATAATTATTATTATCATTATTAGTATTATGGCCCCCAGATTTTCCTTAGAAAGTTTGTGTCGTTTTACTGGAACTGCACTTCCATTTGTAGTCAGAAGATGGCACTGTGAAGTATGAAGTATAGTACAGTCATCTCCGTTCTAGATTTAACCTGTTCATTGACTGACACATTCATCTCAAAATTGATGTCTAAAATAATCTGGCTTCATTTCACATCAAAATAATTACCAAAGATAAATGTATGTATATTCATGTACATGTATATATGCATGTATATATGATATATACTATATAGTATACATGTATTTTATAATATATGCAATTATAATAAATTATCTATATATTACACATAGTTATTTTACAGTTTTTTGAGAATTTATCCTTGAAAATAGGCTTTATTTGGAAACACAGTGCTGTTAGCTTGGTCCCATTCATCACTACAGTGATTCCTACAAGTCTAGTTTCCTCCTAAGTGGAATTGGACCTGAAAGTTTAGTAATGGACCCATTTCCCCAATGTACTCTTAATTAAAAGAATTTTCCAGGACAGACTTTAAGGGAAATAGGCATTATGTGAGGGAGATAAGGATATCTGACATATAGAATTTAAATTTTAATTTTTATACATGCTCATATCTTTTCACTTCATCCTGTGTAGCAATTAATAATAACTCCTTTTTATAGATGAGGAGACTGTTAGTAATGACAGGTAGATGGCCCAGAGCCAGGGCTGAGTTTGGCTTTCACAACACCCTAGTTACCTTGGGACCTGGAAAGTTAGACTGTAGAGGAGGCAGAGTTGCCTTGTCTTAGTCTGCTTTGGCTCCTATAACAAAATAGCATAGACTGGGTGGCTTAAGCCACAGACACTTACTTCTCACAGTTCTGGAGGCTGGCAAGTCCAAGCTTAAGGTGCTGGCAGATCCACTGTCTAATGAGAGCACTCCTCCTGGTCTGCAGACAGTGGTCTTCTTGTTGTATCCTTACCTGATGGATCAGAGAGACAGAAAGCACAGTCTTGTGTATCTTCTTCTAAGAGCACTAGTGTCATCATGAGGGTTCTACCCTCATGACCTAATTACCTCTCAAAGGCCCCACCTCCTAATTCCATCCCAGTGAGGGTTAGGGTTTCAACGTATGAATTTCAAACGGACACAAACATGCATCCCTAACATGCCTGTTAAAAGATGAAGCAAAGGCTATCATCCTGGAAGGGTTTAAAGGAGGTGGTACGTATGCAATATTTGATGTTTTGTCATGCATGATTTTGGTCCTACGTTTGGTCCTGCTTTTGAATTCACAAAAGGTTTGATCATGTCTGAACTGGAAACATCTATACATGAAAGAAAGTCTACACAGAGTCATAAGATGATTAGTCATGATCCTGTAGTAATCATTGGTAATGTTTTATTTTATTTTTATAGTCAATGTAGCAAGAGAAAGAAATGGATGAGATTTGTCCCAGGCCAACAACTATGTTTTAAAGCACTTTCAGATATTTGGAAAACATAAATTGATCAATGGCCATTTTAAAATTATGCTGCTATTTTGACTATCTGTTTAAAGAATTGAAAGTGTAAAGATTATTTTTTTAATATGCTCAAGACCTGTGTAACACAAAACAAATAACGTTTTGTCTGTGACTCCTTTCTATCCATCATTCCTTACAGCTATAGTAAGTTTCAGGGCCAAGATTTGGACCCTAGACTCTGATTCCACAGCCTAGATTGTACGATGAAAGATCAGTAGATGAATCCCATCAGTCCTAAGCAAAGGCTAAATTCTGGTAGAAATGTGTGAATTGTTCTTTCAGGAAATCACCAGCTTTTGTCTACTGCAACCTTTCAAACACTGAATGTAGAGAGTGTTTATCCCAAAGAAGTGCTGAAAGGATGATAGGCTGGGAAAATAAGAATTGCCAGACAGAATGCTAAGTGGAGGGCAAAGTGACAATGGAACCGATTTAGTGTTTTGATGCAAGTATAGTACATTCTGCACATACAGTCAGGATTCCCTGGTGACTTTTTGTAATAAGAAGTGCATCTGGGGAAAGAAAAACAAAAAACAAAAACCCCAGACCTTTGGAAATTAGAATGTTTTAAAGATGAGTGGTGAGCGCCGTGACCATAAACAGATGCTCACAGTGCGTCACTGGCATTGAATTAGAGTTTGTGGAGGAGACTGGATTGTTGGGAGAAAAAGGCTCCACTGAATGCAGGCAGTGACTGTTTTCTGTTGTTTAGGGGGTTAGTTTTGTTCTGGCTATAAAAAGGACATAAAAGACAAACTGTCAGAAAGAGGGAGATAAATATTTCGTGGGGATGAGTCCCTTATTCCTCATTCATAGTGAAACTGAGAGTGTAGTAACATGAGAAGAATGGATTCAGAATAAGTGAGTTTGCCTTATAGCTGAGCAACCCTAAGCAAATAAAACAGTCTCTACATCTCAGGAGAACTGAGGAGGGGGTAGCGAAATGAGGAATGTGAGGGAGACCAAATGTCAGAGAGTAAAGTTTCCCACCTCTGGGAATAGAGAGGAGAGAGTTGTAGAAGGTGTCACAGAACTACATGATTTTCAACACTTAAAAGTATTCAGGAAAAAATTGTTTAGGAAAGTAAATCTCAGGAAGAAGACAGCTATGTATAAAGGCACTAAGATGAATAGTAATAATCATAATGATAAAAAATTCAAAGTTATAGCTTCTAAGCAGAATTGTAAAAAGTTAGTGGAAAATAGGTGGTCCATTTGCCATTTCCATACTAAAAAAGGAAAAGAAAGAGAAAACCCTTCTTATGTTTATATAAATGTGAATGAAAATTGTCACATAAATGAATTTTATGTGACTTGAGGACGTCAAGCAAATTTTATATTAAGAATTTATATATCAAAAAAACAAACAACCCAATCCAAAAATGGGCAGAAAACCTAAATAAACATTTCTCCAAAGAAGACATACAGATGGCCAACAAACACATGAAAACATGCTCAACATCTCTAATTAAAAGAGAAATGCGATTCAAAACTACAGTGAGGTATCACCTCACACCTGTCAGAATGGCCATCATCAAAAAATCTACAAGCAATAAATGCCTGAGAGGGTGTGGAGAAAATGGAACCCTCTTGCACAGTTGGTGGGAATGTAAATTGATACAACCATGGTGGAAAACAGTATGGAGTTTCCTTACAAAACTAAAAACAGAACTACCATATGACCCAGCAATCCCACTACTGGGCATATACCCTGAGAAAACAATAATTCAAAAAGACACATGCACCCCAATGTTCATTACAACACTATTTACAATAGCGAGGTCATGGAAACAACCTAAATGTCCGTTGACAGACGAATGGATAAGGAAGATGTGGTACATGTATACAATGGAATATTACTCAGCCATAAAAAGAACGAAATTGGGTCATTTTTAGACACACGGATGGACCTAGAGACTGTCATACAGAGTGAAGTAAGTCAAAAAGAGAAAAACAAATATCGTGTATTAACACATACATGTGGAATCTAGAAAAATGGTATAGATGATCTTATTTGCAAATCAGAAATAGAGACACAGACGCAGAGACCTAAAGTATGGACACCAAGGGGGGAAGGGAGGAGTGGGATGAATTGGGAGTTTGGGATTGACATACATACACTACTATGTATAAAATAGATAACTAATGAGAACCTACTGTATTGCATAGGGAACTCTACTTAGTGCTCTGTGGTGACGTAAATGGGAAGGAAATCCAAAAAAGAGGGGATATATGTATACGTATAGCTGAGTCATTTTGCTGTACGGTAGAAACTAACACAACGTTGTAAAGCAACTATACTCCAATAAAAATTAATTATAAAAAAATAGCTTAAGTTTCTGTGGATGTTTATCCAATGTGAAAAGAAGCCTGTAAGAGTAAAATTGATCTTTTTTTTTTTCGTAAGAATGTGTCATTTAAAGAAAAAGTACACCAGTCAAATCTTTATAAAAATTTGTTTAAAACAAGAATTTATATATACATAATGTATTGTAACTAAGGTATTATCACTATGTACAAATAAATGTTTTCAAATAGAGTAGAATACTTTATTGGGTTCACAAATAAGTGAGGCAGATCTACCTTTGAGCAGGCAATACACACACGCATGCACACACAGACACACACTCATACACACCCGTGTGCTACATCTTCAGCCTTGTATAAAATTGTGTAATAACTGTACAGTCTTGCCTGTGTTGAGGTAGGGAATCAGGTTGCCCAGAAATTTTTCAAGGTTAAGTTCCAACCCCCATAAGAGAAGGAGAAAATTAGAATGCAAGGAAAATAACATAGCCTTGTGTTCCAGGGAGTTGACAGGATATCAGTTTGGTCCAGTATCCAACATCCCAGCATATGGAATATTCATATGAAAAGATAACATATTGTAACAGATTTCAGAGACTGTAGTAGATCTTTTTGGTGCCTGGTCCATCTTCACTAGGAGTGCCCCATTTGCCTGTTGCTTTTTCTGGTACCAGTTGCTTTTGGTGGCACCAAATGCTAATGAATCACCTAAAAAATTACAGAAAAATGACCTTAGTGAGATTTTTTGCCTAATCCTGGGTTTTATTCATCCTCTATTTCAGCAACACCTTCTCCTATCCCTAACCTCCCTTAATGGGGTCCCTTTCTCTACCCCTGCATACTGTGTATTTTCTCCCCCATCTCACCCCCAACCCGGTGCCTAATTAGGCTTCCTCTCCCACCCTGGGTGTGATACACCCTCTCCCTCCATTGTCCCCCAACCTCCTCGTGCCCTATCCCCAGTCTCTACAGTCAACAACCATGTGGGTCTACCTCTGTGGTGCAGTGCATGCTCCAAGCTTCCCTAGGGACCAAGGGAAGCTAGTCTTCTGCTGGGACCACTTCTTTGCTGAACGTTTTTGTTCTATCATGTTCCATCTCAACTTCTTTTGAAAGTACTCACTCATTGAGATAAAATCAGTTTCCAAAGGAGGCCCCTCTTAGGCTTTACTTTTGGGAAAACAGACGTAAGATAGAGGCTGATCTACCTCGGTTGAATCCTAGTCTTCGGCATTACTAGCTATGTGACCTTGAATGAGCTGTTGAAAATTCTTCATGATAATTTGTTTCATTTGAATTGGAAAAATAACCAATCTGGAAGTCTTGTTGTGAAGATTAACAGATAACAGATTTAAAACACCTGTCACTTATACATATTTAATATATGATACTTTTCTTTACCATTTAATTATGGAAATTAATGCAAAACCTATTTTTGTGAAATGTGAACAGGTTTTATGTGAATGTGAAATTCTGTGACCACTCGAGGTGGAATAATCTCTATGATGCAATCTGTGCCTCAAAACTCTTTGTATGGCTTCTTTTTCAGGGTTTGATAATTTCTTGTTACCATATATGTTAGATTTCTCTTGTAATCCTCCCTAATACAAAATACATAATTTAAAAAAAATCATCTGTGTTCTAAGTTGAACCATATAAATGAAATCTTATTTGAAAAAGACAACTGCCTGTCCAAAAAATTACTGCTACAGTTTAAGAATTCTATACATCTTTTATGTAAAAAGTTTATCCTATTTATTCAATCTCATTTTTATTTTTTCTTACATATCTATTGACTCCAAAAATATCAACCACCTCAGTGAGGGCATCGATCACATCACTTGCGGAAGTTTAATTATTTGAGCCAATTTCTATAATTTTTTTCTTAAAAATCCACTTAAGGAGGTTGAATTTATCAGATGGTATAAGGTAGTTATGTTGCTGCTCAAAGTTATTTTTATGTTGTGTTTAACACTTATGGTATATGAGAGGCTGTTTTTAATTACATCAAAGTCCTGCCTTTTTATCACTGAGCAAGTAATTTCCCTCCCATTAAAAAAACAAAAAACAATTTACTTTTTCTTTGGTTTCTAAGATGACATATTCCAGGAATTGTTTTTGAAATGTGGGGTACTTAACACTTTGTAGTGATTAAGGTTCTACTGACTTGGAAAATAAAATGGAAATGATGAAGGGGAAATGATTCTTTGAGAAGAAGGTATTAAAAGGGCTTTAATTCATCATACTTTATTAGTGAATAAAATAATAACAAATACTAATAGAGAATAATTAGACAGCACTTATGAGTTAGATATTACCTCATTTAATCTATGTTGCTTAATTAAATTATTATATACAATGTATAAATGAGTATATTACAGCTTAGCTAAGGCAAGAGGCTTCAGCTGGCCAGCTGGTCAATGATGGAGCCAGAATGGTGGAGCCCAGGGATGTCTGAAGCTAAAGTCTAGGTTCTTTGACACTTTAGTCATGGCTGTTAAAGTCCTTTGAATATTTTGAGGAAAAATCTGATGTAGCTATTTTTCCTTTGTAACATTCTATACTTACAGGTTGGCCTAGCACAAAATAAATAGCTACCTGAAGGTATATTATCCTTTCTATAAATCATCAGGGAGAAATCTTAATTCACTTGATTTTAGTGTGGGCTTCAAATGCCTGTCTCTGTCTTTGTCTCTCTATCTCTGTCTCTATTTCTCTTTCCAATTCTTCCTCTCCCTCCCTTTTTCTTTCCTGGCTTCCAGCTCTGGCAAAGGGAGCCACCTCTCCCCCACTAACTTAATTGTTTTTAATTGAGTGAGAATTTGAGTGGGTCCATAGATTCTTAAATTTAGGAGTTTGGGATAAATCAGCGTATATTCTAGGGACAGAAGATTGTGGTTTCAGAAGCAAGAAATAATTTACCTCAAGAAAGCATAAGGAAGTACCATAGCCTGAGAAAGAGAAGTGTGCAGACCCTTCCTCCTCCTTAAACAAATCTAAAAGAAACTGCTAAAAATTATTAACGGATATGTTTATTGATTGTCCCTAATATAGTTGTGAGAATATTAAGTTGATAATTGAAGCATCAGAAGATGATAGTGTATCATCATGCAAACTATTGAGTTGTTCTTTTTTTGGTCTTTCTACCTTTTATTTGTTCGCAGGTCAAAGCCAGTCAGCAAATGGAGAATAGTTCATAAACTGGTTTGCTCTCACAGTCATCATCATCTTCTTTTCTGAGGTCTTGCTTCATACTTTGACTACAGCTGTTCTTCAGACAATTGTATTTAAGGACTATTAACATCACCACTCAAATACTCTAATACTTTATTCTGAATGAGTCTTGAATTTTGGAGAGTCTTGCATGTCGTTGAATAATGCAGTCTGTCATCTGAGAGAATCTAGCAAATTGGATGTAGGTTTAGGGGAAAAGACAAAGGTTTGAATTAAAGATTCTTTCTTTCAAGGTTTTATTGTTTTTATATATTTACAACACTTTGAGCTTAAGTCTACTAAGAACAAACTTGAAGAAAGGAAGCATGAGATTTCCAGAATCAGGAATGGATTGTGAACATATTGGAAGAACAGACCTAATACTTCTCCCTCTAAAACTATCTCTGCAAAAAGTTGTTGGCAAAGAGGTTTTGCATCTTTCCAGGATATAGTTTCAGTGAAGCAGGTCTGCATGTGTACTGGAATGTGTTGTTTTCCCATGTCTTGGTTTTCTTTGGATTTCATTTATTTATTGTTTGTTATATGAGAAGTTATACTTCATACTTTAATAAAGTATTACTGCCTCATTATAGTTAATTGATAGTAACAATAGGTGCTTTCTAAAAAAGAATATAAACAACTGCATTTTTTCAAGAAAATATTTTGGTCTTTTTAAATTTGTGAGTGAGCATAATAACAGGGAGATTTTCATTTTAGCCAAGCTTTAGACATGAAGACATTGCCAGCACAGGCCTGGAATATATCTTTGCTCCTCTCTGCTAGCTCAGTATAACAACAGCAATAGCAGCAAAAACAACAATAGCAACAGCACCTGTTGGTGTCAGGCAGCTATAAATGCTTTACTTTTAATATCTGATTTCTTTAGTTTCACTAGTTTTCTTAGTTTATTATCTGATTTAAGAAGTTTCATAGTTGTGCTACTGTAAAGTAGCCCTACAATGTATAAAATACCTAATATCTAAGATCTTTAATTTTGCAGAATTTGCATGGTAGGATTTTAAGGATTTTACTCTCAGAAGGGGAAATCTGGTGGAAAGACAGCTGTCAAGATACAATAAAATTACTACCAACAGAACTAAATTAATCACACTTTACAAAAAGTTACTATCTACTCCAAAACTCACTAGTGTATGACCTAAAGGAATGTTTGAAAATGGAATTGTTATCAACACGAAGAGAAGGCAGAATTGAAAAATGATTGAAATGAATATTTGTGTGTGTGATCACATTCGAATATCACTTTGAAGCATACTTGGCCATAGAAATCAGGTGTGATTTTTATGTTTTCCCATCCAGGGGAACCATATATATAATAAAAGAAAGAATGCAATAGCATTGAGATTGCACAAGAGAATCTTTGTGTATAAATTTAAAATTCAGTAAGTTGCTGAATAATAGTTAATGGAACTTTTAACAATGGAAAGGAGATTGGAAAAGGCGGTCTTATCTCTCACACACATTTTCCTGTGTTCAGTTATCCTTTTGGAGGTGGGGGAGATGGGGTACAGTGAAGCATGGACCAACATAAATCCCACTTATACAAGAACTGAAACCTAGGCCAAACTAGATTTAGGAAACCTGAGAGTTTCAGTTAGATAGTCAATAGTAATACCACTGAAATGTCAGATACTTATTTTTTGTGAGCATATCCCAAAATAAATCAAGTTAGCAGAGAAGATAAATCATTAGTTAAACCTACAAGAGGTCGAAATATATAGTTCTGTTACTGTCACTGAGGAAAAATAAAAATTCAAGGGTGATTGATAGATACAAATGTTTTCCAATCATCACCTTACCCCTCTGCAGACAAATATTCATAGTTAGCTAAGTTATGATCAAGTCATAAAGATAATGACAGTAGTAGCAGCTATTATCTTTTCCTTTTGAAAAAAATTGTCTTGGGTCTTAGCATTGTGCTAAGTGCTATAGCTCTTCATACATTTTATTCTCTTACAACTTCACAGCATAGGTTCTTTTATCACTGTCATTTTACAGTTGAGGAAACTAAAACTTGGGGAAGTTAAGAATTTGCACAAACCTCACAGATGGTCAGTGCCACAGGTAGGAATTAGAGACATGTCTTTTAGTGGGCAGGTTAAGAACGAGCCTTTTTACCACAATCCATGTGAGTTTTAATTGGAAGTAGAAGATGAGCAGTCCTGAGAAATGAGTCATCCAAGACACACTATAACTTAATAGCTCATCTTCCATTTATGTGAAGGACATCTAAATAGTGGCTTATTAGTCACATTACATGTTTCCTTTAGCTAGTGAAAAATATTCCTTTTTTATTCTTTTTCCTAACCTATGGACTGAATAATTCCAATTTTTTAACTTATAGTCCTAGGTATATCTAGCCTTTGTGATATTATATTTAGATCACTTTGAAGGAGACATGCATATCTCACCCTCTTATTCATACATTCACATAATCGTCTAAAATACCTATTTCATCATGACTGGGTTTCACCCAGCTATCTCTGAGGTAATCCTATTTATGTCGTCCTCAGGGCAAAGCTTTGTCATCTACTCCATAGTTGATTCAGGGTGGCTGTCATCATCAGAACCATAATATCATCTATTGGACTCAGAACCTTAATAAGAGGGATTTGCCCAGGTAACCTTGGAGGTCTTGTTTAAAATGGATAATCTAGAACTGCATATGTTTAAGCAGTTGTTCTTAGAGAGTTTGACCTAGTCTAATTTGAGAAATTGAAAATTTGTTTTTAGATCTCTCAGAATATTTTTTTGTCAACCTGGACCTCACCAAAACAATAGTTTGGGCTGTAGCCCAAGACAGTGACCTCTTCAAATGTCGACAGTCAATACATCTGACACAAGGTGATGCCAAGGACCAGGAATAGGGGACCCTCTTAGGCCTCTGCTGGCCAAAGCCTTCCTGCCAGTCTGACGCCCCCACCCAACTCCTAATAAATTGAACTGGTCTTGTTTCTTAAAAAAAATTAAAAATCTACTTGTGCTTGAGTACCAGTAGGAATAATGGATTAATATGCTAACCTTTACTGAGTAATAGAGTTACCTTTCACTAGCAGTCCTCTGAAGAGATAAGCATTTGTCATAAGGCGGTATTGTAAATCTTAGACATGGTAGCAGATCACGTGTGCAAGCCCACCTCCAGAACACAACTCTCTCCCTCAGACCACATCAAGACATTTTTGAGTCTTAATGACATATGTGAAAAAGTGAAACATATTAAGATAAGAATTTATAGAAAGTTTACATTGAAGTAAACCTTATGTGCCTACAAAGTATGAAGAAATGGAATCTGTTGTGAAACAAATTTGGAAACCCTTGAGTTAACAATAGGAAAGAAGCTTCTTTATTCCTATTGTGGATTTTAAAGCTTCATGACAAAAGCAGTGATTTAATAAGTAGAATTTTATAAGTTGCCTTTTTTTTAACCCCTGGTTTTCTTTTAAGAGCTTAGGGGACACACTAGTTTTCAACTACTAGAAAAACCTGGCACACAGAAGTAACTAAAAAAATAATTTTTGGTTAAAGGAAAGAGAATCAATTTGCTGGTTAGTACTGTAGGTTCATAGGTGAATTAGGTAGATATCCTGCATTTTAAGAACATACAGTCCAAAGGAGAGATTTTTTTTTTCTCTTGTAAAGATCCTTATTAAATAGTAAAAGTTATAAAATCCTATACAAATATGCATTTAGGATGTTATAGAAGCCGCAAGAATGTAGAGCTTGTGTCCTACTGTGGTAAGGAGAAGAGATGAATCAAGAATGTTTAATCAAAAATCATCTTTTGAGCTGCACATGTGAACTTTTGTTTCTAAAGTTGCATTAGATCATTGAGTATATTATCCTCAAAGACTGGTGAAGTTTTTGGTTCTTAAACTGACATGTAAGTTGGATTTTACGGCAAACACTGTACCAAGGGTTTTCCAGGATTGCAGTCAAATCAAGAAGGTGAAGATTCTGGCTCTATATACACCACAGCCAGCCACAATAGTCAGTTCTAGAATGAAGAAGGACCCGTGTTGAAAGTAGACAGTATGTTTTTAATTCCCTAGATATGTATTTCTACAATTAAATATCTCTGTGAATGGGCACTGCTATTCGCTGTAGCCTTTTAAGAAACGGTTAAGAAGCTGCTGTAACCTGTTAAGAGACTGTTATACAGCAATATGCTTATACTTGAAGACAGAGGGAGAACAAAAAGCAGCTAGACTGTCTCTATGGCAATTTTTTCAGGGGGGAAAAAGAAGCATAGCGTTTCAATGTTAAAGAAGGAAAACTTGGCGATGTACTTTGTAGATGTATAGTATACCTTCTTTATGAATCAATTTGTCATTGCCCACCTTGCTTTTCAAAAAGTAATGAGAAAACTTTCATAGAAATCTCCACATTTAGTTTAATTAAAAGGAAATATATTTGGAATTACAAGTTTAATAAATAGCTCTAGTTCCAGTGAAGCAGATCACAATGAGGGAGCAGCTGCTTTGCAATTCAAAAACAGATGGTGCCTTTCTTTTTCTATTCAGACTTCCCTCTGGGAAATGATATGTCCATCGAATATCAATAAAGCTATGATTTCAAGACTTCTTTGTCATGAAACGCTTTCTGGAGGAATGATGTTAGCAATGTCTTATAGTTTGCATGCATGTTTCCCTTGACCACTGATTTGTAAACATCACCAAATACTGGAAATGATTTTCTTTTTCAAAAATGGAAGAAATCAGAAAGTGCAGAAGAATCTTTTTTGAATAGTTTAATATTTGGCAATAACTGGCCCAAAGTTTTTCTAATAAGTACAAATAGCTGATTTTATTAGGAAGGTATTTACCTATGAGGAGAGCATTAAAGAGAGTGGTTTGAAAGAAAGCTATAGAACCTACTTGCTCATGAGGCTTTCACAATAGAGCACATACCCTTAATAAACATGCCTTTAAATTCATAACAGTACTTAAGACACTTTACATCAGTAGACAGTGAATAGTAATTGGCATAAATATTCACATGATTTTATTAACCTAATTCTAAAAATTGAATTTTATCAAGTCTTTCTTTCATATTGCTATGTCTTTTTTTTTTTTTGTATTTTCCTGAAAGAAGCAAAGTCTGTTCCATTCATCTAATTATACAATACAAAGATATGAACACAGCCATGGAACCTGTTAAGTGCATCAGTAAGCGAGTCCTGGATGTGTGAGCAGGGTGGAGGCTCCGCAGGTAGTCTGAAAGTCCTTTGAGGGCAAGATCTCAGTCTTAGGCTTCTTTGTGTCCAGCATAACTCATTGTCAAAGCTTGACCCATGTGCTGAAT
This sequence comes from Neophocaena asiaeorientalis asiaeorientalis, assembly GCF_003031525.2. Classification (NCBI taxonomy): domain Eukaryota; kingdom Metazoa; phylum Chordata; class Mammalia; order Artiodactyla; family Phocoenidae; genus Neophocaena; species Neophocaena asiaeorientalis. The sequence goes on from NW_020175186.1 coordinate 5,372,394, forward strand.
AAATATATAGTTTGATAAATTATCAGGTTGTTTTCATTCAAGGTGACATTTAAATATTTTTCACAATCCTAAAGAATTTTATGTTGGCTTTTCTGTAATCAAGTACGGAATGATGTGAGAGCAAATAGGGCTGTGCAGTCATCCTTTTGACAAGAAGTTGTTTGGGCTTCTTCACTGGATTTTTGGCTTTGATACAACTCAGAATGACTATGATCGTATAAAACAAGATTTACTTAGTAAAAATATTCTATATGTATGATTTGGAGGAGTCAGTAAAGACTCAACATATAATCTTTCTGTTCCCAATTTCTACGCTCACTTTTCTCTCTCTCTCTCTCTCTCTCTCTCTCTCTCTCTCACACACACACACACACACACACGCACACACAAACAACACATGGTAATGTTGTACCTTTTTTCCTACACACACATAATAATTTCAAACTGAAAGTTTCCCCACAAATTTCTCTCCACCAATCCATACTTAATGTTTTAGCAATTATCTCATCTTATTGTTTCTGAAAAATTGTACTTAAAAGTTATTCTATAATAAACCTTCCCTGATTTGCTTTCAGTCAGCATCTGGCTATACAGTGAGAATCCCTCTGGTGTGGATTTTTATTGTGTTTTTCCTTATAGTTGCCTTTTAGTATAAGAAATCTAAGTGTTCTCCAGATCGAGGTCTCTATAGATTATACTTAAGATGACAATCTCTCATCGGATTTGGGGCTTAAGGAAGTAACTCTTTTTTATTTGAAGTAACATTTAATTTTCAAAAGAAAAATATTTTTATTTTTATAGCATTGTAGACAATGTAGAAAATATGGAAGAGCACAGGTGAAAAAACTCTATTCAATAATATCTTTAACATTTTGTATAAGTTCTTCGTATACCAGGGACCATGTACAGTGAGTTTAATGGTGGTTAGCGAATAAATTAATACATATTAATTAACTTAAAATTTCAAGTGCTGGTGTATTTAAAAAACAAACAGTTAATTTGTAATGTTAATTTGCAAATAAGAATATTACACTGCAGACATTGGTAATGGTTTTCATTTCGTCAGGTTAGAGTATTTAGATTGCCTACTTAGCTCTAAATCAAGATCCTGGTAACCAGTATTCACAGGCAAACGAACCATAAGAGATAACAATATTACTTTAATTGAGGTCCTACCTAATCTCTCTGAGTAGGTAAAGATTCAATGGACTTGGTTTTTATTAGAAACCTGCATCATTGCTTTGTAAGATATTAACTCTGACCCCAATGAAATCTTTTATCAAGGGTTTTAGAGGCAATGCTGCATAAAGCATTAGATAAGAGTGAAAATGTTACTCATATTTTTTATACAATGCAAAATGAAGATTTCTTAATGCATTCTTTTTGTGGTAAGGCTTCTTAAAAAACAGAGGTCAGGTGAGGCATAAAGGCAGTGAAAAGTTGAATTGATACCTCCACTCATTTAACTCATGAATGAGTCAGAATTTACTTTACCCTAAATAAAAATGTTGGACAGATGCTGAAATGGGATAAGAGTCTAGTTTTCAAATTAATTTTCTTGGTTACTGGAAGTGTTTCAGAAATTGAGCTGGCCAGTTCCATCATCTAATGCCAAGTGATGAAGGTGCTAAATGCTACATTTCATTACAAAAACTAATATATTAAATATTTTAAAATTAAAATATTGTTTTATAATCTGTACATTGCCATTCAAGTCACAACCCCTGGTCTCTTGTGCTGGTCACCCAAGGTAATATAACATGACTAATGTTAAACATGCATGGCCCGATTATAAGGATGATGTATCCTCATGAGAATTTAAGCTTTGACGAAACATGCAGGCAACAAGGACTTTATAGCCAAGAGCTCTTCTTTAGAAAGATTCCATTCTATTGACTTCTGAGGCATCTAGTTGGAAAAGTTATTTTTTTTTTCTTTCTAATTCAGAGTTTAAATTCTTTAGATAGAGTTTAGGTAATGATAATCCACCCTTCCCTGAAATCCACTGTACACCATAGCAAAGCTATTTTTACTGAGCAAGAGCAGTGTTTTCATACTGTAGACAGTAAACTCTTTCAGATTCTTTGGCACATTTGTGTAGAAAGAAATGAATAATACACTTACCACAAAGTAAATTGATTCATTTAATTATGAGACATTGTGCAGTAGTTTTTAAAAAATTAAAATGAATGGGGACACTATTGCTGGGTCAGTGAGGAGAATATGAAAGTCCTGGCCTTCAGAATCATGTCATTTAAATCAATTTTATATCAGTTTAGAGGATCAAGCAAAGTTATATTTCATCCTTTTCTGATGTTTTCATATCATGATCTCAAAGTCATTGAATCAGGAGCATTGACTCTGAATAGTCTACAGTTTACAAGGCTTATTGAATAAGCCCAGGGTCATGAAGCAGGTACAATGAAGTGTCCTTGAAAAGACCCCAGGCTTCTCTCTGTCTATGCTAAACGTCCCTTCTGTTAGTGTTCAACATTTTGATATGGGGCCTTCACTGAATACTAACTTCTGCTGTAGAGAAATTGACACAAGTCTTACCATTTCAAATTCCCTTCAATTTGACCTGCTGTGGTGGTGATACCATTTTCAGAATTTGAAGGAACTGTAATGATAAGTGAACCTCTTTAGTCCTTAGTCCCATTCTCATTCTCTTTCCAATAACTCAACAGCTACTTTTAGTTTTGTTTTACGTTTATTTATGGTTTAAGGTGGCTCAAATTAGATAGATATAGATTGTGTGTATGTATGTGTGTGCGTGCAGAAAACGATATGTATGTAGGGCTAAAAGTTAGTAAGACAAACAACAAAAAATAAATTGTAAACATTTTAAAATTAAATTGATGACCTGTTGAGGACAACAGAAAAAATATGGACAAAAAGATACAAAAATATGGAAAAAATTAAACTAGAAAGCTTGCTAGAAGTTGACTATAAAACTAGTGCTAAATGTTTGGTAGGAGGAAAACACACACATACACACAGAGAAATTGCTGAAATTATATAATTTACAGTTAATACATAACTAAAGCTTATTCATTTTTTTAGGAAGGCACACTTGTGCCTTTTGCTGAGACCAAGAAAACCTGGTTTCATGACTTCCCTGAGATAGAGTATACCAAGCAGTATACTCTATACTCAGGTATGGGATGGAAGTAGCTAGGTAGGTAGATTAATGGTAACAAGGGATTTTTGTGGTGATGGAAATATTTTGTATCTGGGTTACATCAGTGTCAATAATCTGATTTTGATATTGTACTATAGTGTTGCATAATAGTACTGTTGGAGGAAACCAGAGAAAAAGAACATGAGATCTCATTTTTTTCTAACAACTGCTTGTGAATCTATATTTTTTTCTCAAAGTAAAAATTTTAACTAAAAAAACACCAAACCTTAGTGGGAGAATGTTGCATGGTGGAGGTTATAAATTAGGTTCTCTTGGTCTATCTAGCCTAACTGAAGAATATATTTCAGTACTGTTTTCCTGTAAGATTTTCTCGATGTTATCCCTCCTTCCTTGTAGTTTATCAACTTGTAACAGCAAATAGAGAAGTATTCTTCCCTGAATAGTTTTCTTTAACCCAACTTATTTTTTAACTTAAGTACACTTATTTTGAAAGAAACTTTAATATTTTTGCTTATAAAGCAAAACAAATTTAACTTATCATTACAAAAGAAGCTATAAAAATGAATATATAACTATTCCATGTTTTTAAAATTTATCCTCATAGTACTTAAAATCTTCACAAGTGTTAAGTGTGTATACTGTATTTTAAGAAACACTGCATAAGAATATTCTTTGAAAAATCCTTAATTTCTAGAGTTATATTACATATATTTTCTACATGTTCATTTTTGGGGGGTATGGAAAGTATTTCATGACTCAGAAATGATTATAAACACTGATACATAAGAAAGTATGGAAAGTACAGCATTTAGATATAAATTTCCCTATCCCTACTAATTTTGAGAATACTGTTAGCAATGGTTACAGTTATACTCATAGGTACCAGAAGTGTCAATTCATTTGTTCACCAAATATTTAATAGTGCTTACTATGTGTCAGGCTCTCTTTTAGGTAGGGAGGAATCAGCATTTTTAAGAAAAAAGGAATCACTTTCTTTTATGGCATTCACTTTTTTCATTGATAGTGATTAAATACTGCGAGTTATGGTTAACTGGAGCATTCTATCATATTCTATAGCCATGTTTCTTCAATTCATGGAGTGCAAAAGTTTGAGAACTAGAAAGGGTGTCAAACTCAAAGAAAAGATACCATTGACTAAATGAGGTACATGCTTTGAAGTCAAATAATTTTACACTTCAAACCTAATTCAGAGAGAGAGTATTTGGGCTTCCCTGGTGGTGCAGTGGTTCAGAGTCCTCCTGCCGATGCAGGGGACACGGGTTTGTGCCCCAGTCCGGGAAGATCCCACATGCCTCGGAGTGGCTAGGCCCGTAAGCCATGGTCGCTGAGCCTGCGCATCCGGAGCCTGTGCTCCGCAACGGGAGAGGCTACGACAGTGAGAGGCCCGCGTACTGCAAAAAAAAAAAAAAGAGAGAGAGAGAGTATTTTATAAGCATTTTTGTAAGCATAAAAATATCTATACTATCCCAACTTTTCTACCCTAATTTCTACATTTTATCTAACACTTGAGACTAGGGCAAGGGACAAAAGAAGTAGAAAAAAAATTTACCAGGAAAGATGATGATTTAGGGCTGTCACCACTGGCCATCGCCTTAATAAATACTATGTGAGTTCTTTAATATTCCCAGTAGGTCACACCAAGTCTCAAATATCACAAAATGTAAATTTTTATGTATCAAAGTAAAGAAAAACGTGATTTGCCTTTCAACGTATAAGCTTTGTAAAGGTGCAGAGTTTAGAGGCATTTAATTTTTTTTTTTTTAAGCAATCTAACTTAATTAGCTAAGTATGAAAAGAACAAAGGAAATCCAAGCAAGGATGAGGCCATTCAGAACCATTCGGTCTTACAAATTCCGGCAGAGAGTATTCCAAAGGGACAGATTGGAGTTTCTTTCTAATTTCATTTTAATATTAGACACCTGTATGAGTATTAATGTTGTTCATCACCATGGAATCATGGGTTTTAATAGTCTGACCAGAAGTGGGTGTAGCTGACGCTCTGAGGACGCTAATAATGATGATGTGCCAAGCCATCTTCATGTAGTTGTGAGCTTCTCCAAACGTAATGGACATTACGGACACTGTCACACACTTGACAGGGTTAAGGTGTTAACACTTGACCAGAGCTAAGTTGTATGCTAAGTCTTCAGAAAAGGAGGATTATGATTAAAAGTTCTCCTACTCTATACCTCCAGATTTCCAATCCTGGTGAGCACTCTACTTCCTTATAGGAAGACCTAACTAATAATAACAACAATAAAAATAATGATAATAATTGTCATAGTAACATTAATAATACATTTGATCATTTGACTTACCAAATATTGCACTACTTTCCACTAATTAGCACATTTAATCCTTACAAAAAATCAAATATAGGTACTACAACTTGACAAATGAAGAACCTGAAAGTGAGAGGGAATTTAAGCAAATGTCACAAAGTCACGGCAAGAACAGATCCAACTACAAACCCCAATATTTTAGCTTCTAGGCTGTGAAGTAGATACAGAAGTTATTTGATGACCGAGATTGGTAGTCTTTTAATTAGTCTTCCCAGTCACTACTACTTCCACTTCCTCCCCCTAAGTCATGACTGAGGCCTAAGGGAAATGACACAGAACTAAAAGATGAAATGACACAGAATGGGATTTGGTCAGCCCTTCTTCACACTCATTACCTAATAGAGGCTAGAAGGGGAAAGCTCAGGGTGAGGATTGGGAAAAGGTCTAGGGAAAAATTAAGGAAAGTGGACAAATTTTTTGTTGTTGTTGTTCATTAATGGATACAATCAATATCCAGGACTATGATTCTCCATCTATTGTTGAGGCCTTTTTCTCTGTCCAAGACAGTTCTGCCTATTGAGTAATGCCTGTCTCAACGAATACTTAGCATTCTTCTTTTTTCTTTCCTGCTCTGCCCCAAACACTCATTCTCCACATATGTATTTTTCCTTGTTATTTATTTATTTAAATAGTGCTCATGGGGAAAAGAGACATTTCTGGAAATTATGTTGCATTTCTTTTCCCAAAAATAAAGAAATTATCCCCCTCACACAATCCTAGAGACAATAGAGTGGGATTACCTGAAATTTCTAATTTTATATTAGTTTTGATATTATTATGTCTTTATGCAGACATGACTCTAACCCAGAGCTGGCTTTCAGGCAGAGAAAATAACTTGTGCAAAATATCGCTTCTCATTTCTGGTAGCAAAATTAAGTTCATATGACTATAACATTAGGAACATGCTGTCACAGGTGGGATCAGATTGGGATTCCTTTAATGAGATGCTGAGAAATTGAGACTTAGATTGATGCTAATGAAACCAGGGAAAGATAATAATAATAGATATTTTAAGGTACTACTATGTTATTTTTTCTAATTTTCACTCTATTAAAAGACTTTCTGCTCTGAAAATTCTCTGATATGTTATTGATATATTCTCTGATATGAGTAGTCACACATACTCATATACAAATAACCTTCCTAGGCAACAAATGTGTATTTAAGAAAGGGACTCTAGGAAATCTGTATATGTTTTTACATCATATATTACTTGAATATAAAGTAAAAACTTGGATTTAAGTATGAAGTAAGTGGGTGGGATCCGGGCATGTATGCGGAGATGCTTAGAAACTAACAGTGCTGACCTTATTTATTCATTAGATTTTATATTACGATGCATCTACAGAGGCTCTTTTTTCTTTTTATCCATCATTTTAATGAAACATCTAAACCAAAATAACATACATATTTCCAAATGCCAAAGGGGCCAATTTAATGTTTCCCTTAAAAGTGTATTTCCTCCCTCCCTCCCTCCCTCCCTTCCTTCCTTCCTTCCTCCCTTCCTCCCTTCCTCCCTTCCTCCCTTCCTCCCTCCCTCCCTTCCTCCCTTCCTCCATTCCTCCCTTCCTTCCTCTGTCTTTCTATCTTTCTGTCACATTTTTTTCTATAGAGGATGAACATTGTTTTCAGGGAGATATCCATCGCTATTCATGGATTGATCTGTATCTCTTAGTGGTTCCTAAAGCAATCATTCTACTATGAAGTGCTTAACTTCCTACAGGGCTCCGAAACTAATAAATCAATTAGCAACAATTAATCAGTTGTATGACACCCAGGGGAAAATTTCGTATTACCACTCTATTACTGACAAAGCATTTCTAACTGAAACTTGCTTCATCCAGGTTTCATTCAGGTGTGACTTATTGACTCAAAAGCTATGGTTTTAGTATAGTTAATGATTAAAGAAGTCTAACTTTACTTTGAGGATGCAGTTTTTACCCCCTTCTTCACCGTTTTCTTCCATAAAATATAATGCCAAAAGGCAATTTAAGAGTTATCAGTTATAACCTTTCACTGCTTATTTTGGTCATCTTGATCTTTGATTACAAAACTATATATATATATATTTTTTTCATTTGACTATGTTTCACGTGATTTTGTTAAATTGGTGTTCTCATGCTTAAAGACCATTCAGTCAGATTAATACTTGCTAGTGCTTGACAGTTCCTATGATGTATTAGAAGCTAATGATTAATGATCTGTTTAAGGACTTATCTTTCTGTACCAGGCCTTACTTTGATGTTTTTAGTCACACTGGGGCAGAAGTTTCAGTTCTTCAGTGGAAATGGACCAATCCATTAAAGTGTTCCTTTGTCCCCTTGCTCCCCGTTACAATGCAGCAGTATTCAAATGGTACTTTAAGAGACCCCACTGTGTGTCTTGGAGGTGGGATTCTACACTTCTGTAGGTGGTCTTAGACATGGACTGGACTAGTTCACTTAAACGTGGGGATTGAAATCCCAAAGATTTTGCCCATAGCTAAACTCTGTGGGGAATGTGATTCTGATGCTTTTCATTATCTTTATTGGAATACAAGCAATGAGTCAGTGGTGACCTCCAATCATAACTGTCTTATCACATACAGGATTCTGGAAGCCAAGTTTCTTTTCTTTAATGGAAACATTAAAAAAACCCCAAAAAACTAGCATTATTACCAGTCATAGAGGATCTGAGCAATATATTCTGAAGATACTACTTTTGTTTTTCCTCAGTATGGTTTATCTTTTGGAAAAGAGATAAACGTGTCTTGGTATATACATTGCAGAAAAGAGAAGACGATAGTTAGGGCTTCTCTGAATGTCTCCATAAGAATATAGATGGTGATAATTGCTAAATGGAAGTTTTTTTAAAAGTGATTTTAATTAACTATATATTAGTTCAAAAGCACTTTTATTTATTAAAGTATTATAGTTTTTCCAGACTTTAAAGGTAAAGAGTTATAACCACATTCTCTCCCTGACAAGTAGCTGTGTGTCTGTTTATGTTTTTGAATATTTCAAGCTATACTAGTTTAATGCTGACTAGGATATGACAGTCTCCCTTTACTTTGGTTAAATAAGAATCTCTCTCTCTCTTTCTCTCTCTCTCTCTCGCTATATATATATTTGTCTGAGTGTTCTGTCTCCCATACACGCACAATTTGTAATTTGTTGACATCTTCTGCAAATTTCTTTCTGTTCCTTAAGTGCCTTTATTCTTTATTTGCCTCCCACGCAAACCCCGCTTAATCCAGCCTTGAGAAAATCAGTCTTCACAGGGAGCATGCTCTTTTTTTCTTACAAAGTGGGTCGCTCAACAGTCTGCTTCTGGGTCAGTGCCTCATTTTCTTTGCAAATGCCTCACTCTTCCTTAGAGCTTTAAAAATTTCTCAGAGAAGAGCCTTAAAAATCTTTCAAACGCAAAGGTCAGAATACAAATAGAGCTGGATGGGGCACAGTTTATAATTGGTAGTGCTGGAGGATTTGGGTTTGTGACCATAGACAGCAGCATTCTAAGAAGCAGGAAATTGCAAATTCCCAGGTCTGGACTTCCGTTCCCTGTTAGATGTCTTTGCAGAGGTCTCTCAAAGTGACTGTTATTGAAAATATGGCTCAATCCTCCGTTCGCAGTAGGTGGGGGCATTTTGCTTTGGTGGAGGAGGTATAAAAGTTTTCTTTCATGAAAATCTGAGGGCTAATTGAAAATGCAAAAGGAAGTAAATGATTCTTTAGAGTCAAAATCATCTTTCTCAGCATATTTCAAGGTACACCACTAGTTTCAGTAGACATTAACAGGCATTAAATGAGCAAGATAATCCTCTTGGAGGAAATGCTGGGTTTAGGAAAGTTAAACAAATTTCTTTATTGCAGGAGTTTTTATAATCTTTAATATAGTAATGCAAATGAACCTCTAAGCAGTGGATAAATATGCAGAAATTACTAAATTAATTTAGCCACAAAAGAACATCTCATGGAAGCACAGGTTCTTTGAAGCATATTTTAGGAAATGCTGTTATAAATGCTGATAGCATAAATAATATCTTAAGGATGATTATAACCTGGAGGAGCTTTTTTTTTTTTTTTTTTTTTTTCTGGAGCGAGGTAGTGACCTATCTGAGGTCAAGCCAAGTTCCTTATTAATACTCAAGAAAATCATCATTTCATTTGCTCCTACCTCCTGATCCTTTTCTATGGAGTGACCATAACAAAGCAGCTTGGAGAGTCTGCTTTCTGTAAAGATGAGCTAAAATGTATTGAAAACAATATCCACCCATTCAAACTCCGGAATCCCGCCAAATAAATTACGTTACATGGCTTTTCTAGTCATATTTCTCTGCTGCAAAAAAACATTAATTCCTAATTGCCATCAATATAAGGTCCTGAAAGACAGAGGTTCTATCTGATGTCACATTGTATTTCCTATACGATTTCAGTGTTTTATACATAGTAGGTCATCGGTCAGTAGCATGAGGGGTTAAATCTAAATTAAACTTCAAAACGTTCTAAATATTCTTTTTCAATTTTGTACATAACTTGGCTTCTGTCTGACGGCTTAACATATTCAGTGATATCTGTTCCCACCTTCCAATTCTAATCAGTCAAAACTGTTATTTTCTTCCATCATCCTATATTCATCCTCCACGTCATAGAACTCATTTCAGTTTCTAATCATCTAATTGTTGCTATAATTTTGTGGGGTTTTTTCCCCCTCTACAGGACAGTAAGTTCCACAAAACAGACTATATCTGTTTTTGTCATTATGTCTTTATACATAAGATCTAGCCAAGAAACAGATATATTGTAACCATTCAATAATTAGAATGAATATTCAATAATTACAATGAATGAATGAAAATATGAATGAATGTATAAATGTAGTCATGCTTTGTCTTTATCTGTGTATTCAGTTTATGAGATCAAATTACTGATTCAATCATGTAGCAAAAAACTCCTTATACATTAGTTTTCCAAGGGGGAAACACATAAATACTAATACATGAGTGCTAATCATAGTCCTCCTGAAAGTGTCCGCTATACGTTCTGACACCAGAAAAAGAATCTTAAGTAGTGCTTTTTGAGAAGCATATTATAGTATAAACACGTATAATTAATATTCATCATTAGGAAGAGACACTATTTCTGCCAATAAATTGCCCTTTTCAAACAAGGTTAATGTATGCTTGTCCAAGGTCAGGAATCAATGGGTTGAAGGCTTTTAACTGCCAAATTCTAAATTATAGATAAATAGATAAATAAAAATATTGTTTCGCTCGAGATCACTGGTAGTACTCTAGCAGTTCTCCACAAGTGGTGACATTTACCTCATTTAATAGGGCAAATGAGTATGATTGTTTGATAAACTTAAGCTGTAATACAAAATTCAGTGTCAAAAGTGAACTACAGATGATCTGTCAAGTTATAGAAATCCATCTATGAAATATTTTAAAATTTTCAGTTTTATTATCTTTTTGAAAAGTAATATTATTTTTGCATACTTCTAATAGGTTATTATAGACTACTAGAAATATCTCCATTTTATCTTCAAAATATTCATGGATCTCCAAACTATTTTGCGAAGAGAAGCCATCTGAGTTTTCTTCTTTTTATTCCTGAAAATAAAAATGCATTAAAATTTTGTTTTTACTTTAGCCTTTTATTCTTGTGGAAGTTTTGATTGAAATGCCTACACACCTTGCCATTAACATACTTTAATTCTTGTTCTTTTTCTTCCCTCCATATCCTTGCTGCAAATTTTAATACTAGTACCTCTCTTTGTTTAATTTATCAAAAGTATTCTAATTCTAATACTAAAGCATCTAAAAATTCAAATGTAATACACACAATTATGAATTCACTGAGAAGATTTACATTATTATCATCACTTTGGGGATTCAGGGCAAGTTAAATGAATAACTTCAGCATTAGCATATTTGACATGCCAGTTTTTCTGCTTGACATCTGTAACAGTTGTTAAGTCTGAAATTTGATTTTAGATTAAACTATCACTCATGTGCTAAGCATCAGAGCACTCATCGTATGCATATATATACAACAACATATATACATACATGAAATATAAATATGTAGTATCTTCTATAGTAAAAATAAATACTCTTTTTTAGTTTCATATTCTTATCTACCTATTGCTCCCATTATATAACTCTTAAGAAAATACTTCTAGAAAAAAATCTGTATTTGATTTTTTTTTAAATTCTGTACCAGGTACCATAGCCTAGTCAACTAGTGCTCCAATTGATGAACATCTGAGCTGTTTATTCTCTTTCACTTCACTGAACATCCTTGTGGGTACATCAATTCATGTTTTTACCAGCATAACTTTGGGACACATTTTGGGATATAATTTAAAATTTTAAAATGCTTTGCATTTTTCACTGATTATATTAAATTTTCAGATAAGATTATATAATAAATTTCTGTTTAGAAATAATATCAAACTAAAATTGTATAAATATAAATAATGATAGTCTTAGTTATGTTAAACTTCGACTTGTTTAATAAAATTAGGTACCCTAAAGGCAAGATCTTTTACAGTCAATTTATTCTATATACTTAACCTGCAAAACATAATTCATAACATCCTGAAAAGATAGTGTACATACAAAACTTTTCAGTTTAAAGTCCCAGAGTTCATATTATATGTGTGTGTTTAGAGAAAATGTGTGCCCAGTGATTTTTCTCTTGCATATGGCAATCCATCGGCTGCTTCCTCCCCCACACTCACCAAAAGCAGGATCTTCCTCTATGTCTTCACCAGGTTGCTTATTGTGTTTTAAGAAGTTTCATGAAATTCTGCATGTGGAAGATTCCATCTATTTTTTACTTATCTTCTCCAGCATTGGTCAGGCATTCCAAAGTGTTTGATCTTTCATATTTTTGTGAAAAACAGTTATCTCCCCATCATTCAGATCTCTTTATATTGCTTTGGAATTGATATTTTCATATCTGTTTGTTTACATTTTTGCCAAAACAATGCTTAGTTGTTTTATTCTTAGTTTCACTTAAAACCTCCAAGGTTCTAAATCATTTTACTTGCCTTTCAAACTGTCTTCTCTGTTTCTCTGATATACTTTCAAAAGGATATACCTGGAATTTAAAATATTTTATTAGTCTCCTGATATAAAAAATATGAACCTAAAATTTGTTTTTGCTGACTTCTGTTACCTATTCCATTTAACTCTTCCCTCCGTTATTCTCCCAGGGCCTTTGTCAGGAGCATCTTTTAAGGTTTTTTTAAAACAATCATCATTTGTTTTTGTAAGAATTTAGGAACTTCCACTTAATAGCTCTTTGTGGCAGTTTCTTTAAATTATCTGTTTCATTCTTAGTGTGCACATATATAACATACAGCATAATAATATCCATCTTGCCGAGTATTAGGATTACATGAAATAATCGATGCATAGCACATAGGCATTCAATATATTTGCATCTCTCCTCCCTACCTCCACAGTTTTTACTCTTTATCTTTCTGCTGTTTTATCTTAAGTAGTATTTATAAATAGTAAAAATATTTTAAAACATTATTTAAAAAACACAAGCATAAAAAAAAAAGTCCATAAGGACGTATATGACTCCTTAGGCTCCATTTTAAAATGTGCACCTATTTAGTTAAAGTACAGGGACTAAAACTTCTCCAAATCCAAATCAACTCTGTGGGAATGAAAAGAAAATTGCCTCACCTTATCATTTTCTGTTTGTTGAACACGTCTCTAAATCTTTATAATATCTTAATGACAGGCTAGTATTTTTGAGGTGTTTTCATCAAGTTGATGCACAGGCTCCGGACGCGCAGGCTCAGCGGCCATGGCTCACAGGCCCAGCTGCTCCGCGGCATGTGGGATCTTCCCGGACCAGGGCATGAACCCGTGTCCCCTGCATCAGCAGGCAGACTCTCAACCACTGCACCACCAGGGAAGCCCCATCAAGTTGATTTTTAGAATAAATAGTTTTCTTTTATATTCCACCTTTTTCTTAAACACTTTTGAGGTGAAATACAAATTTAACATATGTATGTTTTACAAATACTATAGTAATATTTTATATATATATATGTACACACATATTTTGATCTAGCAATACCACATGAGGACTTAAAAAGGAAGAGATAAATAGTCTTGACAGGAGGTAATTGAATACTAAATGTTTTTGAACTTCCTACATCTAGGAAGGATAAGGAAAGCACCTATAAATTTCTTAGTATAATGATCACAAGGAGGTCTTTCAAGAAGAAGATAGTTTTTTAATGGCATTGAATTATAAAAACAATTCTCATATAGGACCTTCTTTAATAGTCTGGACAATGTGATGGACAATGTCATCTAGAAAATATTTACAATAAAGATGTTACTATTTCTTTTGATGGCCCTTGGCAATGCAAATTATTGAAAGTCTTACAAATTGAATTTCTAAAACCCCCTTCAGAGATTTCACACTACAAAAGCATGTGAGGATGAAACTTTCCTCTTTAAAATCTGTACAAAGATTCTTAAAACAATATATTGACTTACATAATACTACAAATCTAAGTCCAATCAAACACTTGAATGGCATAATAATGTACTGAATAAATGCATACAGTTGAGTAATTAAGCACAGATCTACATTCTAAAATTCAACCAGTGATCATTAAAAGACACTTGTCCTACATGTGTAAAATTTTATGTAATAGTTATTTAGTTCTGATATTCTAAGTTCATTTCTCAAAGTATGTTTCTAAGACAATACTGAAATTATATAATGAACTGAACCCAAGATTTTTGTATTAAAATGCATGTGCTCTATTTAAGTAAAATACGTATGCATTCAAATCACAGATTCTTTCCATATTTAGTAGTACAGAGTGGGTACTACTAATAAAGAGACCTTTTTAAAAAATATCTTGGCATCACTTCTGAAGGAAAATTTGTTAGATTTCATTAAGGTATATTCTAGAAGTTAGTTTCATTCTAGTCTGTGACATTAAAATGAAAAAAAAATCTTTTATTACAAATGATTACAAATACTTTTTGCAAATACCACTTACCATGATAGTTTAATGCAAAAGAGTCAACATTTCATGTGACAAGAACTACCAGAAATGGAGCTTTATCCTTAAATAAATAAAATCTACCTTTTAATTATGAATACCATATTTACTACCTTGCTTTAACTTAAAATTTTTAAATAAGCAACCTGTGTTAGTTAGAAGAAATATAATATTTCTCTACTTGTGTGGTTGTATTTCTCACTTAGTTTGCTTTAAGGTCACTTCTTTAAAAGAAAATGGACTGGTATATTTCCTTCATGCACTCAAAAACTACACACACGCACACACACACACACACACACACCCAAAACATGAATAAGCAATACATAGATGAAAATATAAAACTGAAATTAAGCCTATGAACATATACATAATCACACTTATAAGACCATAAGATTAAGAGCAAAGCAAATCTGTGTTCATATCCTGCCTATGTCATATGATCTTACACATATCTTGTGACCTCTGATTATTAAGTGACAGGCGTAACAATGAAAACCTGTAGTTTAATCAAAGATGAGCATAAAGATAAATATAGCCTGAAATTCTAAAATCATCATTAAGCAACTTCACCATCTATGGCATAACTATATTTAGGCTTCTATTTATGTTAAAAAATGCTTATTTAAGTCACCATAATAGGAGTTTCTGTTATTTGTAATCATACACATTTTTGAGAAATAGAGTAGGTCTATATTTCAGAGAATAGATGGTGCATCAATGGTTAATTAATTGAGTTTAATCATGTAAACATGCCAAATAAATATGTCAACGGTGTGCCCTTCCCAGTAATGCATACTGGAAAGAGAGAGAGGCTCCCAGGAAGCCAGGGATAACATGATCAGGTTTAAAAGTAATAGAAAAAGAGTGAGGACAGAGAAAATTAAGGATGATATATAACAAAATAACTACAATATTACCATTTCTACCTCCTCACCCCTCCTTACCACAATACTCATTGTATGAACAATGAGTGTTGTTCCTTACTAGAAGAGAAAGGATCCGAGTTGAATGCCAGAACTGTGGGGGATTCTAGCATATAGCAGATAACAGACCATATAAGGCAATCTGTTTTATTTTAAAGGTCATGAAGTGATAACCACAACCAGTGCTTTAGACAAGATCACCCCTTTAGATGTAAGAAAGGGGAGAAGTATGCCCAGGGGAATTAACATTTGGTTTTCATATGATATTTACCAAACTGATAGCTATGTTTTTACTAATGTTAAATATCAATTTGGAGAATATTTCTTTGTGCAAAAGCTATTATTAAAAGTGTATATGGGGAGAGGCGGTGGAGATAGTCCCTCACTTTCCATAGTCAATGAAACAAAATAATATGGATAAATGCTGGGACAAAGCCCTCATTTGGCTGTTACCTATGATTATACAAAACAGTTATTGGCAATATGCTAGTTTGCTAGTTTGAATGATTATCACTTTCAGTCATAAAAATAGATGGTCCATCATTCTTTTGAATGGCTGTGTCATTTGACAATTTAGCTGTTACAGATTTGTGGTGAAGATCAATGCAAAAGACTACTTAGCAGTGAAACTTAAGGAGATATATCCTCAGTTAGGGTTGCCCAATATGTTGGTATTTCTTTGTTTGGACTGAAAGAGGGAATCTTTATTACCTGTCTGTCCCTGTTCCAGGAAGATAGGACATTACAGTAAATATTATAAAAGTGGACAATCATGACTTTTGGAAAAATTATGTCAAAAAGTATTAAGGGGAGAGTTGGCTTATTTGTTTATTTTTGAATGTACATATTTTTAATGACAAAGCAAGATGATCATGTAGATCATTTAAATTTGTATACAAGAAAATTGATACTTTAGGAAGAATCAGAAAATTTGATTTATTTAAAATATGAGGAATGAATTAATGAAAGGGATACATTGACTTATTCTAGCTACTTTAACAAGCCAACTGGTATTTATATAGGAGAACCACTGTAGATAGATCATGGGTCCTAAAAATCTAAATGCACCTTTGTTTTATTCTCAAATTAGCATGACTACATCTATATGACCATGCTTTGGTAGGAGATGTCCCAGACTTTGTGCACCATCCCAGTGCTGTTTGGAATCTTCCAAAGAAAATGGAGGGCTTCTTAACATTTCATTTGAAAATGGCCATGAGCCCTGATGCAGCCAACGTGAACTGCAATATTTCTGGGTAGTCAAATTCAAATATTGCTGAAGTAGATAACTTTGAATGAGACAAATGATATGACTCTAAATGCTCACAATTTTAGCTAAAGACACCTAAATGTTCATGTTGCTGTTTATGGTAGTTTTGGGTACATTTTTTGGAAGATTCCATATAATACATATAAACAAAATGACTGCTGTTTAGAATGTAGAAATAAGAAGTGGTCCCCATGCTATGGGCTAGAAAAAAACTATGGGTAAATATAGAAAGGAGAAAACTCACCATCTCATGTAATATCTGACTTCTAAATGTATATCCTGTGAGACGTTTTTTTAAATATTCAGAAAATTATATAAAATCTAAATGGCTGGGGTTTTGAGAACATTTATGAATCTAATTCCCTGTTGTGTAGAGTAACATGTCAGTCTCATTACAATGACTCAGATGTGCTAACTCTTCTGATACTAATTGCTAGATATGACAGTGTACTAGAAATTTTTAAAAATAGAATCTGCTTATTTTTATGTATTTAAAACACAAGTCTAAAGCATAATTTAAAGAGTAATTTTTTAGTTTAATTTTGTCTTATTTTTAAATCTGTACACTGAGATGTAATGTACAACATGAATAATATAACACTGCTGTATGTTATTATAGGAAGTTATTAAGAGAGTTCTCATCACAAGGAAAAATATTTTTTTCTTCTTTTTTGTATCTATATGAAATGATGGATGTTCACTAAACTTACTTTGGTAATCGTTTCATCAGGTATGTAAGTCAAATTATTATGCTCTGCACCTTAAACTTATACAGCACAGTGTGCCAATTATATCTGAATAAAATTGGAAGAAAAAGAAAAAAAAAGATCTAGGAATAGCAAAAAACAAACAAACAAAAACTCCAAACGGTACCCTGGTTTAGGTAAGAAATCAATGCTCACATTTTTTCAAGTTTGACTAACACAATTATAAGAGAGGGACTGATTTTATTAGCTGAATAGGTTGTTAGAGATGCTTAATGGGGTATTACATTCTAACATTGAAAGAGTATTTGGTTTTCTTGCAGTCCAGACCTGAGACATCTACCTAGACTTGAGGTGTCTCAGTGTATGTCAGATGCCAATGCAGCCTAACCACTTCTAGAGGCAAGGAATATATTCCACTATTGAAAATTTTTAAATGCTAGTAAATTGAGTATTTTTAGTGTACTAAAACAGATTCCTCCCTCTAAATGTCTTTCCTCAGTAGTTCTACTTCTACGTTGAGGAACAATATAAATACCACTATTTTTAGTGCTTTAAACCTAAATAGAAACTGTTTTATGTACATTTAAATGAAACAGTAAATAAATTGAGGATGCTATCACTTTATTTTTGAGAATTTGACTGCAGTTTTTCATGAGATTATTTCAAAATCAACTTTGTTGTTATCTAAGATTAGAAAATTGCCTTAGAATCCTAATTTGCATAATTTAGGAGAATAACAATTCATAATATTCATATATATATTGTGAAAGGGTAAAACTAAATTTATTGACAAGAGGATAGATATTTTTTAATCCTCTATTTGGGTACTACAAAATATGTTAAATGATTTTTTAACATATATTAAGAGAAATCATAAACAAACACAAACATCAAGCAACACAAACATGAAGTACAGCTCAGATGTCTTTACACACAAATAACTCAGTCTTTACACACTACACATGAATTCTACCATACTTTCCAAGAGTGGTTAATTTTTATATAAGCCCCTCTAGAAAATAGAAAAAGGCCAGAAGTTAATCAGTTTACATTATGAAGCTAGTTTAATGTGGTGGACAAAACTTAATAAAGAGAACTAAAGAAAGAAAAACTGAAGGCCCATTTTTCTTCTAAATGTAGATGTAGCATCTTAACAGAATCTGCTAAATTTACACAAAATGTGTAATTAATGTTTTATAATCAAATAGCATTTAACATAGAAAGTCTAAGCTGTTTCAACTTCTAAGTATGAAAGTCACATGAGGAAAAATAATTGATACATTTCAATACCTTTTAATGATACAAATTCTTAGCAAATTAAGAATAGAGGAACACTTCCCTAACCTGGTAGAGTTTTGTCAAAACACTAAAGAAAACAGTACATAAGCAAATACACACGCTTACCATTATGACCACTGTTTAACATAATTTTAGAAGATATGGTCACAGCTCTAAATAAATAATATTCCTTTTTTCAGAATTGTAAACAAAGAAATAGTTTTTTTAAAAGTATCTTGACTGCAGTATAGGACATTTGCCTGGAAAATAATGGCGTAGTATAGTGGCAATTACCATATTTCAATACTGATTTAGATCATATTTATCTCTATCCTAAACAAAGTTTACAAGGCCTTCAAGGATTTTATTCCAACCCTATCTTTTGTCACTACCTTCCATTCTTGCACGTATATACTCCCTGGCCGTTTGGTACTAATGTCACTTCCCCAAGTCTTCCCCCAAATCTTCCAAGATCTTTCTAGCTTTTTCATTTGCTAATCTCTCTCCCTGGAATGTTCTGTATTTTCATCCAGCCCCTGCACTTTAATTTTCCCTGGCTAATTTTCTCTTATCTGTTCACGTCTACCATTTCACTCAAAAACCCTTTCCTGATGTCCCATCTAGTGAAACTTCTCTGTGCTCCTTTACTATCCTGAATTTCCACCCTGGAGGATTTATCCCACTGTGTTGTAATTGTTTACTCATCTTTATTGTCCATCATAACATAGGTGTATGATGGCAAGAATCATATTTCTTTTGCCTCCAGAACTCAGCCTTGTTGTTGGCTAGTAATAGATAAACAATGTTTTTGAATCAGTGAATGGGTGAGTGAATACATAGTAGAAATATCAGCATCTTGCCCAATTGTGAGTTAATAGAATGTCAGTATATCCTGTTTGAGCCTAATTCCTTAAGGTCTGCATGATTATGGTTCTGAGAAAAGTGACATGTACCTGAAGCACTTCCTTGCCTATGACTGTCATTAGAATATAATGGCTGAACAGAAATCTCTCTTGCATTTCAGTCAAACTGAAGCAAATAGAAAGCATAAGTATGTGAAAAATTAAGAAGTGATGTAAATGGAAGGAAAAGAGTTATTTTGCATTAAATATCAAACAAAGGCATAAAAAATGCAAATCTTGGCCAAAAAAGAAATATCAAAATCAAAACCTGCAGGAAAAAAATGAAGATTGTAACTATTTTATTTCATTAAGGCATATATCAAATTGAGTAATGAATAATGTTCAGTATTGATAAGTGAAATTTTAAATAAATGTGTTGTTCTTACTAAGGTGTTTTCTATTGAATATTTAAATAGTTTTTAAACATTTGTGAAAGCAACTCTGCTCATTACATTTGTAGATGGTACGAAATTAGACATGTTTCCTAATATCCTGGAATACAAGCAAAATAACAACCTGGGAAATGAGAAAATTAGTCACATATCTGGATAATATTATTTTGAAGGAACATGGACGTAGGCTTCAGAGAAAGCAATGCAACCATAACATTCTAAACAACTGGCTGAGAGTAAATGTTACAGTATCAGGCAAATTTTGTAGGTTATAACTGACCACAATTCAAGTCAGAATGTATGGAACTATACTATATTAAAACAACTTGTGATAATCAGACCTTCTTTGAAAAAATATAATTTAAATATAAATATATTTAAGTATATAAAAATATATATGAATATAATATAAATAATTTTATAAAGCAAGTAAAAATGTACTTGATATGGAGAGTTAAGCAGAGGCCAAATAACTAAATATGTTACATGCCATGATTCATTCTGAGAGCAAAGGGACCTGATTGAAAAAAGGAGACAATGACAAAGTCAGATTTCCATTGTAGAAACCTCACTATGAATGTGTAAAGAAAACATCAGAGACAAGAAAGGCAGGGCAACAGGTCAGATTCAACTCTAGGTGAACTTAAGAATTATCTATGTTTTGTAAATAAGGTGATTCTTAATTGCACCTAGAGTTGAGTCTGACGTGTTACAAAACAGAAATAGAGTCACAGATGTAGAAAACAAACTTACAGTTACCACAGGGGAAGGGAGGGGGGAGGGATAAATTGGGAAAATGGGATTGACATATACACACTACTATATATAAAATAGATAATTAATAAGAACCTACTGTATAACACAAGGAACTCTGCTCAATATTGTGTAATAACCTAAATGGGAAAAGAATTTGAAAAAGAATAGATACATGTATATGCATAACTGAATCCCTTTGCTGTACACCTGAAACTAACATGATATTGTTAACTATACTCCAATATAAAATAAAAATTTAAAAAAAAGAATTATGCTAAGGGAACCACTTGACACAGATGAGATTCCTAAAAAATATGAAGACTGTGTAAAGTTTGCCAAATGAAGAAAGATAGGAAGAGTAGTCCAGAAATAGGGAAGAGCATGGCTGGAAAGTAATATGAGAGGGAGAAAAGTTAAAAATAAGAGTGAAGATGTGGTTGAGGGTTACAGAATGAGGGCTTTATGTGGGGTGTGTAGATTTGTTTATTGCATTGAAAAATGGGATAGAGCAGATTTTAAAACACAAAGATTAACAGAGCGAGTTAGATAAAGAATTAAAAATATGGAAAGTAAGTGTTTTGTAGGAAAGCTTTGAAACACTGAGAGACATTGTGGTTCTACACTTAAATTGGTAGGGCATGCTTTATAGCATAAAATGGAAGGTGATAAAGAAATCAGAATTGAAACGACACCTCTTTGAGGGGTAAAGAGTCTTGGTTGTAACTCAGTGATAGTTTCTGAAAGGAGTATCCTCTATATAATAAGACATGGGGCCAGAGGATACATTACAGTCTAATTTTTATTTCAAGGGCAGAACATTGATCTCAAAAATGAGTCCTGGCAAAAGATAATAAGAAACACAACTACAGGAGGGCTTTGAGACAGCAGTAAGCCTACTAGGGCAAGAATCTATCATCAGTAACCACTACAGAAAGGCTACAATTGGAAACTGGGTCATGAGATAAGGAATGATGAAAAGGTGTGATTTATAGGGCTTAGGAAGAAGATAAGAATCAAGTAATTAAAACTAAGGTACTGCATTCATGCACACTAGTTGAAAAGATGGCTTGAACATATGCCCTGTATATGGATTGGAGCTGATTAATCTTTTGATAAAACGACTTGTCTTTGGAAAAGTGAAATGGGATGAAACAACTTATGAAAACTGAAAAGGTTCACCCTTGCAGAGGACAAGCATGTGGAAGCTAAGAACAAGGATGGGTCTGACAGTTTCCTCATCCTATTTGAAATCGGAAAGAATCGTAGGGAAATCAGTGTAGCAAGTGAAGAATGCAAAAGGAATATCAAAGCACAATTCATAAAATATGTTTCACATTAAGGTACAACCAATTTACTCTTATGGAATAGGAAAAAATGAACACTTCTGTGACATTGAAAAAATTTATGAAAAATTAATTTATTAAACGCATATTTGTGGAGTATCTACAAAGGTGCTCTTTTAATTTTACAGACACAAAAGTGAACTTAAAGAGACCCGGATCACATGGATCTCACATGTTAGTATGCCTCAAATTCTTCTGTTTTAAGTTAGGGATAATTTTCTACGTTGTTGAAAAGACTATGTAGAACTGTGTCAAATTTCACATAATTTCAGCTACTTCATGCCTCCCTTATTTCATAGTTCCCTCTGATTGTCAGCACAGTCATACGGTGATATGCATTATTCTGGTAATTATTTAACATAAACCTCAATTTCAAGGAAGCCAACTCTTCTTTATTAGCACAGGAAAATGGAAGAAGATTAGGGAAAAAATGGTGTGTGAACATAGAAGAATTTTTAAAATCTAGTATAATTATAAAGGCAGACAGCTCCTGCTCTATGATTTTGCTCTATTTTGTTTATTTCACATAATTTTAGAATTATGCATTTATAACTATAATTAGAGTTATTTGTGAAGCAGAATGACGATTAAATAGAATATATCTTAGTCTCTAAAATGAACTCCTCCATTTTTTCCTTAAAAGAGGAAATGAAAACCTAGGGAAATTAAATTAGTTGTTGACGTTCAGAGTTCAAATTAAACCCAAGAACAGTTCAGTTAACTTGGCTTTTAATCCACTGAACTATCCTGTTCACTTGATTGCCTCTCCTAAGGTGCTACTTCAAGATTTGAAAGTGTGGAGAGCTTGAGGTTTGAATATATAATTCTTCCTCTCAAAGGCATATATTCAAATAAAAAACAAGCTTTGCACTCTAGGTGTGAACTCTTTCAAAGCACTTTGCAGACTTTAATATGCAAATATACAAGTTGTGAAATTCTGAAAGTTTTTCTCCTTCCTCATTCGAAGAGTAAAACCAGTATTATGTGACATCTAGCCACCTGATTTTAGAATGTTGGCACAAAGTGCATCACTAAAAAGGAAAGTTTGGATTTAATAGCAGTGAAATTAGGATTTAGGCTTATAATAAGAAGACATCAAAGACATCATTTTACTATCATAAAAGTATAACATTCTGTTTGGACTGTTAAAAAAATACAAAATAATTTGGACAGGCCATGATAATAATTCCTTTTAAAGGTGACATTCTCAGGCACTTTTTTATGTTGAATATTTCATTCTGGTCTTATGTAAGCCTTCAGAAAGAGCAGCATATTTGCATGCCCCAAGCCAGAAATCAGAGCAAAATGGGACAGTTATTCATAGCTGGTCAGTCTCATTTATCTAGAAGCTACAGCTGGTATAGCACCTGAGGGGCAATCAGGGCTTTGCTTTTAGGTAACGTGTAAATCAATAATTATATCTGTAACCAGTAGAAAGAAAGTTTCTCACAGTTTTTTTTTTTTTAAGTGATATTTGATCTTTTCGGCTAATAATATCTTACGATGAGTAATCAAGGGGCATTTTCTCATTTTGGTTACCAAAGATAAACTTTGTTAGTTGATTCTTATGACTTTGTAAATGCATATATTTAAGATAAATTAGGTCTAGTGCTCCGTAAACAAATGGATTTCTCAAAGAACCCTGGGAAAAATTCTACTCAGACCACCTAATTTAGTGATCCAAGATCTGAATATAAGGATAGGCACGAAGAAAATGGTGAAACCATTGAATCCACAGAATATTATTTTTATTGCAGTATGCACTACACTTAAAAAGTAGGATGTGAAGATATTTTAGGTAACAACTAAAGGCATCCCCTGTCACACAAATGGATTGTCACTGATATGCAAGGCAGATGATCATTGAGGAGACTAAATATAATCACCCTCTGACTTTGTGTACAGGCCTGGCTAACAAGAAAGCTTAATGAATATGCTAGCCCCAGAGTAGCAGATTCATCAAAAGAAGAAAAGGCCTGAAGACATGAACTATTTTAAAACTGTCCTTGATGCTTAAGATCCAAAAGAGATTCAAAATAAACCATTTGGATAGTGAAGGGGACTGAGGAAATTCTACTCACTGTCCTTGTGAACGTACATGAGCACAAAAGTAAATATTTGGAGGGTAGATAACAAATTCTAGTCTAAGAAAATTTATAATGGTAAAGAACAGTAAAGCATTTGTTAGGATCACATATTCTTGAATAGCATACTAAAATAAATGGAAGGGAAAATATTATCACATGTACAGTAGCAGATAACTTTACTGCCGCTGTACTTCTAAGGTTCTCACTGGTTACCAAATCAATATTTTTAAAGGACAAAACTAATAATCTAAGTGGAAAAAAGTTTTAATTACAAGAATAAACATTATTACAAATAAGGCAGAAAAAAATACCAACAGCAAAATAAATACTTCATCACTAAACAAAAACAAAGTAAAACACTTTAACTATAAGTGAAGAAATATCAAATTTTAAACTTCCTCTCCACAGTATTAAAACCTAGAAGATTCATAAATTATGGTTTTCAAGGTTAAAAGTTTATTTAAAAAATAGTTCTTTAGGGCTTCCCTGGTGGTGCAGTGGTTGAGAGTCCGCCTGCCAATGCAGGGAACACGGGTTCGTAATAGATCTTTAGCTAGTGAAATTAGTCAATCATTTTGAAGAAAAGTAAGGATAATTCAATTTATCAAGAGATATAGAATCTATCAATATAATGCAAAATAATTGCTACATAAATTATGCAAAATGTCCAGTTTCCACAATAAAAAATTATGAAGCATGGACATATAGACAAAATATAACCTATACACAGGAAATAAAGCAGAGAATAGAAAATAACTTTGAGTGGACCTAGATGTTGATCATAGAAGAAAAATTGACAGAGGAGTTGAATAGACATTTTTCCAAAGAAGGCATACAGGTGGCCAAAAAGCACATGAAAAGATGTTCAACATCACAAATTATTAGGGGAATACAAATCAAAACCGCAGTGAAGTATCACCTCATGCCCATTGGAATGCAAAAAAGCAAGAAATAAGTGTTGGAGAGGATGTGGAGAAAATAGAACCCTATACCCTGTTGGTGGGAATGAAAATTGGTTCAGTAACTATGGAAAACAGTATGGAGATTCCTCAAAAAATTAAAAATAGAGCTATCACATGATCCATCTCTTCCACTTCTTATTTATCTGAAGAATACAAAAATACTAATTTGATATATGTACCCCTGTGATCATCACAGCATTATTTACAGTACTCAGGATATAGAAACAACCTAAGTGTCCACTGATGAATGAATGGATAAAGAAGTTGTATATGTATTCAATGGAATACTACTCAGCCATAAAAAAAGATGAAATCTTGCCATTTGTGACAGCATGGATGGACCTTGAGGGTATTAAGCTAACTGAAGTCAAATGGAGAAAGACAAATACCATATAATTCCATTCATGTTTGGGATATAAAAAAATAAACAAAACATAAAAAACAAACACATTGATACAGAGAACAAAGTATTGGTTACCAAAGGGAAAGAAGGAGTGGGAAGAGGGCAAAATGGGTAAAGGGGGTCAACAGTATGGTGATGGATGGAAACTAAACTTTGGTGATAAGCATGGTGTAGTGTATACAAAAGTTGAACTATAATATTGTAAATAGGAACCTTCTATAGTGTTATCAATAATAAAAATTGTTAAAAAAGAAATAGTATGAGACAAAATAGACTTTAAGGTAATAACTGTCACATGAGGTGAAGAGGGACATTTAATAATGATAAAAGGATCAATCCATTAGGAAGATATATCAATTAAAAACATGTATGTACCTAAGAGCAGAATCCTAAAATCTATGAAGCAAAACCTGACAGAACTGAAGGGAGAAGTATACAGTTTAACAATATACTCCAACAGATAAAATAAACATAAAATTCTCAGGAATGGAATTTTATAATGTTATAAAATTTTATAACGTTTTATTATATATATATATAATATATAATCATAACATTTTATATAATGTTATAATGTATATTAAAACAAGCTTAAGACTATAAATGGTAATCAAACATTTCTAGTTAGGGTTTGTTCTGTTACTCAAAATGTTTTTTTAGCTATGAAAAAGAAAGATTTAATACATGAATATGGAAAAAATGTGGAATTTGTATCTTTGGACCACCTTCTGCCAATTTCTTCTCTCCCCCAGCCCTCCACCTCTGGTAACCACAAGTCTGAGCTCTTTTTTTTAATGTGTTTTTGTTTAGTTGGTTGGTTTTTGTTTTTTGTTTTGTTTTGTTTTAGATTCCACGTATAAGTAAGATCATACAGTATTTGTCTTTCTCTGAATTATTTTCCTTCAAGTTTCAACCATGTTGTTGCAAATGGCAGGATGTCCTTGTTTATTATGGCTGAATAATATCCTTTTGTAAATATATACCACAACTTCTTTTATCCATTTATTCCATTTATCCATGAGTGGACACTTGGATTGTTTCCATGTCTTAGCTATTGTAAATAATGCTGCTATGAACATGGGAGTACAGATATCTTTTTTTTTTTTAATCTTTATTGGAGTCTAATTGCTGTACATTGGTGTGTTAGTTTCTGCTTTATAACAAAGTGAATCAGTTATACGTACACATATATCGCCATATCTCTTCCCTCTTGCATCTCCCTCCCTCCCAACCTCCCTATCCCACCTCTCTAGGAGCTCACAAAGCACTGAGCTGATCTCCCTGTGCTATGTGGCTGCTTCCCACTAGCTATGTATTTTACACTTGGTAGTGTATATATATATGTTCATGCCAGTCTCTCACTTTATCACAGCTTACCCTTCCCCCTCCCCATATCCTCAAGTCCATTCTCTAGTAGGTCTGTGTCTTTATTCCCGTCTTGTCCCTAGGTTCTTCATGACCGTTTTTTTTTTTTTTTTAGATTCCGTATATATATGTTAGAATACGGTATTTGTTTTTGTCTTTCTGACTTACTTCACTCTGTATGACAGACTCTAGATCCATCCACCTCACTACAAATAACTCAATTTCATTTCTTTTTATGGCTGAGTAATATTCCATTGTATATATGTGCCACTTCTTTATCCGTTCATCTGTTGATGGACACTTACGTTGCTTCCATGTCCTGGCTATTGTAAATAATGCTGCAATGAACAATGTGGTACATGACTGTTTTTAAATTATGATTTTCTCAGGGTATATGCCCAGTAGTGGGGTTGCTGGGTCATATGGTAGTTCTATTTTTAGTTTTTTAAGGAACCTCCATACTGTTCTCCATAGTGGCTGTATCAATTTACATTCCCACCAACAGTGCAAGAGGGTTCCCTTTTCTCCACACCCTCTCCAGCATTTATTGTTTGTAGATTTTTTGATGATGGCCATCCTGACTGGTGTGAGATGATAGCTCATTGTAGATTTGATTTGCATTTCTCTAATGATTAATGATGTTGAGCATTCTTTCATGTGTTTGTTGGCAATCTATATATCTTCTTTGGAGAAATCTATGTTCATCAGTGATATTGGCCTGTAGTTTTCTTTCTTTCTTACATCTTTGTCTGGTTTTGGTACCAGGGTGAGGGTCGCCTCATAGAATGAGATTGGGAGTGTTCCTCCCTCTGCTATATTTTGGAAGAGTTTGAGAAGGATAGGTGTTAGCTCTTCTCTAAATGTTTGATAGAATTCACCTGTGAATCCATCTGGTCCTGGGTTTTGGTTTGTTGGATGATTTTTAATCATAGTTTCACTTTCAGTGCTTGTGATTGGTCTCTTCATATTTTCTATTTCTTCCTGATTCAGTCTTGGAAGGTAGTACATTTCTAAGAATTTGTCCATTTCTTCCAGGTTGTCCATTTTATTGGCATAGAGTTACTTGTAGTAATCTCTCATGATTCTTTTTATTTCTTCAGTGTCAGTTGTTACTTCTCTTTTTCATTTCTAATTCTATTGATTTGAGTCTCCTCCCTTTTTTCTTTTTTCCTTTTTTTTTTTTTTTTTTTTTATAATAATATATTTTTTTTTGAGAAAGTCGTGTTGTCCTTATACGGACCTTCACTTCATGAAGATCTGTTTCAGATCTTTTTATAAATTTATTTATTTATTTTTGGTTGTGTTGGGTCTTCGTTTCTGTGAGAGGGCTTTCTCTAGTTGTGACAAGCGGGGGTCACTCTTCATCATGGTGTGTGGGCCTCTCACTGTCATGGCCACTCTTGTTGCAGAGCACAGGCTCCAGATGCGCAGGCTCAGTAGTTGTGGCTCACGGGCTTAGTTGCTCCACGGCATGTGGGATCTTCCCAGACCAGGGCTTGAACCCGTGTCCCCTGCATTGGCAGGCATATTCTCAACCACTGCGCCACCAGGGAAGCCCCAACTCCCTTTTTTTCTTGATGAGTCTGGCTAATGGTTAATCAATTTTGTTTATATTCTCAAAGAACCGGCGTTTCATTTTATTGATCTTTGATATTGTTTCCTTCATTTCTTTATCATTTATTTCTGATGTGACCTTTGTGATATCTTTCCTTCTGCTAACTGTGGCGTTTTTTTAATCTTCTTTCTCTAATGGCATTAGGTGTAATGGTAGGTTGTTTATTTGACATGTTTCTCGTTTCGTAAGGTAGGATCATATTGCTATAAACTTCCCTCTTAGAACTGCTTTTGCTGCATCCCATAGGTTTTGGGTCGTCGTGTCTCCATTGTCATTTGTTTCTAGAAATATTTTGATTTCCTCTTTAATTTCTTCAGTTATCTCTTAGTTATTAAGTAGTGTATTGTTTAGCCTCCATGTGTTTGTATTTTTTACAGATTTTTTTCCTGTAATTGATATCTAGTCTCATAGCATTGTGGTTGGAAAAGGTACTTGATACAATTTCAATTTTCTTAAATTTACTAAGGCTGATTTGTGACTTAGGACTTGATCTATCCTGGGGAGTATTCCATCAGCACTTGAAAAGAAAGTGTATTCTGTTGTTTTTGGATTGAATGTCTTATAAATATCAATTAAGTCCATCTTGTTTAATGTATCATTTAAAACTTGTGTTTCCTTATTTATTTTCATTTTGGATGATCTGTCCATTGGTGAATATGGGGTGTTAAAGTCCCCTACTATGATTGTGTTACTGTTGATTTCCCCTTTTATGGCTGTTAGTATTTGCCTTATGTATTGAGGTGCTCCTATGTTGGGTGCATAAATATTTACAATTGTTATATCTTCTTCTTGGATTGATCCCTTGATCATTATGTAGTGTCCTTCTTTGTCTCTTGTAATAGTCTCTGTTTTAAAGTCTATTTTGTCTGATATGAGAATTGCTACTCCAGCTTTCTTTTGATTTCCATTTGCATGGAATATCTTTTTCCATCCCCTCACTTTCAGTGTGTATGTGTCCCTAGGTCTGAAGTGGGTCTCTTGTAGACAGCATATACATGGGTCTTGTTTTTGTATCCATTCAGCCATTCTATGTCTTTTGGTGGGAGCATTTAATCCATTTACATTTAAGGTAATTATCAACATGTATGCTCCTGTACCATTTTCTTAATTGTTTTGGGTTTGTTATTGTAGGTCTTTTCATTTAATCACAGTTTCACTTTCAGTGCTTGTGATTGGTCTGTTCATATTTTCTATTTCTTCCTGATTCAGTCTTGGAAGGTAGTACATTTCTAAGAATTTGTCCATTTCTTCCAGGTTGTCCATTTTATTGGCATAGAGTTACTTGTAGTAATCTCTCATGATTCTTTTTATTTCTTCAGTGTCAGTTGTTACTTCTCTTTTTCATTTCTAATTCTATTGATTTGAGTCTCCTCCCTTTTTTCTTTTTTCCTTTTTTTTTTTTTTTTTGCGATAGGCAGGCCTATTTTTTGAGAAAGTCGTGTTGTCCTTATACGGACCTTCACTTCATGAAGATCTGTTTCAGATCTTTTTATAAATTTATTTATTTATTTTTGGTTGTGTTGGGTCTTCGTTTCTGTGAGAGGGCTTTCTCTAGTTGTGACAAGCGGGGGTCACTCTTCATCATGGTGTGTGGGCCTCTCACTGTCATGGCCACTCTTGTTGCAGAGCACAGGCTCCAGATGCGCAGGCTCAGTAGTTGTGGCTCACGGGCTTAGTTGCTCCACGGCATGTGGGATCTTCCCAGACCAGGGCTTGAACCCGTGTCCCCTGCATTGGCAGGCATATTCTCAACCACTGCGCCACCAGGGAAGCCCCAACTCCCTTTTTTTCTTGATGAGTCTGGCTAATGGTTAATCAATTTTGTTTATATTCTCAAAGAACCGGCGTTTCATTTTATTGATCTTTGATATTGTTTCCTTCATTTCTTTATCATTTATTTCTGATGTGACCTTTGTGATATCTTTCCTTCTGCTAACTGTGGCGTTTTTTTAATCTTCTTTCTCTAATGGCATTAGGTGTAATGGTAGGTTGTTTATTTGACATGTTTCTCGTTTCGTAAGGTAGGATCATATTGCTATAAACTTCCCTCTTAGAACTGCTTTTGCTGCATCCCATAGGTTTTGGGTCGTCGTGTCTCCATTGTCATTTGTTTCTAGAAATATTTTGATTTCCTCTTTAATTTCTTCAGTTATCTCTTAGTTATTAAGTAGTGTATTGTTTAGCCTCCATGTGTTTGTATTTTTTACAGATTTTTTTCCTGTAATTGATATCTAGTCTCATAGCATTGTGGTTGGAAAAGGTACTTGATACAATTTCAATTTTCTTAAATTTACTAAGGCTGATTTGTGACTTAGGACTTGATCTATCCTGGGGAGTATTCCATCAGCACTTGAAAAGAAAGTGTATTCTGTTGTTTTTGGATTGAATGTCTTATAAATATCAATTAAGTCCATCTTGTTTAATGTATCATTTAAAACTTGTGTTTCCTTATTTATTTTCATTTTGGATGATCTGTCCATTGGTGAATATGGGGTGTTAAAGTCCCCTACTATGATTGTGTTACTGTTGATTTCCCCTTTTATGGCTGTTAGTATTTGCCTTATGTATTGAGGTGCTCCTATGTTGGGTGCATAAATATTTACAATTGTTATATCTTCTTCTTGGATTGATCCCTTGATCATTATGTAGTGTCCTTCTTTGTCTCTTGTAATAGTCTCTGTTTTAAAGTCTATTTTGTCTGATATGAGAATTGCTACTCCAGCTTTCTTTTGATTTCCATTTGCATGGAATATCTTTTTCCATCCCCTCACTTTCAGTGTGTATGTGTCCCTAGGTCTGAAGTGGGTCTCTTGTAGACAGCATATACATGGGTCTTGTTTTTGTATCCATTCAGCCATTCTATGTCTTTTGGTGGGAGCATTTAATCCATTTACATTTAAGGTAATTATCAACATGTATGCTCCTGTACCATTTTCTTAATTGTTTTGGGTTTGTTATTGTAGGTCTTTTCCTTCTCTTGTGTTTCATGCCTAGAGAAGTTCCTTTAGCATTTTTTGTAAAGCTGGTTTGGTGGTGCTGAATTCTCTTAGCTTTTGCTTGTCTGTAAAGGTTTTAATTTCTCCATCAAATCTGAATGAGATCCTTGCTGCGTAGAGTAATCTTGATTGTAGGATTTTCCCCTTCATCACTTTAAATATGTCCTGCCACTCCCTTCTGGCTTTCAGAGTTTCTGTTGAAAGTTCAGCTGTTAACCTTATGGGGAGTCCCTTCTATGTTATTTGTTGTTTTTCCCTTGCTGCTTTTAATATTTTTTCTTTTTATTTAATTTTGATAGTTAGATTAATATGTGTCTTGGCGTCAGATTTTTCCTGTATGGGACTCTGTGCTTCCTTGACTTGATTAACTATTTCCTTTCCAATATTAGGGAAGTGTTCAACTCTAATCTCTTCAAATATTTTCTCAGTCCCTTTCTTTTTCTCTTCTTCTTCCCCTATAATTCGAATGTTGGTGCCTTTAGTGTTGTCTCAGAGGTCTCTGACACTGTCCTAAATTCTTTTCAATCTTTTTTCTTTATTCTGTTCTGCAGTAGTTATTTCCACTACTTTTTCTTCCAGGTCAGTTATCCGTTCTTCTGCCTTAGTTTTTCTGCTATTGATCCCTTCTTGAGAATTTTTAATTTCATTTATTGTGTTGTTTATCACGTTTGTTTGCTCTTTAGTTCTTCTAGGTCCTTGTTAAACGTTTCTTGTGTTTTCTCAATTCTATTTCCACGATTTTGGATCATCTTTACTATCATTATTCTGAATTCTCTTTCAGGTAGACTGCCTATTTCCTCTTCATTTGTTAGGTCTGGTGGGTTATTATCTTGCTCCTTCATCTGCTGTGTGTTTCTCTGTCTTCTCATTTTGCTTAACTTACTGTGTTGGGGGTCTCCTTTTTGCAGGTTTCAGGTTCGTAGTTCCCATTTTTTTTTGGTGTCTGCCCCCAGTGGCTAAGTTTGGTTCAGTGGGTTTGTGTAGGCTTCCTGGTGTAGGGGCTAGTGCCCGTGTTCTGGTGGATGAGGCTGGATCTTGTCTTTCTGGTAGGCAGGTCCACGTCTGGTGGTGTGTTTTGGGGTGTCTGTGGCCTTATGATTTGAGGCAGCCTCTCTGCTAATGGGTTGGGTTGTGTTCCTGTGTTGCTAGTTGTTTGGCATAGGGTGTCCAGCACTGTAGCTTGCTGGTCGTTTGGTGGAGCTGGGTCTTGGTGTTAAGATGAAGATCTCCAGGAGATTTTTGCTTTGATATTACATGGAGGTTGGAGGTGTCTTGTGGACCAGTATCCTGAACTTGATTCTCCCACCTCAGAGGCACAGCCCTGATGTCTGGCTGGGGCACCAAGAGCCTTTCATCCACATGGCTCAGAATCAAAGGGAGAAAAAAAAAAGAAGGAAGAAGATAAAATAAAACAAAAAAGTTATTAAAATAAAAAATAATCACTAAAAATTTTTTAAAGTAATTTTAAAAAAAAGGAAAGAAAGGAAGAAGGGAGCAACCAAACCAAAAAACAAATCCAGCAATGATAACAAGCGCTGAAAACTATCCTAAGAAACAAAACAAAACAAAAAAAACCGGATAGACAGAACTGTAGGACAAATGGTAAAAGCAAAGCTATGCAGACAAACTCACACACAGAAGCATACATATACACACTCACAAAAAGAGAAAAAGGGAAAAAATATATATATATTGTTGCTCTCAGAGTCCACCTCCTCAATTTGGGATGATTCATTGTCTCTTCAGGTATTCCACAGATGCAGGTACATCAAGTTGATTGTGGAGATTTAATCCACTGCTCCCGAGGCTGCTGGGAGAGATTTCCCTTTCTCTTCTGTGTTCGCACAGCTCCCAGGGTTCAGCTTTGGATTTGGCCCTGCCTCTGCGTGCAGGTCACCTGAGAGTGTCTGTTCTTCGCTCAGACCGGACGGGGTTAAAGGAGCCGCTGATTCGGGGGCTCTGGCTCACTCAGGCCAGGGGGAGGGAGGGGCATGGAGTGTGGGGCGAGCCTGTGGCGGCAGAGGCCAGCATGACGTTGCACCAGTCTGAGGCGCGCTGTGCGTTCTTCCGGGTAAGTTGTCCCTGGGTCACGGGACCCTGGCAGTGGCGGGCTGCACAGGCTCCCAGGAGGGCCGGTGTGGATAGTGACCTGTGCTCACACACAGGCTTCTTGGTGGCAGCAGCAGCGGCCTTAGCGTCTCATACCCGTCTCTGGGGTCTGTGCTGATAGCCGCGGCTCGCGCCCGTCTCTGGAGCTCCTTTAAGCAGCGCTCTTAATCCCCTCTCCTCGTGGACCAGGAAAACAAAGAGGGAAGAAGAAGTCTCTTGCCTCTTTGGCAGCTCCAGACTTTTTCCTGGACTCCCTCCTGGCTAGCCGTGGTGCACTAACCCCTTCAGGTTGTGTTCACACCGCCAACCCCAGTCCTCTCCCTGGCATCCGAGCTCCTAAGCCGGAGCCTCATCTCCCAGCTCCCGCCCGCCCTGGCGGGTGAGCAGACAAGCCTCTTGGGCTGGTGAGTGCCAGTTGGCACCGATCCTCTGTGCGGGAATCTCTCCGCTTTGCCCTCCGTACCCATGTTGCTGCGCTCTCCTCTGTGGCGCCAAAGCTCCCTCCTCTGCCACCCGCAGTCTCTGCCCGTGAAGGAGCTTCTAGTGTGTGGAAACCTTTCCTCTTTCACAGCTCCCTCCCACTGGTGCAGGTCCCATCCCTATTCTTTTGTCTCTGTTTTTTCTTTTTCCTTTTGCCCTACCCAGGTACGTGGGGAGTTTCTTGCCTTTTGGGAGGTCTGAGGTCTTCTGCCAGCATTCAGTAGGTGTTCTGTAGGAGTTGTTCCACATGTAGATGTATTTCTGATGTATTTGGGGGGAGGAAAGTGATCTCCACGTCTTACTCTTCTGACATCTTGGAGCTCCTCCAGATATTTTTTTGAGTTAATGCTTTTGTTTCCTTTGGGTATATTTCCAGTTGTGAAATTGCTGGATGATATGGTAGTTCTATTATAATTTTTTGAGGATCCTCCATACTGTTCCATAGTGCCTGTATCAATTTGCAATCCCAGCAATAGTGCACAAAGTTTCCCATATCCAGTGCCAACATTTCTTATCTGTTGTCTTTTTGGTAATGATCATTCTAATAGGTGTGAGGTGATATCTTATTGCGATTTTAATTTGCATTTCCCTAATGACTAGTGATGTTGAGCATCTTTTCATGTATCTGTTGGCCTTTTGTATATCTTCTTTGGAGAAATATGTACTTGAGTCCTTTGCCCATTTTTTTTTTTTTTTAATTGGGCTACTTGCATTTTTTGCTGTTGAGTTGTATGGGTTCTTTATATAGTTTGGATATTAACAGTTTGTCAGATACATCAGATATATGGTTTACAAATATGTTTTCCCATTCTATAAGTAAGTTGCCTTTTCACTTTGTTGATAGTGTCTTCTTCTGTACAGAAGCTTTTTAGTTTGATGTAGTCCAGCTTTTTTATTTTTGTATTTTGTTGCTTGTGCTTTAGGTGTCCTATCCAAAAAACTATGACCAAGATCTATGTCAAGGAGCTATATTCCTATTTTTTCTTCTAGGAGTTTTACAGGTTCAGATCTTACGTTTACGTCTTCAGTCCATTTTTTTTTTTTTTCAGTCCATTTTGAGATAATTTTTGTGAGTGGTGTAACATAGGGATCCAGTTTCAATCTTTTACATGTGAATATCTAATTATGTCACCACCATTATTTGAAGAGACCCTCTTTTCTCCATTGAGTATTCTTGTCTCCCTTGTCAAATATTAGTTGACTGTATATGCTTGGGTTTATTTCTGGACTCCTGATTCTGTTCCATCAGTGTATTCGTCTGTTTTTATGCCAGTACCATACTCTTTCTGTGACCGTAG
Organism: Neophocaena asiaeorientalis asiaeorientalis; assembly: GCF_003031525.2. Classification (NCBI taxonomy): domain Eukaryota; kingdom Metazoa; phylum Chordata; class Mammalia; order Artiodactyla; family Phocoenidae; genus Neophocaena; species Neophocaena asiaeorientalis. The sequence goes on from NW_020175186.1 coordinate 5,407,815, forward strand.
CTTTATAGTATAACTTGAAATAAAAAAGCATGATGCCCCCAGCTTTGTTCTTCTTTCTCAGGATTTCTTTGCCTGTTTGGGGTCTTTTGTGGTTCCATACAAATTATGAGATTGTTTTTTCTCCTTCTTTAAAAAATGCCTTTGGAATCTTGATAGGAGTTGCATTGAATGCATAGATAGTTTTTGGTATTACTTCAACAATATTCTTCCAATCTATGGACATGGGATACTTATCCATTTATTTGTGTCACTTTCAATTTCTTTCATCTGTAGTTATTAGAGAAGAAAAACTCCTCCTCCTCAGTTAAATTTATTCCTAAGTATTCTATGGATTTTGTTGCTATTGTAAATAAGATCTATTTATTTCTTTTTCAGAGAATGTGTTGTTTATAGAAATGATACTGATTTTTGCATGTTAATTTTACTGAATTCATTGATTAGAGCTAAAATTTTTTTGAGTCTTTATGGCTTCCTATATATAAAATCATGTCATCTGCAAATAGAGATAACTTCATTTCCAGTTCTGATACCTTTTATTTCTTTTTCTTGCCTGATTTCCTTAGCTAGGACTTCCAGTACCATATTGCATAGTAGTGGTAAGAGTGGGCACCCTTGTCCTGTTCCTGATCTTTGTGGAAGAGCTTTCAGCTTTTCATCATTGAATATAATGTTAGCTGTGAACTTGTCATATATGACCTTTATTATGTTGAAATATGTTCCTTCTATATATAATTTGTTGAGTTTTTATATGAGTCAATGTCGCCTTTTGTCAAATTTTTTTTTCTGCAACTGGTGATATGATCAGATCATTATTTACTTTCATTCTATTAATGTGATATATCACATTGATTGATTTGCATATGTTGAATTGTCCTTGCATCCCAGGGATAAATCCCACTTGATCATGGTGAATGGTCATTTGAATGTGATGCTGAATTTGGTTTGCCAGTATTTTATTGAGAATTATTGCCTTTCTTAAAGTGACTGAATAGATTGAATAGATTACTGGATGAATTCAACACCTGACTTTTATCAGTCGCGGTTCAGGCCATCAAACATGTAGCATTTAACTGTATTATTAAAGGGTTAATCATTTAGGATAGATTCTTTTTCTTCTGTTACAAAGGCAGGAAAAAACCCTTTATAGTAAAATAGTTTGCACATCTTTAATCCAATTTTGAAGTTGACTAATTCTTAAAATGGGAAAGTTATTGAACGCTCATTCTCCATTTTGACAAACTGGGGCATGTCCAGAAGAGAGTGAGATGAATTAAAGGTATCTTCATCAATGGCTGAAATAAACAGATAATTCACTTTTAGAAATAGTACAGAAATTTGCATCTATACACATGTCTTGAGTTTTCTCAGTCTCTCTTCTATATAGCTTTTGACTACTACAGATGTATTCCCCTGACAGGTTTCTAAAACAGCCAGTGGGGAAGCCAATGGGGCACCAAACTTTCCACTAACTTTTCATACATAAAATGTTTTACTATTAAATTGTTTTTTAAACCTTTTATTTTATAGATTAGGAAACTTAAGGTCAGATAAGAAAGGCTTTATCTGAAATTATACAGTTAGAGGAGACATGAAGGGTAATATGGAAGGTAAAAACCTATCTTCAAATATTGAAAAAGCTAACATGTGAAAGGAATAAAAGCCATTCTCTGGGTTCCCATGGGTTAGCAATAGTGTCAATGGATGAAAGATGAAAGTTTTAGACAAAAAGACCTCTATTCAAAGAAGAAAAAAATCCAACACTTATGCTTCTTAAAGATCAGATGGGCTGCCACAAGGAGCATTGATTTCCCCAACTACAAAGATATTGAGAAAGAACATGGAATTCCACTCTTGGTGGAATTGTATGAAAAATGGATGCTTCTGATCAAAGGTTGCATGAAGTGTCTCTTAAGACACATTTCAACTCTAAGAGTTTGTGATTTATTATGTATAAGAAAGTGATCTCCTTTAGTGCTTCGCAAGCAATGGAAGGTTTGCTAAAAAACAAATTTGAAATTGTCCTGTGCTGCTTGTCCAGACAACCTTTCAGGGTTTTCCTCCAGTGAATACCTCTTATACCTCTCACCATACCCTAGGAAAGGCATTTACATATCATAAAAATATGTTTCCCTGCTCACATTTTGTGTTTATCTTAGCAAATACATTTAACTCAAGTGCTAGCTCCAAATCAGAGTTAGTAGCTGTCTCTTGGTTTGTTTTATAAATAATTCTAAGTGTAGTTTGGGTTCAAAGTTGGTAGTCGAAATCCTTAAACCAGGTATTAGGTATCCCTGCTGTAAATCAGTGAGCAAATTAGTAGTTAATTTGGTGTGTGAAAAAAGCAACATGATTTAATAGGTTAGAAAAAATAAATATAGTTGCCTTAGGCATGTATGATTTAATAGGTTAGAAAAAAATGATATGATATGATTTAATAGGTTAGAATGATTTAATAGGTTAGAAAAAATAAATATAGTTGCCTTAGGCATGTATTTGTTTTTACTCTTTAGTCATAATTTTTGAAGTTTAAAAATTACCTTTTTAATTTCTTTAGAAGGAAACTATTAAGTCTCTTTGACTCTCCTGCTGATTTTACTAGGCTTTTGAAAGCTTTATCCATCTACTGAGATAAGGAAACCATAGGGTGTGATTGTTAGACTATTACTTAGCCCCAAACTTTTCCGTCAGAATGATATGCTTCTTATTCCTTTAAACCATCTCTAAGAAGGCATTTCCAGGAATATGATATCAGTATAGAAACTCTTATGTATAAATTTCATTATCTCTTTTAGAGGAGTGAACTGGGTGTCCATTTGTGCGACTCTCTCTATACTGCTCTTTGTGTTAAACTGTGCAAAGTTGTCTTTTAATTCCATGTTAGTAAGTGAAGACAGTTATGTGAATTTTCAGTCTTTAAATCCTGGAGATTGATGTACATATGCACATGAAATAGCCATTGGATGTAACCCATAAGAACAATAGCCGATGGTGGATGTATGGGATGGGAACACAATAAATAATATTGTGATGATGTCAGGCCATCATGCTACTCCCCTTAGAACAAGCATATAGCAAGTTTCACTGTCAAACTTAACAATCCTAAATGAGCTGAATTATTTCAATTTTCAGAACATTGTAAAAATCTTATTTTATTCGTGCAAATTACTCTAAAAGTATAATCTCTATTGATTAGATTTGCTGATTCAGACCTAATAGTTTTCTTGTCATTTTTTATCATAATAAATAAACTATAATATTAATTATGATTACAAACAGTTTTGTTTACATACTTTTTTTCTGGAAAACAGTAGAGATTTTACTCCGAAGATTGATTACAGTCCTGCTTTGCCGTGTATAAATATGGGGTTTATTCTTCTTTATGTAAGCACAAAAGTGCTCAATGCAGAAAGGAAAGGGAGAACTTTATTTCTAAATCTGACAGTTCGCAAACCGTGGACAGACAATTTTCTGTTCACAGTTCATCATCTCATATGTGACTTCTCTGTGTGCAAGGATGGTGGCAGACAAAAGCTGAAAACAAAATTGAAGGGTGAAGCTTTTATCTGTGAGGCAACTGATATCTGTTCTGCATCAGGGATGGCAGATAAAAAATATCCTCAGTGCCTAATCATTCACAATTTAGACTGGAAGCTTCTCTAAGAGGTCTAATTGCTCAGTTGTAAAATATTTTTCCATTATCTAAAAGCATATTTTGTGCTTTCCAAAAACTTGTGCAGGAAAAAGTTTCTTTCTCTCTTTTTAAGCACAGGGGTACAACTGAACTTGAGAAGATTTATCCTTAGATATCAGACACAATTTTTTAACCTCTTTATTGAAGTATGATAGACACGTAAAAAGCTGTACATATTTTATGTAAACAGATGTTTGGGGCTAAGTATATATCCATGAATCCCAAATCACCATCACGGACATAACCATATCCATCACCTCGCAAAGTTTCTTCCCACCTCTTTTACTAGTGTGTGTGTGTGTGTGTGTGTGTGTGTGTGTGTGTGTGTGTGTGTGTGTGTTATAAGAACACTTAATATAAGGTCGACCCCTGGGCTTCCCTGGTGGCGCAGTGGTTGAGAATCCTGCCGATGCAGGGGGCACGGGTTCGTGCCCCGGTCTGGGAAGATCTCACATGCCGTGGAGCGGCTGGGCCCGTGAGCCATGGCCGCTGAGCCTGCGCGTCTGGAGCCTGTGCTCCGCAACGGGAAAAAAAAAGATCTACCCCTTATCAAATTTTACATCTTCAATTCAGTATTGTTACCTAGAGGCACTATGATATAGAGTAGATCTCCAGAATTTATTTGTCATGTATAACTGAAACTTCTACCCTTTGACCACCACCTCCTCATTCCCTTCTCCCCTCAACCACTAGCAACCACTATTCTACCTTCTGTCTCTATGAGTTTTTAGACTCCACATACACGTAAGATCATACCATATTTGTCTTTCTGCAGACACAATTTTATAAGTACTTAATCCCATGACAAAGAATATAATGGTCTTTAGTTGGCTTTCAGCTAATATGTAAACAAAAAGCATCATTAAACAATAGTAAGTGGGTAATAAATAAATAGGTATATAAATAATTAAAAATAAAAAATAGTTATTTTTTCAAATGTACTATTTTAAAGCAGAACGTTGCCCAAGTAATAAGCATTGGCACTTAAGGATAAAATTATTCTTGAAAAGAAATACCTTATATATTGCAAATGCTCATTTTTACATACTCCTCTAGTGCATGAGAGTCTTCTTCACGGTTATCATAGAGATTGAAAAACTGGTGTCCTAACTCAGAACTGAGACATCATACTCATTTGGATTTACGTTCCAACTTTGCAAATTACTAACTCTATGTCTTCTCTAAACTTCTGTTTAAAACTTGTAAAATGGCAGTTATAATCAGGGCTTCTCAAAGTTTTTGTGAGGAGTAATTATTCTTTTTTTTTTTTTAAACATCTTTATTGGGGTATAATTGCTTTAAGAGTAATTATTCTTAAGATGGATGTGTAATATCTTGCAATTGTATATTATCACACTAATTAGGAATTCAATTTTGACTTTACACTTAGTTCTATTTCATTACTTTATATATTCAATATACCATAGTTAGTTAAGTTTAGGTATTTAAAAGTGTTGGAAGTTTTCGTTAAATTATTCAGCAAAGAATGGTTCATCTCCATATCTTTTTTTTTTTTTTTGCGGTACGCGGGCCTCTCACTGCTGTGGCCTCTCCCGTTGCGGAGCGCAGGCTCAGCGGCCATGGCCCACGGGCCCAGCCGCTCCGCAGCATGCGGGATCCTCCCGGACCAGGGCACGAACCCGCGTTCCCTGCATCGGCAGGCGGACCCTCAACCACTGCGCCACCAGGGAAGCCCCATCTCCTCACCTTTTATAGTATAAGTCATCTAGGACAAAATACTTTTGTTTCTCTATGAGTATTCCCAAGAATATATGCACCACGAGTAGAAACTAGAACTCCCTCAGATCATTTGTTTCAACATTTTATTACGTAAAGGAATCTTTATTAAATCTAAATGCATTCTTTTCTATTTTAATTTGTGCTTGAGCTTTCTTGCTTGCTTTCCATTTTTCTTAGCTGTGTGTGTGTGTGTTTGTGTGTTTGACTTAAAAAATAAGCATGCAGTTTTTGCTATTCAGGAAAGCAAATGAGTTAATATTTTGGGGAACTAATGAAATTACTGTCGAAGAAAAACTGCACTGGAAAACTTAAACAGGCCAGGAAGACTTCATTAGACTATTGCAATTAGGAGAGAGTGATTAAAAGGAACTCCACTGAAGTAAAAGGTGAGAGAGTTTTTAAGCACTGGGGTGAACTTGTGGAAAAGTACTGGAGAGTGTTAGAAAGGAGTTTGGCCAGTGATTAGGCCATTTATGTTTGCCAATGGGCAGTTATCAAAGTTAGGCTCCTACTCTCCCACAGAGCCTGGGAAATAGGGATGCTATCATTCTTGATGATTAAATTTCAGAGATGGCTTCCATGTCTTTGAGAAAGAACTTCCTGGGAGAAGATTTACAACTTAAAGGGGCAGAGAAAGAATTTACAGTTGCAAGTTTGTAAATGCCTAAGAAAAGGAGAGTTGGGACCACATAGGCAGGAAGAAACCCCGTCTAAAGTTTAGTCAAGTTGAGGAGAAAGTTGAGTTTGTCTTAATCATTACTTTATAGATTATTCTTTGCTAAGTTAAAGCATTTCTGTCATTTCCTCATGAACACTTCGTTCTATCATTATCTCTCACCTTTTGAAACTTTGACTATTTTTGATTTAACTTCATATTTTTAAATTCAGGTAACCAAACCTGAACCAGGGCTCTACTAAAGGGTGGGCCAATTAAAAAAAAAGAAAAAAAAAAAAAAAGGGAAGGAAAGAAAGAAGGAGAGTCAGCTTTCAGTGTGCTTATCCTGACCCCCTCCCTACTACACTTTTATTATTGTCCATCCTATTTTCTTCTAATAAATTTCTCTGGTCAATTCTCACTTTTTCTGTATTTGTATAGCAGATTGATGTATTTTGGAGTTCCTTATTTGAGTGATGTATTTTGGGTGAAATTGCTTAGTATTTAAAATAATAAGCTCATTATTTTGACATTATTGTCATATTTAATTGGCTTGGTCTTGATTTCCTCATTTATATTATAACACAGATTTAGGATAGAATGAGTGTCAAGACATACAGAGGAAAAAATGAGATACTGAGAGAAAAAGATTACATGGTTTGTTAGTATAAGAGCCTATAGTCATGATCAGATTTATCTTCAACCACATACCAAACTTCTAATCACCACAGGACACCGCCTCATTTTTTTCATCCTTTTTACCTTTCTCTCTTCCTTGCAGGGATAACTCCCTTTCTTTGTTTATTCCCTCTCATTTTCTTTCATCCTTTTCTCTGGCATCTTTTGCTCTTTCCCTATAATATGCTAAGGACAGGAGATTCAAAATTCAGTTGAGCAGGGACCCTACACTCAAGACATTCACAATCTCCATTTTTATCACATATCACATACCATATATGGATTTTGATAACCATTCAATAATTCTAAATAAATCAATGAATGAATTAAATGAAACTTAACCTAAAGAGAGTTCAGTTTCTCTACCACATTTTTATGGTTAAACATGTACTGAAAATAATGTCTAACCTCTCAATTCAGTTTTAACTCAGGGTTTTTTTTTTTTTGGTAAACTGATATATTTACTTTATATTACAAATGTTTTAGTTATCTATTCAGTGAGATGGGGAATGAATAATCATCAAGATTTGAGGCTTTCATAAAGACTTGTTAAAGAGAAAACTTACATGGATAGACTATGCCTAATTGTCAACGTCAAAAATTGCTGCTTTAGAAGTAACTGACAAAGTAAAAATCAAAAAGTACCTAAATTGCAAATGGAAAATAGTTATCCAAATAAACTAAGAATAATAATATATTCTTGGACTTCCCTGGTGGCACAGTGGTTAAGAATCCGCCTGCCAACGCAGGGGACACGGGTTTGAGCCCTGGTCTGGGAAGATCCCACATGCCGCGGAGCAACTGAGCCTGTGTGCCACAACTACTGAGCCCACGTGCCACAATTACTGAAACCCATGCGCCTACAGCCTATGCTTCGCAACAAGAGAAGCCACTGCAAAGAAAAGCCCGCACACTGCAACGAAGAGTAGCCCCTGCTCGCCACAACTAGGGAAAGCCTGTGCACAGCAACGAAGACCCAACGCAGCTAAAAGTAAATAAATAAATAAATTTAAATATATATATATATTCTTTTCCAATGAATCATAGAGAATTGACTTTTAGAGTATACCTATAAAAAGATAGATAGATAGAAATAGTTGAAAAAAGAGGAAACTGATAAATATACTTAACCAGCAAGTTAATTTAGTTATTTATAAAGATAGATTGCTTGACATATTAGAAATACATATTATAATAAACCTATTGTTAACCTCTATGATTATTAGAAATATAATTACAATGAATATAATTAATCTTAAAAACAATCACTTATTAAATTAGAAGAAATTGATGACTCTGTTTAAAGAAAAACATCCTACAAACAATGATAAATGGGGGCTTCCCTGGTGGCACAGTGGTTAAGAATCTGCCTGCCAATGCAGGGGACACGGGTCTGAGCCCTGGTCCGGGAAGATCCCACATGCCTCGGAGCAAATAAGCCCGTGTCCCACAACAACTGAGCCCGCGTGCCACAACTACTGAAGCCTGCGCGCCTAGAGCCTGGGCTCTGCAACAAGAGAAGCCACCACAATGAGAAGCCCACGCACCACAAGGAAGAGTACCCCCCGCTCGCCGCAACCAGAGAAAAGCCTGCACGCAGCAACGAAGACCCAATGCAGCCAAAAATAAAATAAATAAAAATAAATAAATTTTAAAAAACCATACATCTCTTCACAGAACATTTAAGAGTTCATGCTTTTGACATTTATTTGTTCAATCTGATAGATTTTACTTAAAATTGCCTCAAAATAATTAACAACTTTGCTATGGTGAATATCTTAATTCTGTATTGAAAAAAATCAGCTGCTGCCCAAAATAACACCTTTTAATATCTTTTTTTTTTAACATCTTTATTGGAGTATAATTGCTTTACAATGGTGTGTTAGTTTCTGCTTTATAACAAAGTGAATCAGTTATACATATACATATGTTCCCATATCTCTTCCCTCTTGCATCTCCCTCCCTCCCACCCTCCCTATCCCACCCCTCTAGGTGGACACAAAGCACCGAGCTGATCTCCCTGTGCTATGCGGCTGCTTCCCTTTAGGTATCTATTTTACATTTGGTAATATATATAAGTCCATGCCACTCTCTCACTTCGTCCCAGCTTACCCTTCCTCCTCCCCGTGTCCTCAGGTCCATTCTCTACATCTGTATCTTTATTCCTGTCCTGCCCCTAGGTTCTTTAGAACCACTTAGTTTTTTTTTTTTAGATTCCATATATATGTGTTAGCATATGGTATTGTTTTTCTCTTTCTGACTTACTTCACTCTGTATGACAGACTCTAGGTCCATCCACCTCACTGCAAATGACTCAGTTTCATTTCTTTTTATGGCTGAGTAATAAATAACCTTTTAAAATCAAAATATTATGACGTTATTCACTTACAATGTATAAATTCTTATATTGAACTTACATAATATTTTTAAATTATGTCTTTATGAAAACTTTTGTGCATCTGCTTTTGACACAGACATTTTTTTCTATACTTTGAGGTGAATAGAAATTTTCACTCAGAGGACTTTGCGAGATTGTAAAATTAGAGCAAATCTTTTAGGAAAAAAAACAACCCTTTAAAGAAAATGCATTATGCATTTCTTCCAATATACCAGAGGCATAGCATGTCTTCTAAATTCTGTTTCATGATTAAATGTATTGTTAGAGTTAAAAATAAAAATAGAGATGTAACAATACAAGATTGACCCTATCTTATAATTAAGTAATCAAGTATCTGAATGTCTACCTTGATCCCTCAAATGTAAAATAAAAAAGATTTAAAAATAAGAAATTTAAAAAGGACTTGCTTTTAAGTATGACATAAAAATAAATAATAAATGCAAATTTTGTGGCAGGCATTATACTAAGCAGTTTACTTATATGTGCTTTTTTAATTTAATTTACCCCCCCAAAATTTGTTAACTAATTATTGCTATTACACCTTCTTTATAAGTGAAAGAAACTGAAATTCAGAGGTATTGTGATTCATGATTACGCCTGTAGTGATGCAGTTAGTATATAAGTTAAAAATTACACTCAGTTCCAAGAATGAAACTTATAAAATGGTGGCTTTAATGATAGCTTAGTTTGCTCATATCATGATAAGTCTGAAGGAAGTCATTCCAGTCCTTGTGTGATGGCTCCATGATTCCATCAGGATTCTGGACTTCTTTTTTCTAATAGCTCAGCCATCCTCAGCATGGGCTTTTTTCCTCATAGTGAAATCTATCATATAAAATCTATCAAATTTTATATTTTAGAAAGAAAAGGAAAAAAATTCAAAACATAAATGCTGTTATTTTACCCTTTCATTTTAAGTGGCTTTCTCAGAAACCTTAGGAAACAGCACCTTCAACTTACATCTCATTGTTCAGAAACATGTGATAAGGAGCATAGTATACTTTTTTGTATTCACACCTTGCTGTCATCAAAGATATCAGGATATAATGAAGAAAAAAGTGAGACTATGTTTTTTTGGTAACTAAAAACCTCATTCCTAGTGATCAAGAAGTGGAGCTAGGATTTGAAGCCAGATTTGTCTAATTCCAAACCCATGGCTCCTGATCTTTATTTTATAGAATATTCTTTCATTTCCCTGGCATACATCGATATTTTAAAACATATATAAAGTATAGTAGAGTGTTATATTAATGCTATATTGAAAGCTTCATTATGTGAATTTGAAAAGTATAACATATTTATTAAATCATTAGGAATTAGAGGGATCTTGGAAAGCTGTATAAATGCATTGGCACATACTACATATGTGAATATTTTAACTTTATTTTTATATTGTTTTATAACTAGAACTTCTAATTCTTTTTTGCAATTTGACAGATTAAACTTTCTTGAGTCAGTTACCCTTGAAATATCAAAAGACCATTTTGAAACTTCAGGAATGGAAGAAATACACCCTGTCAATAAGGACACAATTGCCTTCAGGTGTTGAATAATGTTAAAGACTAGCATAGCAATTTTGATTGGTTATAATCTCTATTCTCCTATTTTTGTGGAGCATGGAAGCCTACTTCTGCAGAATTGCAGAGTGCAAAGTTATTGCAACTGCTCAAAATGCTTCTAGTTCTAACTTTTAATTCTTTGTTTTCCATACTTACACATACAAACCCAATTATTCAACTACCAAATAACGATAGAAATGAAATAATTGTGTGATCGTATAGATTTTTGTTCTTACACCTTGTTTAGAAGCCAAGTAGTTCAGATGACATTTATTAGTAGACTGAGCAGCAGTTAGAGGTCACTTGGAAGTGAGTTAATAAATTCCACAAAATACAAAGATAAATTCATTAAAAAGAAAATCACTTGGGAACATTACAGTGTAGAAATATCAATGTAAGTGGTTTTATCCATTTAGAAAAAAAAAATCCCCAAATTTCTTTATGTTAAAAAGTAAGAAATCACAGAAATTGCCATATATTTTGTTAATTCATCCGTATCACAAATACTATTTAAGTACATATTTTACACTAGGCATGTAGTCTTTTAACCTGATGAAGACTGTCTATCCCAAAATAGCCTACAAAATGCAAGGGCAAAAATGTTAATCTGCTCATTATACCTATGTTTATAGCATCAGTTTAGTGGCCAATATGAAATAGGTACACAATATAGATAAATTAATAAATGAAATTTATTAAAATTAATTGGTTAAAGACTAAATACCTTTTTTTTTTTTTTATGATTCTTAAAAGAAGTACTGGATAGCTTAGCTGTTATCTTCTGTTTGGTAAGACTTAAGATTTCCCTAGTTTCCTGATGTATAATGATGTTCAAATATAATCCACAGGTCTTTATACACACATCTGCAAACCCTTATTTATTCAGTTCTGGGAGACCAGTTAACTTACTAAGAAGAAACTTACTTTATATTTTATTACATTCTGCTTCCACTTAAGGACAGCACTGTTTAAGTTCTTTCTAATTGTTTCAAAAGTTGTAGATCAGACAATTAGGAGTAAAACAGCTGTGTATCTGTTGCCTGCAATACTAGAAAGATTCCTTTTCTTTCTCTATTGCCTGTCATATCAAATAAAGAGGCTGAGAGTTTATCTGTGATAAATGCACTCTCTTTAATACAGTGGGACTGTCCCTTAATTTGAGCACCTAGCATGGTGTCAGCCTAAATCTCCTTTTGCTGACTTAATTAGCAAAAGCTCCTGTTAATCACTTTACAACTAAACTTTTTGAGTCTCACATTGAAAAAATATAATCCTTTCACAAAACAAACAAACAAAAATTTAGAATGAGCTCAGTAATAAAAATAATTTGCTTTTTTTAGCAAATTTGTTAAATGGCTGATGAATTATTCAACACTTGGTATTGGTTCTGCAGACTTAATGAGCCTCTCTAATTTGACTTCCTTACCAAATTATAAATTTTATTCCATGCTTATGAATTGAAAAGTGTTCATTAGCAAAATACATTCATCAGTGTACTATATTTTGTTAATAAGGAAAGATATATATAATGTTTTTAAATTTGGCTGGGAATTTTGTTCTAGTATTACAAGCAGAATTACTTCAACTGATAAAAATATTTTTTTTGCTATTATTTTAGTGCCATATATATTATGAGCAAAATATAAGTGGAAATCTACTCATTTTTTATAATTTTGGGTTTTTCCTAGATGTCACATGTTGAATAATCACATAGAACCCAATTATAAATCTATTTCTCTAAGCCCTGAGGCTGTTTTGGCTCACCTCAGTCTTGAGTGGCATGGTTCAAAGTTCTAGCTATCTAGGACCCTGTATGTACAAAGCTTAGTATCATAATATTTCTATAAAAGGGAAAAAGCATTTCTCAATTCTTGGATGTACACTGTTTCACTGGCAAAATAACTGTTTAATTATGAAGAAAGTGTTCTCGTTAAAAAAAAAATATCCTGGTTGTGCATTTTAAAAACACTGTATTACATTTAAAATGCCACAGATGCACCACTAATCTAAAAATAACAGGAGTCTACAAATATTTGCTAACCTGTGTTGAGCATTTGCTGTGTACCTGGCTCTATCTTAAGTGCTTTCACACATTTCTCATTTGATTCTCACAACACACAAGGTTGGGAGATGGATGTTATTGTACTGTCATTATGATGTGTTGAAGCTCAAACAGTTGAGTCACTTTCCCTGAAAGTCAGCAGGTCACTGGTGGAGCAGGCGTTCAAAGCCTGTCCAGGAGGACTGCATAGCCCAGGCTAATAACTCCTAAGCACTACCACCCACCCTCTTAAACCATACTAGACATGCTTCCTACTGAGCCACAGCCATTATTCTATTTCAAATGATTTTATTTGGGGGAATATAAGCTTTGTGCACTTCTACCAAATAATGTTAATAAAATGGTTCATAAAAGGATTAAGCAAATTCTGAAGTCTTCTAACACGAACAATGCTGGTCATTTAATAGATCGTCTAATTATAACACATTTGTGTGTAATAAATATTTTTTTTCATGAATTTTTTCCAAGTGTGACTTAGGCAGACAATTTTCAAAGAAATATTTTGGCTTATGACAATTCCTAGATGTTTTTTCTGGCAAAGGGCTGATTTTAGAAATGGATGGAAATAGAAAGTTACTAAAACCACAGGACTTAGAGAGATGTGTGTCTCACATTTCACTGTAAAATTTAGATTTAGGATTTTCTAAAATAAGTTATACTAACCCAAATTTCCTCTTTCACTTTTATTATTTGACTTTTCATGTAAAATAAAAGTTAATTAATTCTTAAGAATATAGTTCAAGTCCTTGTACATACCAAGAGCTCAATAAACATTGATTTCTTCCTGCCTTGCTTGAAACTTGATAAACGATGTCCAGTGGCAGTGAATGTAATTAGAACTGTGGTTTTCTATTAAATATGCAACTATTATTCATTTCATAGGTCTGGAAAAATGTGTGTTTGACTCCAACAGTTTTTGTTTGTTTGTCTTTGTCTAGGTTTGTGATTTTTTGTTTTAACCTTTTCATGTATTTGTTTTACCTTGTATGAAGAGTCATAAATGAGGCTACTTTTCTAGTCAATCCTAAGAGAATAAAAAGGAGCATATAAAAGAAGGCCAGATACTCCAAGCATATTTACATTTGGAACAGGGGTCTAGAAGAGTAGACATCTGATAAGAGGAACCACATGCAGCCATTTCTCAGATTTGACTAAGGTTGGTGATGGGCAATAAAAGCATGAAGGAGAGTATCAATAAACTGTCTCATGGATGTTTCTGCAGCCAACTTTTAGTTATCCTCTGGCCTTGTATCATGTCTTCCTCAGAGCTTTTCTAATAATTTATATATAATCATTCTAGAATTATATATATGTGTATATATATATAATCATTATTATATTGCATATAGTAATGATACGTGTTATAAATAATCATTCTAGAATATGTGTATTTTTTCACATGAAAAAAATTTGGCTTACTGCAATTCCCAGATACATACAATAGCCTAGAGCTATTTTAACTCATACCAGGGTTAATAACAAGCAAACAAGCAAACATGATCTCTTAGCCATTTACTAGGAACTGGAATACATTCTTTCTCATTCTCTACTCTGCCAATATGTCCCATTTTTTTGTAAAAGGTCTGGACTCCATATAGAAGGTCTGGACTCCAAATAGAAGGTCTGTTCTAAGAGAGACAGTATAGCATATTAGTTAAGAGCAGGAACGCTGAGATGTGGCTGGGCTGTGTGAGGAACCTATCTGGGTATACACGACCACTTGCTGCTATGAAATCTCTTATTTCAGCCTTTAATATTCTAAATAACCAAAAAAAAAGTTTATTTGGCCCTATGCCCAACACACCCAGACTCTAAATTCTAGATTTTATTTCCCTAATAGGGAAAAAACAAACATTCTTCATTTTTCTCTTGTTCAGACTTATTTAGAAAGAAAATAAAGCAGATAATAACTTTAGGTAGAGCGACCAGGAAAAGTCAAGATGTGCCAAGCTTTTAAATTACTGCTAATTGTGTTATTTTGTTCTTTCATTAATTAAAATATATGCATACATATTGAGCACCTACAATGAACTAGACTCTCTAAAGACTGTCAGTGAGTGAAATAAAGTCCACCATCTGGATACCAAACCCTGGGCTTGTCTGAAGAGATCAAATGAAACTTGCTGGCTTTTAAAAAATCTGTCCCACGCCACCTATAAACCTCATAACCCCTCTTTGAAGGGTGATCACTTTGTGTCCAAAATTCTGGTATGATATCCAATAAACTTTTAGTATTTGAGATATTAGAAAGTTGTTCTTTATATTTAGCTACCAACTCCTGTGCTGAAAATTGACAACCATTTATTTCTGTGCACCAGGGTAGAAAATAGCTGGACACTTGCCATTCTGTAATTATACATCTGATCTACTGCTTACTAAGTGATTAAGTATAGATAAATGATCTACTATCTCACGATCAGAGTCCTCAATAATGTTATGTTGCAGTTATGGCTTTTTCACAGTTGTTTTGATCTCCTAAGATAAGTCACTAAATTCAAATTATCTTTGTATGTATTAGTAATTTACATGCACTCTGGTATGTGTGTATGTGTGTGTGTGTGTGTGTGTGTGTGTTATGTGTGACCTTCTTTGCCACAGGGTCTGTGGTGATAGTAGTATCTGCAACACTGACCCTACTGCCTGCAAATGTTGTTGCTTAATATATTTTTGCCAATTTATATGATATGTCATAGGCAAACTGCAAAAGTGAAAATTAGGTGCTGATTTGAAAAGGGGCTAGAAGAATCCATTTAGTAATCACTTATTTAAGCCTCTGCTTTGTTAAAGGTACAGTTGTAAGTCTGGAAATGCATAGGTGATGACAGGTAGTCCTTTCTCTTGTGAAATTCCTAATTTATTTTAGAGAGGGGATATGAAAACACACACACACATTCCACCCCAACAATGAAATCAAACACGACAGCCATATGAGGTAAAATTGCATGGCATGAGTATGTAGCATGCTACTTGTGATTTTGCGCAATGTTTATTTAAGGAACATATGAATAAAACGCCTCTACTGAGTAACTTACTACCTCTGATGCTTAGCTAAGAGTCGAGGCCAGATTCTTATGAATACTCTACTAAATACACTTCTCTCCTTAATTATTGAGTTTTTCTGGTTACTTCTAGTTAAACAAAAGTTTTTTGTGTTTTTTTTTTTTTTTTCCTCCTAGCTAAATCTTCATGGAATAAGAATTCATCAAAGCATTTTCTTTTGGAAAGATGCTGCTTTCCTCTTGGAAAAGAGGAACCTCTGTGTTCTGCAGTAGTTCAGTATCACCTTTGTGGTCATTAGCAGAATTGAAATTAGGCCAGACTTATTTCTGAAGTATATTATTCAGAATCCTATTTCTATTAGGTATCCTTTGATAACAGATTCTATGGTCAATTAACTTTTGGAAATTCTATACTTTATGTTCCCATCTTGAAAAATCAGTGAATGGGAGCATACTGAACAAAGTAACAGAATCAAACTTAACTTCAATTAACCAAATATTTCTTAAACCTTCTTTATTATGCACTTTCTTTATTTCCTCTCTTCTGTTTATAGCTTGAACAACACAGGTTCTGAAGATCATCTTAAATTATCTTAAGCTGAACCTGTATCGATAGTAGCATAGTTTTGGCAATTTATGTTATTAAATTGTTATTTTAGCCAAATGTCCTATATCAGCTCTTTAATTTGCCATTTATTATTTTCCTCAAGAGTATAGTGGTGAATATTCCAGAGGACTCTGGCTTCTTAACTTCCAATGTTTATATTTCAGAAAAAAATGACAATTTACCATTTAAGTTATACATAATCACGGTTAGGTTATCAGTTTGATAAGTACAATAGATTTTACACCTTCTTTTTATGTTTATATGCACCATACAATTTTTAGAGTAGGCATTTAGGTTTTTGAGTAGTCTGGGTCTTGCCCTTGAATTTGATACCAATTAAGCTGTTAGTCAGGGACATTTCTCCTTCTGTATTTCATAATCATACATGGTTATAGCTTATTCTAAGACAGAAACCTGAAAAGTGGAGATGGCTTAAAAATAAATAAATAAAACCTCTGAAGAAAGCTTAAGGGACTTGAAACTACAATTGAGAAGACAAAGAAAAGACACAATTGATCCTAACTGGCCAGTAACCTCACAACCACATTTAGAGTTTGTAGCTAAAAAACAGCTGCTGTTCAAAGAAAACTAAAAGGAGCTAAGTACTTGTATGCATGTCACCTATAAGATCTAATTTCATTCTCCTGACAACTCTTTAAATTAGATGCTACTATACCTATTTTATCATTAAGGGCTTATTTTCTAACGATCATATCTAATAAGTGGCAGAGCCTGCCTTCTTTGGTCAGCGCCTACATGGAACACTTAGATGTTCTCTTTGAGTGGCCTGAATGCTGAAAAATTACAAGGACAGTATAAACATGAGTAAATATAGTGAAAAATAGAGAAAACAAGTAAACAGACTCTTTCACTCCTTCAGATTGTATTCAGTGTTTAGTTGACTTGCAAACCTTAAAACACAGTAAGAAGACCTCAATATTGCTGTTTCTAAAGAAAAAGTCCTGCTCCATACATTCAGTAAAACTGTATTTGATTAGACTTGTCCAACTGCCATCAGCCAGAATTCAGGACTGAGGATTGCTTGTGAATCAAGTCAGTGTCAGGTCCAAATTGAATTTTATTGCTGTTAGTTTCTTGAGTCATCATTTGTGTCTCACTACATTGCCTAAACCAACAGAAAGGATTTTTCCAACTTAGCTTTTCTTGTTTTTTTTTTTTTCACTCATCTCTGCACTTCATAAGCTGTTTTATTTATCGCACTCCTTTTTAAATAAGTGGCATATAATCTTTTAAAATTGAGAATATTCACATACTTCCTTTTTGTGTGTTCCTTAATCTTCTGCTGAAAATAATTCTTTCTTTGTGGGTCCTTGGGAATCTTTTCTAGGCACTTAAACATAGAAGTGACATGCAGATAAGGGGTGAACAAAATGATAAATGTGACTCCCTTACCTCCTTTTTGAATTGGATTTTTCTTAGAGCTGCTCTCACACAGACCTATTTTGTTCTAGGTTTTGTTTTACTCTCACAAAAGACTGAATCATTGTAATATGATTTCAGAATGCTGTTTCTAACATTAAATATTAGATGGTTAATGAAGACAAAAATTGGTCAATTTATGATTAATCATGTTCAGTGGGAAAGAAATGAATCACAGGAAACTTCAAAGTACATTTTCTTTTCATTGACTCATAACATTTACCATTCATTCTAAACTTTCTTTTCCAAATCTTTGAATATGCCTATTAGTCCAACAAAATTAACTGTTATCATCCCTCTTTCTTTGTCAAATACCTTTTTGTGGAGAATCAAAGAAGTGACAGAAACCCACAGAATTACTATCAGAAAGGAGGCAATGTTTTCAATGGTGGGTCTCCATACTTTCTTTAGAAATAGAAAGGTAAGTCAGCAGAATCTATGTGTTCAATCATAGTCTGTAAAAGCAATGAACCTTAGCCTCATCTTTCCAACCACAAACTCAATAATTTCGTGTCATATTACTCTCTCTCTTCAGCTCTCTGCTCTGGAAGCCATTATGCTCCTTTTTGGTTTTATTTTGTTTTTTAGAGTGGTCTTATTTATGAAATTCACATAGATATTTACTTTACTCCTAAGACATGTGAGGAGCTTCATTTTATAAACAAACTGTATGAAAAATATATCTTCTTCTCAGGCATAGCAGCAAAATCTTCTTAAGATGGATTCAGACCACACTCCCACCATGAGCTTATTATCTTAGTTTTAGTGACCTGAATTTCAAAGTGGCAATAACCATTAAAAGTCATACATTTTTATGAATAAATCTTGATCTGTTTTCATGCTTAATAAAAGATAAGTGACCTTGTTTGTAATTATTATGACTCAGTACTTCATTTTAAATTAGAAAACTGTGAATGCACTAAGGGTGATGACATTAGTGTTAGAATTCAAATGTGTGAAAGTCACGGGAAATAATTAATAATTAATCCTCACTTGGGAACACATTCTGTATTGCTTATGTAGGAGGATTAAATTACAAATATCCTTTGAGGACATGATTATTGTATTTCTCTTCTTGAATGTTATTAACACTATAGAAGATTCTTTCTAACTAGTTTTAGCTCACTGTATTAATTTAAAGCCCAGTTATATTTGCTGAGTTTGAGCTATCAAAGCTTCTACTCTTAGGTAGTGCAAGTTAAAAATAAGCACATAGCTTTATTGACTATCCCAAATTATCTGTTAAAAAATAAGTCAGGGGAATTTCCCTATGTCATACATCAAAGCAATTTGTATTACGACTTTCCCTTGAAGAGGGTTGGCTAAATGGAGTTTTTAATTTTTAAATTTTCATGTTATAATTCAATTATTGTAAATGTGAACCTGTGTTCTCTGCTTATGTTCAAATGTATTTCTTCATAAGCCTATCCTTGATAGTGTACTTAAAATGTTTCCCCTGGGGAGGAACCAGAGAGCCTTGGAGTGGGATGTGGGTGGGGGAGGGCGTTGGTTTGGGATTTACAGGAGAGAATCAGGTGATACTTTTAGCCACATATCTCATTTCAGACTCTCCTGCTTTGAATTAGTTTTACCAACCTTTCAGGGTAAAAGAAAGAGAGATCTGGGTGGAGGCTTTCTTCCTAGACTTTAAAAAACTTTGTGGTCATCCTATTCCTAGGGTATTCCCGTTTATAATTACCGGCACTGGTAGTTAGAGTCTCTCTCAATTTCGTGAAACCAGTTGTGAAATACAACAGTATAAAGGTTATAAGAAAATATTTAGAATGTTTTTCAAAACTAAAAGCATCTTGTGATAAATAAATATACATAACTATTTTCTTGAGTACCTAGTACGTTCTGAATGTAATAGTGGAGACAGAAATAAATGACACCGCCTCTGCCTTCAAGACATTCTCAACCTAGACAGCTTTTCTTTGTGGTTACTGTTGTTGTTGTCTAAGTAAATGGAATGTATGCGACCAATGCAAAAAAGCTATGGGAGCAGAGGGGAGTAAGCAGTGCGTATTGTATAGAAGTATCAGAGAAGGATTTCCAAGTTGTCCCATGGATGCTAGACATTATATGTTCACCTGGATTTTCCTTTTAGGAGTGGAGGAGAGGTCGTTTAGTAGAGAAATAGATGTCCAGCCAAATGAGTCCAACATCCAGTATGTAGAGAAATACAGAAAACTTTAGTGTGCTAGGATAATCTTTTAACCTTCTTTTTTGCTTGATTTTCGTAGATCTATTTACAACTTTGATCTTTCTTCCTTTTCTTCGATCATAATGTGTGTTTTGTGTCAAATATTTATACTGAAGAGGAAACAATCCCCTTATTAGGTGAATCAACATCTATTCCTTAATTTGCTGAGCCATTGTTGAGTCACAGATCATGCAGTTTACAGACACCAGAAGGTGAGGTTTTAAAGGACTAAGTGCCAGTGAATTAGAAACCTCACTGTGAGCAAAGGCAGGGTTTCCCTGAAACGGAGATTGACAGTAATGCATGATCTGTGGTAACCTATAATTTCATTTAACTGGTCCTTTGAGGATGCCAAGAGAATTAGATTTTTTTTTCTTTTAATTAAAAAAAATGGTTGAAGGAAATGTGAATAGCAAAAGGAAAAAAATACAGCTTTGGAGGAAGAAACCTCGCTTCCTACTCTGTCCCTAGTGACCTTGGATAGACACTTAGTCATCCAGGAAATATCCCAGCCTGTTATCCCTCTCCAAATCCCAGGTTCAGGCTCACTTAAAAACAAACAACAAATAAATGATATTTTTCAAAACAAAAGATTATATTTAAAATAACAGGGCTTCCCTGGTGGCACAGTGGTTGAGACTCCGCCTGCCAATGCAGGGGTCATGGGTTCGTGCCCCGGTCCCGGAAGATCCCACATGCCGCGGAGCTGCTAGGCCCGTGAGCCATGGCCGCTGGGCCTGCGCGTCCGGAGCCTGTGCTCCGCAACGGGAGAGGCCCGCGTACCACACATACACACACAAAAAAACACAAAAAAAGCAACTTGTGTTTCCTAGTCACCTCGGGCTTCAGCTGCAGTTGAAGTAGTAAATATCCCTGCTTACTTTATTGCTGATGGGTTGTATTTCTGGACCAACTCGGACTTCAGTTAGTAACTTGGCCATTTGCTCATCTCATTCTTCTCTCCCACTTCAGATAAACTTCTGTCCCCCATAAATCCCAGAACTTATAATGTTGTAGTAATTGGACATGCCATCTGATTGTCTTCTGTAAATGTACTGTAGGTTTCTAGTTATTCCTAGATATCTAATTCATCACCACTATGGACACCTCTGAATTTTCTCTGATACTCCATCTGTGTTGTTTCCCTAGTTACCTTGTCCCTACTTCACAAAGCTACTGTAAGAATAGAGAGATGATGTATGTGAAAGTGCTTTAAAATTCCCTAATTTCCTCCTCGCTGAAATGAAGAGGTTTGAACTAGATATGCGCTAAGGCTTCTGAGGCTCACTGATTCCATTCTCTGTGATTTATTAACTTGCTACTCAAGTGCAAGGTATTCTGATATTAGACTCCAAATATCTTAGTTTATTTAGGCAGGCTCTAATAGACTCTGTATACACTGAAAGAACAATTGAATGCACTGTAAAGAATTCAGAAGACTCCTTACAGTAAATTATTCTCAGCTGGTGCTTACATTATGATTTCTATAAAAAGATCTTCAAAATTCTTCAAATCATGTGAAGTACACACATCATTGTAGGATATCCTTAGAAAAGACCACTGCTTGAAATTATATATATGAGAGAGAAATTCTTTTTCCTTAGTCTGACTTTGACCTGTTGCCTCATTTATTTTCTTTTTTTTTATTATTTTAATTAATTAATTTATTTTTAACATCTTTATTGGAGTATAATTGCTTTACAATGCTGTGTTAGTTTCTGCTTTATAACAAAGTGAATCAGCTATACGTAAGCATATATCCCCATGTCTCCTCCCTCTTGCATCTCCCTCCTACCCTCCCTATCCCACCCCTCTAGGTGGACGAAAAGCACTGTGCTGATCTCTGTGTGCTATACGGCTGTTTCCCACTAGCTATCTATTTTACACTGGGTAGTATATTTGTGACTATACCACTCTCTCACTTCGTCCCAACTTACCCTTCCCCCTCCCCGTGTCCTCAAGTCCATTCTCTATGTCTGCATCTTTATTCCTGTCCTGCCCCTACGTTCTTCAGAACCTTTTTTTTTTTTACATTCCACATATATGTGTTAGCATACAGTATTTGTTTTTCTGTTTCTGATTTACTTCACTCTGTATGACAGACTCTAGATCCATCCACCTCACTGCAAATAACTCAATTTCGTTTCTTTTTATGGCTGAGTAATATTCCATTGTATATATGTGCCACATCTTCTTTATCCATTCATCTGTTGATGGACACTTAGGTTGCTTCCATGCCCTGGCTATTGTGAATAGTGCTGCAATGAACATTGTGGTACATGACTCTTTTTGAATTATGGTTTTCTCAAGGTATATGCCCAGTAGAGGGATTGCTGGGTCGTATGGTAGTTCTATTTTTAGTTTTTTAAGGAACCTCCATACTGTTCTCCATAGTGGCTGTATCAATTTACATTCCCACCAACAGTGCAAGAGGGTTCCCATTTCTCCACACCCTCTCCAGCATTTATTGTTTGTAGATTTTTAGATGATGGCTATTCTGACCGGTGTGAGGTGATATCTCATTGTAGATTTGATTTGCATTTCTCTAATGATTAGTGATGTTGAGCATTCTTTCATGTGTTTGTTGGCAATCTGTATATCTTCTTTGGAGAAATGTCTATTTAGGTCTTCTGCCCATTTTTGGATTGGGTTGTTTGTTTTCTTGATATTGAGCTGCATGAGCTGCCTGTATATCTTGGAGATTAATCCTTTGTCAGTTGCTTCATTTGCAAATATTTTCTCCCATTCTGAAGGTTGTCTTTTCATCTTGTTTATGGTTTCCTTTGCTGTACAACAGCCTTGGAGTTTCATTAGGTCCCATTTGTTTATTTTTGTATTTATTTCCATTTCTCTAGGAGGTGGGTCAAATAGGATCTTGCTGTGATTTATGTCATAGAGTATTCTGCCTGTGTTTTCTTCTAAGAGTTTTATAGTGTCTGGCCTTACATTAAGGTCTTTAATCCACTTTGAGTTTATTTTTGTGTATGGAGTTAGGGAGTGTTCTAATTTCATTCTTTAACATGTAGCTGTCCAGTTTTCCCAGCACCACTTATTGAAACGACTGTCTTTTCTCCATTGTGTATTCCTGCCTACTTGGTCAAAGATAAGGGCACCATATGTGTGTGGGTTTATCTCTGGGCTTTCTATTCTGTTTCATTGATCTATATTTCTATTTTGGTGCTGGTACAATACTGTCTTGATGACTGTAGCTTTGTAGTATACTCTGAAGTCAGGGGGCCTGATTCCTCCAGCTTCGTTTTTCTTTCTCAAGATTGCTTTAGCTATTCAGGGTCTTTTGTGTTTCCATACAAATTGTGTGATGTTTTGTTCTAGTTCTGTGAAAAATGCCAATGGTGGTTTGATAGGGATTGCATTGAATCTGTAGATTGTTTTGTGTAGTATAGTCATTTTCACAACGTTGATTCTTCCAATCCAAGAACATGGTATATCTCTCCATCTGTTTGTATCGTCTTTAATTTCTTTCATCAGTGTCTTATAGTTTTCTGCATACACGTCTTTTGTCTCCTTGGGTAGGTTTATTCCTAGGTAATTTTTTCTTTTTTGTTGCAATGGTAAATGGGAGTGTTTCCTTAATTTCTCTTTCAGATTTTTTTTCATTAGTGTATAGGAATGCAAGAGATTTCTGTGCATTAATATTATATCCTGCTACTTTACCTGATCCATTGATTATCTCTAGTAGTTTTCTCATAGCATCTTTGCGATTCTCTGCATATAGTATCATGTCATCTGCAAACAGTGACAGTTTTACTTCTTTTAGGTTTTGGATTTCTTATATCTCTTTTTCTTCTATGATTGCTGTAGCTAAAATTTCCAAAACTATGTTGAATAATAGTGGTGAAAGTGGGCAGCCTTCTCTTTTTCCTGATCTTAGTGGAAATGGTTTCAGTTTTTCACCATTGAGAATGATGTTGGCTGTGGATTTGTCATATATGGCCTTTATTATGTTGAGGTAAGTTCCCTCTATGCCTACTCTCTGGAGAGTTTTTGTCATAAATGGGTTTTGAATTTTGTTGAAAGTGTTTTCTGCCTCTGTTGAGATGATCATATGGTTTTTCTCCTTTAATTTGTTAATATTGCTTTAACACATTGATTGATTTGCGTATATTGAAGAATCCTTGCTTTCCTGGGATAAACCCCACTTGATCATGGTGTGTGATCCTTTTAATGTGCTGTTGGATTCTGTTTGCGAGTATTTTGTTGAGGATTTTTGCATCTATGTGCATCAGTGAAATTGGTCTGTAGTTTTCTTTTTTTGTGACATCTTTGTCTGGTTTTGGTATCAACGTAATGGTGGCCTCATAGAATGAGTTTTGGGAGTGTTCCTCCCTCTGCTATATTTTGGAAGATTTATGAAGCATAGGTGTTAGCTCTTCTCTAAATGTTTGATAGAATTTGCCTGTGAATCCATCTGATCCTGGGCTTTTGTTTGTTTGAAGATTTTTAATCACAGTTTCAATTTCAGTGCTGGTGATTGGTTTGTTTATATTTTCTATTTCTTCCTGGTTCAGTCTTGGGAGGTTGTGCTTTTCTAAGAATTTGTCAATTTCTTCCAGGTTGTCCCTTTTATTGGCATATAGTTGCTTGTAGTAATCTCTCATGATTCTTTGTTTTTCTGAAGTGTCAGTTGTTACGTCTCCTTTTTCATTTCTAATTATATTGATTCGAGTCTTCCCCCTTTTTTTCTTGATGAGTCTGGCTAGTGGTTTATCAATTTTGTTTATCTTCTCAAAGAACTAGCGTTTAATTTTACCCATCTTGGCAATTGTTTTCTTCATTTGTTTTTCATTTATTTCTGATCTGATCTTTATGATATTTTTCCTTCTACCAACTTTGGGTTTTTTTTGTTCTTTCTCTAATTGCTTTAGGTGTAAGGTTAGGTTGTTTATTTGAGATGTTTCTTGTTTCTTGAAGTAGGATTGTATTGCTATAAACTTCCCTCTTAGAACTGATTTTGCTGCATCCCATAGGTTTTGGGTCGTCGTGTTTTCATTGTCGTTTGTTTCTAGGTATTTTTTTGATTTCTTCAGTGATCTCTTGGTTGTTTAGTAGTGTATTGTTTAGTCTCCATGTGTTTGTATTTTTTACAGATTTTTTTTCCTGTAATTGATATCTAGTCTGATAGCATTGTGGTCAGAAAAGATACTTGATATGATTTCCATTTTCTTAAATTTACCAAGGCTTGATTTGTGACCCAAGATACGATCTATCTTGGAGAATGTTCCATGAGCACTTGAGAAGAAATTTTATTCTGTTGATTTTGGATGGCATGTCCTATAAATATCAATTCACTCCACCTTGTTTAATGTATCATATAAAGCTTGTGTTTCTTTATTTACATTCATTTTGGATGATCTGTCCATTGGTGAAAGTGGGGTGTTGATATCCCCTACTATGATAGTGTTACTGTCAATTTCCCCATTTATGGCGGTTAGCATTTGCCTTAAGTGTTGAGGTGCTCCTTTGTTGGGTGAATAAATATTTACAGTTGTTATATCTTCTACTTGGATTGATCCCTTGATCATTATGTATGTGTCCTTCTTTGCCTCTTCTAATAGTGTTTATTTTGACGTCTATTTTGTCTGATTTAAGAGTTGCTACTCCAGCTTTCTTTTGATTTCAAATTAAATGGAATATCTTTTTTTCCCCTCACTTTCAGTCTCTATGTGTCCCTAGGTCTGAGATGGGTCTGTTGTAGACAGCATATATATGGGTCTTTTTTTTGTATCCATTCAGCCGATCTGTGTCTTTTGGTTGGAGCATTTAATCCATTCACATTTAAGGCAATTATCAACATGTGTTTTCCTATCACCAGTTTCTTAACTGTTTTGGGTTTGTTATTGTAGGTCTTTTCCTACTCTTGTGTTTCCTGCCTAGAGAAGTTCCTTTAGCATTTGTTGTAAAGCTGGTTTGATGGTTATGAATTCTCTTTGCTTTTGATTGTCTGTAAAGATTTCAGTTTCTCCATTGAATCTGAATGAGGTCCTTGCCCGAGCTTCAGCTCCCAGCCCTCACCCGCCCCGTTGGGTGAGCAGACAAGCGTCTCAGGCTGATGAGTGCTGGTCGGCACTGATCCTCCGTGCGGGAATCTCTCCGATTTGCCCTCTGCATTGCTTTTGCTTTGCTGTCCTCCGTGGCTCTGACGCTTCACCACCCCCATCACCCATCTCTGCCAGTGAAGGGGCTTCCTAGTGTATGGAAGCTTTTCCTCCTTCACAGCTCCCTTCCACTGGTGCAGGTCCTGTCCCTCTTCTTTTTTCTCTGTTTTTTCTTTTTTCTTTTGTCCTACCCAGGTACGTGGGGAGTTTCTTGCCTTTTGGGAAGTCTGAGGTCTTCTGCCAGCGTTCAGTAGGTGTTCTGTAGGAGTTGTTCCACATGTAAATGTATTTTTGTTGTATTGGTGGGGAGGAAGGTGATGTCTATGTCTTACTCCTCCACCATCTTGAAGCTATCTCTCATTTATTTTTAATTTGGCTTACAATTGAATGTTGAATAAGGGCCTTTTCATCTCATCTGATCCCAAACTGAACATTCTCAATTCAAACACTGAATCTAAGGCATGATATGACAGCAACTATGTTCACAACTAAAGTAATCGGGGTTTGGGGAAAAAAAAAAGTTGAATGACGTCTCCATGAGTTTAATATTCTAGTTAGGGTTTTAATACTTGGAATATTTTAGTTTGTTTTATGTGCATTTAAAATTATCTGTTTTCTCCTTTGATTCACCAAAATTAAAACTTATCTTCTTGTATGTGTACTTGACATTCAGCTTTCCATCAAGAAGTGTGAATGTTTTATAGAATATTATTCAGTAAAATCATCTACTCACTTCTCAAAATAAATAACTAAAGATGTATAACTGCAGCAGAATATGAGACTCTGTGTAAACTGTGCCTTGTCATCCTTAACATGGTGATAGAGCTACTGTGTATACAACCATATGTGTTTCCTCACCAGGTGGTAATATTTTATTGCATACCATCAATTATTAAAGGCATAGTTAATTTTTATCAATAATTTTAATTAACTTTATATTAATGACTTTGTCATCACCTTTACCTTGTAACAGAGATGAAATATAGCGATTAATAATTTATAAATATCGATCCTCTTCCTTCTTATAAAGTATCATTCAAAAGATATCCACAGTGTTATTAAAAATTATGTTACCTTAGCAAATAGATTTACAACATCTTTAATTCTTTAAAATAGGAACCACTGTCCTATTTTCATGTGGGGAAACCAAAGTGGAGAAAAGATGAGTACTTGACAAAGATCACACACCAAGTGAAGGGCAGAATCATGCTTCAGATCCAGGTCATTCCAAGTACAAAACTCATCTCTCTGCATATCCTCAATTGCTGCCCTTCTGGTTTTAAAATAGCGATAGTTTTGATTATTAGTTGATTCAGTTACCTTCTACTCCTCTAGTTTCTGGAGTCCAGGTGTTTTAGTCATAACTCCTGTTCTTCTGTGTTCCTTTGGAGAGATCAATAAGAATAAACTGTGGTAGTGAGAAATTGCAGTAAGCATGGACCTCAGACCTGACTTTGTCCAAATTCTGACCTTGCCTTTCAGTTGGCTACATGAAGTCAGATAGGATGTGAAATCTCTAAAATCCATAGCATGGCTGCACCTTCACATCAATTGTATGACCTTGAGCCAAGTCATGTAACTTCCCAGCAGTTCTCTTTTGCCATCTGAAAAATTGTGATAATAATAGACGACATCTGAATACTATTCTGTGAAGTTGAATGAGGTCATATTCACAAAGCAGACTACACTTTGGGAAGACAGTTGTGGCTGTGGCTTTCAGTGAAATATAAAACAACAATGACTTTTTAAGATATTTATTTCTAGGATATTCACTAAGAATATTTGAACAATTATCGCCCAGGACTTATTGTCTTTCAATTAAAAACAAATGCCTACCAGTTTTTATTACAGTCCTTTTCAGCCAATGGTTACTGTTCTGCAGTATACCAATTACATCTCCTGCAGATTAACAAAGAGCTGTTGGAGAAAATGAACTGTGCAGTGAGAGTGCTGACCGAAAATGGAAAAATCCACCAGGGCACATTCTGTGTATGATTACCATTTGGCTATCAGCATTTTTTACTGTTAACCTTTAATTGGGATATTGTGCCAGGATCTTTAGATTCACACTTCCTGACAGTAAGCACTCTTAATATGTCATGTCATAAGTTTCTCGGCCTTTCATTCTATCAGATCTACTCTTTTCACCAATCTTGGTAATTAGAATTTGTGGAACATTTCACATTTGATTTGGGATTTTGAGTTTCCAACAATGTTCTAGCAAGAGTGTTGCTAAAATTACAATGTTTTTAAATGCAATTGTTTATTTAAGAGAAAGAACCAAAACAACATGAGCAAAAGCATGTGACATTGGTTAAGAGAAGCTGTGTGTTTTCTGATACTTTTCTAGCTTTGTATTTTTCTCAGTTCTCCTTGTCTCCGTATGGTTGTCAGCATTTTAAATGACCTGATATATATCTGGAAGAGTTTCCCAGCCTTACTTAGTACCCGTGACATGGTCTTCTGAATGCTAAACCTTAACAGGAAAGACCTTTGCAGCACAGACTGTGTAATCCAACCAAAGCAATGGGCGTGTGCTTGTAGAGAACCCTTGTCTGGGTGGCACTCTCTGGCTTGGAAGAGAGCACAGTAGAAATGACCATCTAAATATACTGCCAGGGAAGGTTTTACCTAGTGTGAAGAGAGGTAGTAAAATATTCCTTTTAAAAGTCAGAGCTATATAATAACAGGGATAGGCAAAGAGAACTAAAATTACACAGAATGAGGCCGGTCTTTCAATAGAATGCTTTGTACCTTTAAGAATAGAATCCATTACAGACATCTATCAGTGATGCACACAAGTCAAACAATACCCATTCTTTGGTTTCCCGCTGTCTCTAATGGACTTTCACTTTTTTTCCTGTGAGATTTGAACAATTTTGAATATGAAACTTTGCCGTTAGAAGCTAATTTTCTTAGTTTCAAAATATACATATATGTGTGTATATATATGTATCCATTCTTTTTCAGATTCTTTTCCCATATAGGTTATTACAGAATATTGAGTAGAGTTCCCTGTGCTATATAGTAGGTCCTTGTTTATTATCTGTTTTCTGCTTTAGCATTTAGATTCACAGTTTTGGTGGCCGGAGAAAAAACATACTCAAGTTATACAGGGACACAAACTTTAGTGTCCCAGTAAGACAGGTCATCCCTGTAGATGAACAACCATACTCTCTCTTACTTGTCTGATATTAGATCCTATGAAATGTGATACATCAAATGAAATGTGATAAATCTCAGGCTCATTTAGGTAAACAACACTATATACTTGTCAACGATTATCAATTATATATTAAACTCTCCTGAGTGATGGATTTGTCCCTATCCATTAGCCTTGATAAGTTAACATAGAAATTTGGCATTGACTGTAGAGGCTTTGAACACTTTTAAAGATCCTTAAAAAAAATTAGCTCTGGGGATGGGGAATGTTGTGCCTCTCAAATTCTAGCAAAGATGCAGTTTAATCTTTGTCAATATATAGGGCCAATTCTATTAGATTCTTAAAAAAGAGGCAGTCACAGTTTGTGGGCAGCTCTGATGGCTTTTATTCCATGGGATGAAGCTCAGAAGTTCAGCTCTGATGAGTCCAGATGCCCTCTAATTGTTTCAAAATGTCAGGTGCTCCAAGCAGGAGCAAAAACGCACAGGCAGTGGAGAACTAATTGGTATTGGGACATGAAGCTTTTCTAGGTCATTGATTTACATTAGGCTCAGGTCAGTAGTAACTCAGATTCATTTTCCTCAGTGGCAAAGTACTTTATGGGAAATCAGGCCTGGATTCAATCCAATTTCTGCTGGATGGTGTGTAGACCTCAAAACCAAAGCACAATTGTCAACATTGTTGGTATTACTCATCTTTGAGATATTTGACTTTAATATTAAAATATTGCATTTTAGGAAATGAGTCCATGGTTCACAAAAGCAAGTTAGGAAGGCAAGACGGTGGCTATTTATATATAGTTGAGGGCAGCACCAAGACTCTCTAGAGACCTCTGCAGAGAGAATGTGAGACTGTAAAATACAGTAGATTATCACTTTGTTTACTTTAGTGAAGAGATGGCAAGTGATTCTGGTAATGGAATATAAAAGAGCTAATATTTATTGCCTTTGTTTTCAAGCATCTTACAGTCAGCATAGGACAAAGCTTCACGACAGTGCCTTGCTCCTGGGATAATTTTGGCTCCAGAGACATGGAACAAATTTAATAATTTTGTTATAACATTGAGAAATTTTTAGCAGATCTTACTTCAGTCTTCCTAAGAGAGGAGACTACACGTGCATATTGAGGTGTTACTCACACATCTCTTCTGTAGGCCAAAGTAGCTTAGCTTTATCTGTGTCCTGGAGAGTTTACAAGCTATGGTAAGAGTACCTTACAAGATACCTGGAAACATCTCCATGTTTGTCCACTTCAGTTCCATAAGGCACAGCAGACAGGAATATAATCCAAAGGCAGCAGCTTTATTTTTCTTGAGGTATCAATTCAATAACCTCATTTATAGCCTGCACTTTACTTTTCCTCTAGGTATCAAACAATATGTTACAATATATCCTAAAACTATTTTGCATGTTCCTACAAATAACTATATATAAATCAATCAGAATAAGTTCTAAATTCAGATTTCAAATTTTGTGGGTATCTTAAGAGAAGAAAAGATTAAGTCTGCTGTGAGATTAGCTAAGATTTGTGGAGCATGTTGTATTTGAGCTGACCTATGAGAGATAGGTAGGATTTTTGTACCAGTAATAGGATCTAGGGAAGGTAATTCCAGTTTTGGAAACAGTAACACCATCATCAATGATGATAGAATGTAGTGAATATATCTAGGCAGATATAATATTTATTATTAGGAACAAGGAGTTTATTAACAAGTTAGTTAATTATTGGCAGAAGGAGACTGTTGCCTTATTATAGAGTACCTAAAATGACATAAAAAATGTTTAGTCAGGAATCCATAGGTAGTGGCAATTAGCAATAGACTCCAATTCTGTGTTATTCAAAATGAAAAAAAATAATTAAATAATCTCTGTTCTGCAGAGATTCTATAAAAAACTAAAAATCTTGGCTTGGAAATCATTAAGAACCAAGTGATCTCCAGAGATGAGAATGTAGACTCAAACTGCAAGAGCAATAACGTCGGGAATGATCTATTATTGTTATGATCTGCTATCAACATTCAAGATATCCCTGTTCAAAAAAAAATAGAAATGAACAATTTTAATCTCTGTTTTCAGCTAAAATGTTAAAATATCAGGAGGATATATCCAGTTGTTCTGTGTCATCATACTGTTTCATAATTGGGGAGAATGGGACCAATATTTATAATCTGTTTCAATAATGAAGTGGTAATTGCAATAAAGGATTGCCATTGGGAGTGCTAGTAAAAGGAGGAAATATGTCAGGTCGAAAACTATATATATTCAGACATTAAATGAAGTTTAAATATTGAATATGTATGCTGTATATCCGTGCATGTGTATAAATAGGTATACAAAGATCTATATTTTATGTTTTAATTATCAGCATTTTCCTCAAGTTTTTATGTATACACACACACACTCTTTCATATTATGCATTTAACTTGAGTTGTTACTCAATTCATAGGGAAATCTTTTGCATATTAATATACATATTTGCTACACAATAAATTTTCCTTCAAAGTTTCTCCATATGGGATAAATCACAGTTTAATTTTCTTTAATCTAAATCCTTGGTCACCAGGTACTTTTATATATTCAGAAGTATCAGACTTTCTGACCCTATGTTCAGTTCTTCCCATACAACGTTAGGTGCCATTGGTCTTAAAGATCTTTGAGAGTTAAATTTAAGTGTCCAAATGTAATCAGATTAAGAGGGAGAATGGGGCATGATAAGCTTCCAAAAGAGAGTAATTACTTGTTGTTCCAAAAATTAGCAAAGCACTAGACTCTAGATGAATGTTAAGACTGCCCTTTTGTCTCATAGCCGGAAGTTTAATGATAAGTAAAGCAATAAAATTGCTATTTTCTTGTAATGTCCTTTTGGTTAAACTCCTGTCATCTTCCACGCTGCCCACCTTATATAGAATCACATTAGAGATGTTTAGACTAAAAAGAGTGGTATTAATTCGTTCTTTAGTCAAGTAACAAACATTTATCAAGTACTTGCTTTATGCTTTGTAGATAGAGAATTGTTAGACCAGGCCCTGGAAATGCAGAAAAGAAAACTGGAATTTCTTCCTTCCAAAAGGAGTCGTGTGAGAAACAAGTAAACAAATGAGTGCCATAGTAAAATATAAGCCATAGAAACATCTTTGCACAAGGTTCTGTACACTAAGCAAAAAATAAAAACAACAGCCTAATTTTGCCTGAAACTTTCATCTGTTGAAACTGAAATAGGAGAGTTTCCTAAAACTGGGATGAAACAGGAAGATGGTATAATAAGTGACTTCTTATAGAAGTGGCTGTATGATTTAAAACTTTAAGCAAAATTTGGCAGCAGATGGATGAAAAATGTAACTATATTGGCAAGCTGGATGGAAGTAAGCATGGGAGGAAACTAACATGCAAATATATATATATATCTCACTGTGTTCAGAGAAAACAAAAATTATGCTTTCATATTGTCCCTGAAAATATGCTGATCGTTTTCAGAGAAAGGATATTATTGAGAAATATGATGCCAAGGAAGATTATCATGCCATCTTCAAAGATAGTCTTGCAGTAGTCTGAAATCAGTCTGGTTTTGTGTCTTATCTAAAGCATATCCTTATGGTAATGGAAGGCTGTAGCTGCTGACAGCACGGTGGAATGTCTTTGCCTCCAGAGAATTAATTCCAAAGATGGGCTTGTTGCCAGCACTGTAAGCCTGCTGACACCAGAAAGTCAGTGCCAATGAGGGGTTGGTGTAGTAATTACAGTGAATTCTTTGGGTCTGTTCAAAGGCCACATGGTACACTTTGAAATCTTTTTTAAGTCAGTAATCTGTGTAGGTAATGATTGCAAAGTTCGGTGTTATACTAATTGGATTATCCACTATGTACGTAGCTGTCAAATGCTGAGCTTCCTTTTTATCTAGAAATGTTTTCTCCATCAACAAAACAATGAGGATATGAAGATAGTCAGTCTTTGAGTCTTGAGACATTTAGATTTAGGGAAAAAGTTACTAACACATAGATTCCAAAGTAAAACTGCATTTCTAGATTAGAACCAGGAAGATGACCTACCATGCTATAGATTCTCAGGTATGGAGTGTATCATCACCCCAGTTCTCAGTTTAGGAGTGAATCCCCATCAAACCATTACTTCCTAGAGGTCATCTCACTTCTCTTGAGAGTTTGCTCCCCATTTGTGTAGAATCCTATCATCTTTGAGCCTCTTTGTCAGAATGTCCTTATTTTGCCTGCAGTTGTCATCTCTTGAGCTTATGTTCTACACTTCTAGACACTGTCTAATAACATTTCTGCTTTGGGTTCTTCTGATATTCAGATTCAAATGTAGCAAGCATGAGCCATTAACCTTCATCTCTCCAGGCTAAACAACTACTGAATCTTTGACCTCATTCTCATCTGTTGTCTCTTTGTTGTCTGTTCTTCCTTCTCAGTTGCCTCATTCCACAGTTTTTCTGTGCTCCTCTTAAAAGGTAGAATCATCTGTGAGTCATTAAAGCTGTGTTATATTGGCATATTTATCAATAATATTCGTAGTATTTTGGTGACATTACTAAATTTGAGAAGTACGTTAAGAAACAAAAACCCGTTGTTTATATTGCTTGTGTAAAGTTAGTTTTCCATAAGTCAAAATCCTTTGCCATTTTTCTAGGTTTCACATACATGCGTTAATATACAATATTTGTTTTTCTCTTTCTTACTTACTTCACTCTGTACGACAGACTCTAGGTCCATCCACGTCTCTACAAATGACCCAGTTTCGTTCCTTGTTATGGCTGAGTAATATTCCATTGTAGATATGTACACATGTTCTTTATCCATTCCTCTGTCGATGGACATTTAGGTTGCTTCCATGTCCTGGCGATTGTAAATAGTGCTGCAGTAAACATTGGGGTGCATGTGTCTTTTTGCATTAGGATGAATTGGGAGATTGGGATTGACATATATACACTACCATGTATAAAACAGATAACTAATGGGAACCTGCTGTATAGCACAGGGAGCTCAGCTTGGTGCTCTGTGGTGACCTAGATGGGTGGGAGGGAGGTCCAAAAGGGAGGGGATATATGTGTACATATAGCTGATTTACTTTGTTATACAGCGGAAACTAACACAACATTGAAAAGCAACTATACCCTAATTAAAAAAAAAATCCTCCATTCATTTTCATGCTTAAGTATGGATGACATTTTTTTGGCAGAGAGAAACCCAAATGTCAGTACTGTTCTTTGTTTTCAAGTAAACTTATAAAGATACTAGCTGTGTGGTCCCCCTACCCACAGAGGATATATTGATGTTCTAACCCCTGATATTTGTGAATGTGACTTTATTTGAAAGTAGGATCTTAATGTAAATTAAGATCATAGAGGAGTAAGGTGGATCCATAATCCAGTGAGCAGTGTCCTTATATATAAAAAGGGGATAGGAGACACAGTTAAAGGCACATACAGATGGGAATATGTCATATGAAGACACACATACACAGAGGGAAGACAGTTATATGACAGTAGAACAGAGATTAGAGTTATGCTGCTACAAACCAAGAAGCACCAAAGATTACTGGCAACCACAAGAAGCAAGGAGAGAGAGCATGGCCCTGCCAACATCTTGATTTTGAATTTCTAGCTTCCAGAACTGTGGTACCACTGTTATGAAAGCACTAGGAAACTGAGTGTGTGTGTGCGTGTGTCTATATATCCCAGTTGTTTCACTGGGAAGATATGTACTTTTCAGGAAATTATCAACCTCTCTCTATTTTTTTTTTAAAGATTCTTTTTGATGTGGACCATTTTTAAAATTTTCATTGAGTTTGTTAAGATGTTGCTTCTGTTTTACGGTTTGGTGTTTTTGGCCTCGAGGTATGTGGGATCTTAGCTCCCCAACCAGGGATCGAACCTGCACCCCCTGCAATGGAAGGCGAGGTCTTAACCACTGGACTGCCAGGGAAGTCCCTATCAACCTCTCTTAATAACAGTGCTCAAATTTGCTACATGAAGATAATGGCCATTTAATGGCACTTTTAAAATTAAGTGAAATCATGTGTGTAAAAGGCCTAGTACCTTGGCTGGTGCTGAGGAAATGCTTTATAAAAGTAAGCATGAAGACAAAGTAAGCATGGGGGGCATGATGTGTGCTAGCTGTGCATTTACATTACTTGTTATAAAAGATGGTCAATTTTCTAGGCTCAATGAGAAAATTAAGGTCCAGAGAGGTGAAATATCTTTCCTCCTAAGTTTACATAATGTTGTTGGCAGGATTTTCACCTCCGTGACCTTCCAACACCTGCTGTTACTCTTATGAATGTGTTATTTCATATGGCAAAAGGGCTTTCACAAATCTAATTAAGTTTACTAATATATTGACCTGAAAATACAGAGATTATCTTGGATTATTTTGGCTGGGCTCAATTTACTCATCTGAGCTTTTAAAAGCAGAGATTCCTTCCAGCTGAAGGCAGAAATGAAAATAAGAGAGATTTGAAATGTGAGAATTCAAAACATCATTCCTAAGTTGGAGATGCAGAAGTGCATATATCAAAGAAATGGAGACCTTAATCCTACGAACTCAAGAAACTGAATTCTGGGAACAAGCAGAATTAGCTTGGAAACAGATCCTTTCCCAGCTACTCCAGAAAGGAACAAAACCTTACTAATACTCTTATTTTTGTCATGTGAGACCCTAGACAGAAATTCCAGCTATGTGGTGCTGAATTTCTGACCTATGGAAGTATGAGATAATAAATGAGTAGTGTTTTAAACCACTAAATTGGTGATAATTTGCTAAGTAGCAATAAGCAAGTGAATGTATATAGCTCTGTCAAGTTAGAATAAAAATAACCCTGATTCCCTGAGTTAAAAGATAAACTGAGGCATCTTAAAAGTTTTAAGAGTTTATTTGAGCAAAAATTGATTCCAGTTGGGCAGTATCAAACTGGAAGTGGCTAGGAGCACTGGACCAACAGGAACAAGGAGAAAGACTTATGTAGAGAAAGTACAGAAGCAAAGAAAGGAAAATACTCTATTGGCTATTTGTAATTGCCAATCAGTTGGCTGTTGTAATTGGCTGTCCTTAGTGTTTTCATTTCATAACTTTAAGGCATTTACAGGCTTAGATTTCATTTTGCTTTCATAAGCCACCAGGACATGAGACACCTAAGTTCTAACTGCCTCCCTGTTTAATAATTTAACAACTGTGTTGGTTCTCTATATCAACTTCCTTAATAGATTAAATCTTAATTTTTTTTTATTGAAGTGTAGTTAATTTACAATGTTGTGTTAGTTTCTGCTGTACAACGAAGTGATTCAGTTATACGTATATATATATTTTTCCATATTCTTTTCCATTATGGTTTATCACGGGATATTGAATATAGTTCCCTGTGCTATCATTTTTCCTTCCTTGGGGGGAGAAGTAGAGTGATAAGAGGAGAAGGTGGCAGTTTCATCTTCTTATTTCACAAAGACTAAAAATTACCATGTTATGGTAGGATAGCTATCAAGGGTAGAACAACATAAAGGTATTCATTCACAGCATGGACAGAATATCCAAGTGTTAAGATAATTACAAATTACTGTAATGTCCAAATTTCTAAAGTCAAATTTATCTATTACCTCTTTTTGTTTCACTTCTGTATGGTTATGGCACATTTCCTTCCAAATATTCAATAAAAAGCTGTATATTCGGTTCCAGTGATGTGAGAGGAAGGTTCTTCTAAGAAAATATAAGATCTGAGCTTTCTAACTTGAAATCCCAAGCCAGAGTAGAAAGGTTGGCAGGCTTTCATGAGGTGCAGTCTTCCCATTCAGTCTTGCATCTGGCCCCCGTTGTATGATTCCAAAAGTTATTTCTGAATGACTCAAAAAGTCTCAGCTTTTTTGAAGGAAAGACAGTTTTCTAGAAGATCTAGCTCATTAACTTACACGTCAGAGGAATCTTTATCTAAGCCTTCCAGATGTTAATGTTCTTTTGGGCTTTTTGAATATCGTCCAAGTGACAGCCAGAAATACGTCACAGTACATTGTGAATTCAGGAGAAATGGTATGTATCTGGAAATATAGGACGTGATTCTTCTCATGACCATGCTATTCTTCCAAAGAAATATTTTGTAAAATGTATTGTGAAAGAAACGGGAAACATATAAATATCTAGAGTATAGATGTGTACTGTATAAACATATAACCCCACATGTAATTATGATTTTTTTCTGAGTCTTCATTAGTCTAGTAAATGAAGATGTGAACTTATTTACAAAATACTATTTTATTAGTAGATGTGGATATTTATTGCTTCAGTTATCCAAGGGGTGAATTTATGTTCAGGTCCAGCTAACATGTTTTCTATAAAACTTTTCTGTGAGGCAATGAGGGAAGAAAAATACAGGAATACAGGGTTCGTAATCAGTCAGAGAACTTGGTTTCATGTTCTGTTCTGACCATTTCTTTTAACTTTGGGTATTAGGCATATTGCTATATTAGATAACCTCTCTAAGCCTGAGTTTTATCATTTGTAAGGTGAGATTTAAAGGATATTAACTACAGCATGTTTAATTGTGGGGATGAATTTTGAGATTTTTCTGTGTAAATTACAATGAAATAAACAAATGTTAGTTCAGCTTTCCTTCTAGCTCAGTATTATATAAAATCAAGAGCGTTACGTTAATCTCTGATCTTCACCAGCATACTGTATCCCGTGGTACTTAGCATTTTCTGCCATGTCTTCATGGTGTGGTCCTTACTTTTTCTACTAAAGTGTGCGGTCCTTGAAGGCATAATTTTATTTTATTCATCTTTTATTCTTCATTTCCCACTGCATATATATCTTACATGTAGTATTTATATTAGTATCAGATAGATAAATTAATTCATTCAAAAGCTAATTATTGAAGATATAACATTATCCAGGTTGTGATGTGTGCTAAAAATACAATGTTAAGCAACGTAGAAGTGGAACCTATTATTCCTAAATGGGGAGTTTCAAACTATGACTAAACAAAAATAAAGTGATCTAACAGTTCAGTTTAAACTAACAATGACATTAAAACACCATTTGGCTTTCTCGTCTTCTAGTATGCAATTACATGATATTCTATGGAGAAAGTGAAGACAGTGGAAATAAAGTGGTGGCATAGAGAGTCAAAACAGAGGGTACCAACATGTCGGTGACACTGACCAACTGAGTTCTAGTTTTAGTTCAGCCATGTACTATTTGTTTGACCTTGGCCACATATTAAATTTGCAGTCTTTTAGCTTTCCCAAAGTAAAGAAGTTACAAGTAATAACTTTATATACTTCTCAGATTATCCGTCTTGAGAATGTTCACTTATTTGGCTTTTTTCTTTAAGAAGCCCAGGCTCTAAACTTCAGATATGTCTTCTCCAAATGCCCACAGTGATTTGGTCGAGACAGTCCCCAGTTTGATTGTAATATGTCTAATATTTAAGGGAGCTACTTTATTAAATAGTTTTTAAAATCCAAAGTTATCTTTGGGTTTTATCCTTTGTAGGGGTGTTAATTGAAATTTCATCCTGATTGAGCTGGAGAGATCTGCCAGAAAAGGACAAGGAATATATACTATTAATCATCCCAAAGACCAGCCTGTACATTTAACATTGGTACAAAGCAGAAATGAGGTTTCTCCTCTCTGAGGGCTCCCCACTGAGTTCTGACTAATAACCGACTTTGAAATTATGTCTCATATAGAGTGACATCAACATGACAGGACCATGCTGAGTTGAGGTTTATGATGTAGATATTAATCTGAACCATTTTATAGTAGAAATCTTTTTTTATAAGCAAACACCATTTCTAATTTGACTCAAGAGATTAAATAAAACAAATAATCATGATTACTTCTGAGAATATTAACTTTACTATACCAGACTTTTGAGAACTTATTATTTTGGGCATTATAATGCCTTGAATGAGCTTTTAAAAAAACTAAAGTTTCACCTCTTTTTTAAAAAATTTGTCAATGAATTTGTATAAAGCAATAAAGATAGTGTTCCGATATCTTCTCTCCTTCAGTTTTGAAATATCTTTTAAGAATTGGAGTATAAAGTAGATACAGTCATCCTATTGAAAAGATATTCGATTTCTCATAGAGTTTTAATGAACATATATTTGCCTAATTCCTTGGGGTATATCTATATATTTATCTATCAATTTGTATCTGTCTATCTGTCCACCTATCTATTTTTTATCTCTATTTTATTTTCTGGAGTCATCAACTTGTGAGGGTGCAAAGTAACAAATCTAAAGATTGACAGTCTCTATCTCCTCAACACCCCCTGCTGAATTCACAGCAATTAATGGCCAACTTAGCGTAATGTAAATACAGTTCCACAATGTGAAAACATGGTATCATTAAGCACTGTAGAATTATATGGTGTAAAAACTGAGTGGTTTTTAATAAAGCTCAAAATTTCTGTGCTACTGAAATAGTTCAGCAAGCTATGTTGGGTTGACTCTATCATTTCTACTCATAAAATCAAAAGGCAACAAAAACAACAACACAATAACGTTACATTTAGTGAAATTTTGTGAATACATTCAGAAAGACATAAGAAGAGCAAGAAGAAGTGATTCAGATTCAAATTTTTATGCATTATGACCTGAATAGATTTCCTAAGGAGTAGTTTCAGGAGTCAGGATTGTATATTTAATCAGGGGAAAAGTACCTAAAATGAGAATGCTGATACACACACACACACACACACACACACACACACACACAAACACAAACACACACATGCCCCTTTTGGGGATTTTTCTGTATGCTTTCGTGAAATTTACACTTAACAAATACAATGATAAAACTAATGACTTAAACCCAAATAAGCCTTTCAGTAAGATACAGTTATTTTATAAGTAATTAAGTAGGAAATACTAATTTTTGTTTTAAAGAAAGTGCTAAAACCTTTTTCAGAATTACATTTTTCCTACATATATATACAGGAGTCCTCCAGCCAAACGCTTTGATTTAAGACAGTGTTTGCTGCCGTAGTGGGACGCCTTCCATAGGTGATGGAGATCATTTTAGAAACACAAGATAGAGATGACTTCTGGAATGGTTGTGTGAGGAACCCTGTAGACCCACGCCCCAATGAAGCAAATGTAACTGGTGAAAATGATAAAATTTTTTATGAATTTCAGGAAATTGTTATAATAGTGTACAGAAAATAACCATTTATTTAGGGATATCTACTAAAACTTATTGAGAAGAGCCAGAGTTTGTTGTATTCGAGCTCTGATCTGCTTCATCTTAGCCCTTCTAGCTCAGTGTGGTAGAAGCACTACTTTGGGTGGGTGCAGACAGGAACATGGACCTCCTCTCCTCCCAGATCATAGTCAAGGTCTATAACTGTAATCTGGAGGGGAAGGCTGCTAGCTTCATATTGCAGAGGCTCTAACCCAGGCAACAGCATTTGAAAAAAAATCTAGGGCTCTTTTCCTTCATCCAGCGACAGTGAAAGAGACATTCCTATTCCCAATTTTACAGGAAAGGAAACAGGCTCAAAAGAAGTTAACGAACTGTCTCACATTTATCCAGTAAGTAAGAGAAATAAGATGTTATCCCTTTTCCATTTACTTTTCCATTCTAAAATCCATAGTCTTGGGCTTCCCTGATGGCGCAGTGGTTAAGAATATGCATGCCAATGCAGGGGACACGGGTTCGAGCCCTGGTCTGGGAAGATCCCACGTGCAATGGAGCAGCTAAGCCCATGCACCACAACTACTATGCCGGCGCACCTAGAGACCGTGCTCCGCGACAAGAGAAGCCACCGCAATGAGAAGCCCACTCACTGCAATGAAGAGTAGCTCGCCGCAACTAGAGAAGGCCTGCACGTAGCAATGGAGACCCAACGCAGCCAAAAATAAATAAAATAAAATAAAATCCATAGTCTCTCACTGTCTTCTGGTTTATTAATGCACTTTTACCCCTCAGATAACTATAGGCTAGGGCCAGAGTTCAGCAACATAGTAGTCTATAAATGGTTAAAAGTCTAAGATCTTAAGGGGTCACTTGTTTCTTCACCGTCAAGGCGTAGTAGCGTCTTGGTTTCTAGATCAGCAACGTACAAATCTTGATAAGATATAAAGATGATATAGGTTTTATTAAAACCCATCTCTTCTCCCCTGGGTTCATGTAGGTACCATGCTGAAGCATTAGAAAAACCTTTCACTTGATCCATTCTGTGCTTCTGGCAGATTGTTATTTTAATCTCCTGGTGTTGATCCTCTTGGAATACAGAAGCAAATGTGTAGCTATTTAAGCAAAAAAATCTAATGCTTGAACGAGAATCACGTGATTTGTGTATAGAGGTATTGGAAATACACAATAACTAGCAATGTCCTAATCTACTGGAAAAATTAGCTTTAAGTAGAAATTCAGACATGTTTTGGGGTGTTTGCTTTGTGCTTGTAACGTGTATGTCTGCATGTGAATGGTTTAGGTTTTGGGAATGGTTATCTGGTCTCCCTTGTAATTCCATTTATCTAACCAGCCTTATCAATATACCTTGGGTTCTGTGTTTGTCACTTTCTTTATAAGGTGCAAAAGGCTCTAATGTGTTCCCTACTCTGAGGCATTATTTCCTAAGTTCTGTCTCTGACTCAGTCAAGAACCCAAAATAAAGAAAACACTAAAGATTATGTCAGAGAGAATATAAAAGACTATGGCATTTTTTAAACCTGAACTTACATTTTCAGAAGCTTCAGGGACCCATATAACTGATTTTTAGAAGATGTAATTTATGGGATTTGTAGGCAAGTAGAACTTGAATTCCACCTGCAGCTCAAACTGGCTATAGATACTCGGGTAATTAACTTAACCTTTATTAGCCACCTCTGCAAAATGTACATAATAACACTTTCCTCCTGCTGATACAGGGAGTTTTAAATAAAATAATCCATTTGGTGCCCAGCAGAAAGCCTGAAATCTTGTATATGTTCTATTGATCCTACATTCCTTCCCTTTCCACACCATTGACAACCTTGATTAGAGTCATATTTTATGCACACATTGATATATTCCTAAAAATGATCACTAAAAAATGACATTTTCCCTTTCCATGAAACAATCTTGCTACTCAGAGCAAATTTATTACATGGATTCTTCATTACAAGGTCAGAATCATGCCTCCTGTGTGTCACAGCAAATGTACCATGACATCAATAAAGATTGATCATCTCTGTTATCTTCACTGATGAGGTCAGGGCCTTGAGAGTAGAGGCTATGCTTTAGAGAGAT
Source organism: Neophocaena asiaeorientalis asiaeorientalis (assembly GCF_003031525.2). Lineage (NCBI taxonomy): Eukaryota > Metazoa > Chordata > Mammalia > Artiodactyla > Phocoenidae > Neophocaena > Neophocaena asiaeorientalis. The sequence continues at coordinate 5,450,363 of NW_020175186.1, forward strand.
TGCTAGTTCAATCATAGGTGATAATTCCCACTCTCTTTAAGTGACACCTTGCTTTATATGTCAGTGGACATAAACTATATAACATAAATATATAGCATAACAAAAATGCTTGGAAGGTCATACATCAACAAGTGTGTAGACCCACAGTTCTCTTATTTAAGTAAAGTGGCTGCTATGTGGGGAATCAGAAATTGACTTTCTTATTTTCCAGAAATTTGAATTTAAAATAAACTATGAAAACAAAACCTAAACAATTAAGTTAATGTCATAAGACTAATGTTATCTTTTAAATCAGGGTGCCCAGTATCAGGGCTCTTTTTTTTTCTTAATCTGATGAGTTGAATTCAGTTCTTATAGGGTACAACACTCTATTTTTAATTATTCATTTATTATTTTTTTCTGTTCTAAAAATTTAAAGCAATATTTTTCCTCATATAAGGACTGTGTCACGTACCAGGGTGGTACAGTGGAGAAAAATGCTACTAAAGAGACAGGAGATCTAGGTTTTGGTCTTGTCCTTGACCCTACCTAGCCCTGTGATCCTATAGTCAGTGGCAAAGATTAGATTATATATTTCCAGCCTTGGCCTATTTTCCTGTGTGCAAAATGTTGCTATTACCTTGCTGGAACCATTCAGTAAAATTATCCTAAGACTCAAGTAAAGTATGATGTTCCCGCTAGAATAGAGAGATTGACTTACAAATTGCTGGCTTAAAGTCAGTTATGATTTCTAATTAGTTGAAAAAACAGGAAATTACTGAACTTCTCTGAGACTCATTTCCCTCTTATGAAAAGAGATTGAACTTAGTCTCCAGTAATTGCTCTGGTTATGACTCAAATTTAAGATAAATATATAATCACACACACACACACACACACACAAACACACACATACTTAAATAGAAATATAAAATTCTATCTGAACATTTAATTGTTTAATTATGAAATATGTACTTTGGAATCTGGAAAAGTATGTATTTGTGATGAAGATTAATTTATGATGCATTGTACTTCAGTAATCCAAATTAACATCAACATATGAAATGAGGTCTGAGTTTGAATATAATCTTAGTTATTTACTATTTTGTAAAATATAACAAGTCACTTAAGCTCTTTTAAGGTGTTTCCTCCTCTGTAAAATGAGCCTATAAAAATATCTTCAAGTTATCGGGAGGATTCTATAGAACCACACATGTTAGAAACACACGTGACAACTTTAAGAGGTACAAATGGCTTTCTATCCTAATTCTATTCATTGGTTGGCATGAGTGGCTGTCCCAGAACTCGCCATCCCTTCATCTCTCACTTTCCATGGTTCATCGCCCACTCCTAGAGGAAAGTCCAGAGAGCGATGCTAGCACAGAGCACCAGGAAGTTCAAGCTGAGTCTGGGAGGAACTGTCTAGAGTGAGATGAGACAGAGTAAATATAATTCATACCCTAGACGGTTAAATACACAATGATAAACATCTTTCTCAAATCAAGATGACTGGAAACAGGAATCAAAGGCAAAAATGTTGTAGGACACCAAATGCTGAAAATATGCAGGATTTAGGAGTAGGTGTAAAAGCAACACACAGAAGTTAAGACCATTTACCCTATGACAACCACAAAATAGGTAGCTTTGTTTATTACTGGTCAGCCATACTGTTTTAGAACTTCAAAGAACTCTATTCTCATTAATCTCATAGATAATTCTGTGTTGTAGCACTCTAACAATTACTTTCTGTAGATCCAAATGGGAGGAAATTTTAATAGTGTGATGAAGGCAGAAAAGATGCATTTAGGAAGTAGGGATTTGGGGGAAACCCCAGGATCATGGGGAGTGACAGCCATTTCATTTTCTGTACTCAGAGCTGGTTTTTGTGCTGTGGTCACTTCTGGTGAGCATCAAATGTATGTTAAGGAAGTCTTACCTCCTTCTCATGAAGACAGTAACCACAAAGTCCTCTGTGTATTACATTAAAGAAAAACAGAATCACAGAGATTATTCAAGATGCTGCAACTGGCCATCACATATCCAGCCTCGTGTCTTTGCATTCTTAAGAGGGACATACTATCTTTCTTAGCACTGAGAACTCAGCTTGGCCAACATGAGTGATGGGACTTTTCACTGGGTAGGGGCCAACAGTAGATGCAAAAACCCTCTCCCTGCCACCTTGCTATCCATTACTGGGAAGCTGACACATGGGAAATTTAGATTTAGTTATTATAAGACAGCAAAGTGTGACTTGAGCTGATTGAATGTTGTGTCTCTGCATGAAGTGACACGTTGCCCACAGAGGTATTGGTTAGCTTCTAGTGCTGGGAGAGCTCAGACTCCATTTCTAGTCCTGGTCTGTTGCTCTAAGGCCAGTGAAAAGTCATCAAGAATTTGCTATACCAGCAGCAACTTAAGGTGTTTAACAATCCATTTGCAGGAACTTTAGATAATTTTAGAAGGTTGACTCTGTGGCTTTCTGGTGAAGATTCTGAACTTTGATAAATAGAATTGGAATGATTTACAAAACAGGGAAACAACTGAAATGTGATAAAGGGCAGACAGAGGCATGTAAGTAATTGTGGGCTGGGGAAGGAGTCCATGTGATACAGACACATTCTCATTTGTGCTTTTTAAAACAAATCTTTTGTCAGTAGCTCCCTTTAAAAAACTTGTTGGATGTAAATGCTACTCTGAGTTACAATAACCCACTTTCATTAAAAATTCTGTAGCTGCAGTTTATTATGTATAGAATTCAGTCCAACTCTGTAATCATTTACGTAAATGTAGCCATGGGTCAATCGATGTCCTAGGTGATTGGGATATAATGATATTAACAATAATAATGAATATTTAAAGAGTGCCTACTATTGTATTGTCGTACTTGATCCTTATGAAAACACAGTGAGGTAGGCATACTTGCATCCCCATTTTACATATAAGGATTCTAGGAACCTTGTTTAAAATCACACAGCTCATAAATGATGGAGCCTGAGCTTGGTGTCAATTCTGCCTGACTCCAAAATTATCTTTAAACCAAAATCATGTATTCCCATTCAATGAAGAAGACACATCTCTTTGATCCCAAGGATTCACTACGGAGTGGGAGAGTGAGACATATAAACAAATCACTTTCCTGTTTAATCTTCTCCCTGGCTTCCAAGTGCTCATAAGAGGAAGTGCCAAAGTCCCCCATCATAGCCTCTAAGTTCCTTCATGGTCTGGTCACTAAATCCTTCTGGATCTTTACCTCCTTTCACCTTCTCTGTACTTGCTCAGTTCCAGCCATACTGATCTTCCTCAATCTCTCTGTTTTCTCCTCCACCTGGAGCTCATCTGTCTGGTTCAGTCTTTATTATTTAACTAGTACTTGACCTGGGGATTGCAGTTTAAGTATAATTTCCTGGACGGGCCTTTCTAAATTTCTAAAAAAATACTTTTGTATTTTCTCATATCACTACCACAATTTGTAATTATATGTTTCTTGTGATTTTTTATTTATTATGTGTTTCCCCGGTAACCTTAAAATTCCTGTGGGGAAGGATTATGTATATTTATAATTTATAAGTGTCTAATAAAAACACATTATACTAATGAGTGTGTTACCAGATAAGTAATTTTTTAATTTCTTATATTTAAGAATGTCAACTTTAGGAAACAATGTCTTTGATGATAATCCAAAATAAGTGAAATGTCAAATCTCCCCAAAAGGTAAAAACCCGGTCATACTCTGCTATATGTGTGGGAACTGTGATTAGATAATGTTGATGAATAAGTAAACATTTGCTGAATGAGTTAATGCATAAATCAATGAATCAATCTATTCAGGCATCCTTGCCCTGCGAGGAGACATTTGTTTATGGTGGCTCAAAAAGGACATCAAGGACATAAGTCCCCACAGAATGCACTGATTCTAATTACATTTTGTGAATTCGTTCACTTAGGTGCTAAACCTCTCTTCTGTGTTCATAGCTTTGAGGAACTGAAGATATTAAGGTAGCTGAAAAAGAGCATAATAAAAAAGAATCTTCTGATAATATTATTGGAATTTAGGACTAATGGCGCTTATTTTTCTACTAGGGATACATTAGTATTATACCTTTGTGATAGGTTTTATGTCTTGAATTTTAAAAATATCCCTTATTGATGTAACTTTTTTGGCTATACAAGCTAAAATGTATATGATTTTCACTTGTCTTCTAAAATTAAAACATTTGGATAATTTTTTCAAAAATGTTCAATCCTACGTGCCAAAGTTGCATTAGCTACTGAGGATATAATAATGTCAGTTTTCACCCTTAAGGAGCTCAAAGTTTAAAGGAGAAAGTAATAACCAAAACTAGCACTTTGTAGTCCACTATTCAGAGGAATTTACATAGTTAACCCATTTAATCTTCATAAAATCCAGTGAGATAAATACCATTTTACCCCCATTACTTATACAAACACACAGACATATAATGTATAAATATTTTGTACACTAATGGAAATATAAACATTAATGTTGCAGTGTGACATGTGCTGTAATAGATGTGGGTGTGCTCAGGCAAGATTTATTATATTGTGTCCAAAAAATACTGAGTCTGAGTTTGCCAAGTAGAGAACTATGGTAAAAATGGAGGGTGTTATTGGAAAATAAAAATGGCACTTACAAAACTATGAATATTGTTTTTCTTCATTACGATTAGTTGTTGTCATCATATGTCTAGTATTTATTGAGCACTCACCATATGTCATGCTTATCCATAATGTTATATAAGAATTAACCCTTTGAATCCTCACAGTTAGCCAAGATGTGGCTGCCAAATTCATCATCATTTTATAAATGATAAAGTGAATGCATAGAGACATGACTGTTATTTATATGTTCTGGCTTTCATAGCAGCATGGCATGTCTAGGAGACGGCATACAATTTTGGGTGATTGGAATATTAAGATAATCATAGGGGATAAGGTATATAAAATTAGCCCTGAGTCAGACCATGTATATGATGCCAAGAAATCTGTCATTGTAGTTTCATGAAATATAATGTTAAGATTCATGTGTTTCCAAAGACCATGTGGTATAAAATGTGAGCAAGAGAGGCCGATTTGGAGAAAATTATAAAATTCTAAGTCAAGAAGGATGAAAGTTGAAACAAGGAATAGTTTTGAGGATAGGAAAAAATGAATTCAAAACCGATTAAATTTCACATAGAATTGACAAATGTGATCATTTGGATGGCAATGAATTAGAAGAAAGAAAGAGGAAAATGTTGATTACACAGTTTCACACTTGGACAAACTGGTGGAGGGATGGGGTCGTTATCAGAGGAAATGCAGGAGAGAAACAAATTTGATTGAAGTTAATTATTTTAGTTTTGAACAGATTGTATTTAAAATGTCTGTGGTATAGGCAGAGTGAAATTCTAGAGCTGCCAGAAGCTTATTTTATTTAAAAAATGACTTTACAAATCAATACTCTCTGTAAGTAAAGGATTATTTTGCCGTGATATATTTCCATTAAATGCGATCTACTTTTGGTTTCTATTGTAATCATGTTTACATTGAAGGTGATCTATTACTACTAGTGTCTCCTTTCAGAAATACAGTTTGGTTTAGATCTCAACTTTGCTTGAACACTGCAGCAATTTTGTGAATGGTTTCCTTTCAAATAGAACTGATGGTTACCAATATAGCTATAAGTAGGTGAATAATACTTAATTCATATCTTTTCTTCTGGATAGAAACTTCCCAATTGGATAAGAATATTCTTCATCATCTAATCCATGTTTCTTTACATAATTAGTTATATTTAATGTCCTCTGTGCAAACAGATTTTCATGCCCATTCCATGGCGTACTCTTTTAAGGATAGAAAGCCTGTACATTGGGCCTATTTCTTTAATTTTCTTTAGTGAGGTACATCTGTCCCTTTCTCCCATAGAAATCTACCCACTTTTAAAATTCTTTAACTTCACCTTTGCTTCTTACTAGTTAGGGAAACCTAGTGATACTAGCGTTTGTTAAATTTAATGTTTAGCAAACTAACATCTGAAGCATCTTTCTGAAGAATCCACAGGAACAAGGGTTCCAACTGCCATTTCTACTCTAGGAGCACACTCTGAATGTTAGCAGAATAGAGCTCCTTCAGCAGCCATCTCTGTCTCTCCAGTTACCTACAGATCTCTGTTTGTCTTTCAAGACTGTAACAGCGACTTGGATATCAATTCTATTGTCATTGTCAATAGTGTTTCTCTGATCTTTGGATTCCAAGAACTAATGAAATTTCAGATGCATGTACAATAACAGGGTGACTTCATTATGACACAGAGGGGATGATTTCGTATTTGATCAGGAAAGGACATTAAAACCCACACACTTGTACACACACACATTCTTTTTCCCTTTCTTTCTCTAATCTATTTAATACTACTAAAAGGGTAATTTTAAAATCATAAAAGCAAAAAAACAGACAAACAAACATGGCAGAATAAAAAATTGAATATATGTCGTTCAGTTTAAAAACTTACCACATTTACTTTTTTCATTATTCAAGCTTGGAATGAGGAGAATTTTGTCATTAACAAGTTCCATTTCAATTCTTCTGGAAGAAATAAGACCTGTGCATGTTGAATTTGAAATGCATGTGAGAGAGGAAGCAGCAAAAGTCAAGAATTAGCTGGATCTACATTACTTAGAAAAAACAAATTCAAATAAATGTGAACAATGAGTATTTCTGACTTAAGGACTAGAGAAAGGGAGAAAACAATAAAGTGGTTAAAAGAAAAAATTAAAAAAAAAAACAGGGAAGGAAAGAAGTTACAAAGAGAACAATGTTAAAAGATCACAAGACTATCATTCAAAAGGTATTTCTAATTCTGACTCCATCACTAGCTATTTAGCAAATCTTTGCTTTTTCCTTTGTTTTCTCACTGTTTTGAGAAACTTCCAACCCCCCCCCCCCACCATATGTGAAACCTCTGTGCATCTTAAACACACAATAAAAATATTTTCTTAGTAAATTTAGAGGTCATTCCTAATCTCCCAGGCACAGATAGTTGCCTCCTCTGCGTATGTTCTATTTACGTCTATGGTACATGTTGCTATCAGCCTGTTTCCCTTGCTACCTTCAACTCCTTTATTGTCCAGAAACATAGCACTTGTTGTATGATGGCCTAATAGACCATAACAAATGCTTGTTGAATAAACATATAAATCAATTCTTTCAAATCTAATTTTAAAATAAGTACATTATATATCTGTCTAAGCAAAAACCAAGAAATTTTACTTGATTCCTCTTTCTCCTCCCACTCCATCCAGTCCATTCAATCTTCTGTAAGTCCTCTCTGTTCTAGAAAACATAGCTTTAATCAACTTTTTCTCATCTCCACTATCTCTTCCACCATAATTCGAATCATCATATTTTTCTTAGACTTCTGTAATATATTTTAACTGATCTCACTTCCATTCTGGAAAATAGAACCTTCCATAAGTTAGCCCTGGCCAATCTCTCTGATGTCATCTTCTGCTTATTTCTTCTTTATTCACTCTAGCCACAATGGTCTTTGTGTTCCTCAAATGCATGGAAATAGTTCCTGATTAAGGTCTTTGCGCTACATTTTCTCTTTCCTGGAAAAACTTTCCACAGAACTTCATATGACTCAGTCCTTTGTGTTTTCCGTGGAATACATTACCTGATGACTCACCTAAAAGTAGCCTTTCTTAACTGTCCCTTACCCATTACTATAACACCATCACCTTATTTTACTTTCTTTATTCTTGTACTCATTATCATTTAAAACCACCTTGTTGGTTTGATTACTTCTTTAAAATTTATATCTACAATTTCAGTGTAATTTCTTGTATCACAGATTTTATCTGCCTTGTGCATGGTTCTCTCATAAGAATATAGAACAGTACCTAGCATATAATAATAGCACTCAAGAATTACATGTTGAATGTATAACTGAATTGATGAATGTACCCTCAAGTCCTCTTTAAGGTTCAATAGTCAAAGTTTAAAACTTATTAAGAGATCATGAAATTTTAATTTTGGAATCACAGTTAATTTTATTACTACTTTCAAAATATATTTTATGGATCTATTTATTTAATTAAACTTTTTTTTTTTTTACTTTGAGATAATTGTATATCTGTATGCAGAGGCAATAAAAAGGAATCCTACTTACCTTTATCCTGTTTCTCCAATGATAACTTCTCACAAAACTATTACACAATACTATGACCAGGATATTGACATAGAGAATATTAAGAGACAGAACAGTTCCATCATCACAATGATGCCTTGTGTTGCTCTTTTATAGTCATACTCACTAACCTCACCCACACACCTCTGACCTCAGTTCCTGGCAACCTTCTAATCTCTTCTCCATTTATAAATTATTGCTATTTGAAGAATGATGTATAAGTGAAATGACACAGTATGTAAACTTTTGAGTTGGCCTTTTTTTTTTATTCACTCAGCATAATTCTTCGGCGATTCATCCAAATTATTGCTTGAATTCATAGTTTATTCTTTTTGTTGCTGGGAATTTGGATTGCCACAGTTTGTTTAACCATTCATCTGTTGAAGGATGTCTGTGTTTTTTCCACTTTGGGGGCTGTTACCAATACAGATGCTATGAACACATCTGAACAGGTTTTTATGTGAACATAAGTTTTTATTTCTTTGGGATAAATGCCTGGAAGTGTAATTGCTCGGTCATATGGTAGTAGTATGTTTAGTTTTCCATGGAACCGCCAAACAGTTTTGCAGAGCAGCTGTATCATTTTACCTTGCCACCAACAATACTTTCCTTTTGTTGCAACAACTTTTTAAAATTATATTTTGGCCATTCTGATAGGTATGTGGTTATAGCTCATTATGCTTTCAATTTGCATTTCTTTAATGGCTAATTATGTTGAACATTTTTTCATGTGTTTATTTGCTACCTATATATTCTCACTGGTAAAAAATCTCTTTAGGTCATCTGCACATTTTCTAGTTAGATTAATTTTTTAAGTTAGAGTTTGTTTTAAGAATTTTTTATATATTCTAGATTCTAGTCCTTGTTGTATAAATGGTTTGCAAATATTTTCTCCCAGTCTATAGCTTATCTTTTTCTCTTTTAATGGTGCTGCCTTACATAAAGGTAAATTTTGAAGATTTATGAAACAAAACATAAATTTTTCCTTGTATGAGTAATAGTTTTGTTATCAAGACTTTGTCTAGCTCTAGATCCAGAAGATTTTCCTCTGTTTTTCCTCTATGCTTTTTTTTTTTCCTCTATGCTTTTTGTTCTTCTCATATACATTTTACAGTTAATTCCATGATTCATTATGACTTAAATTTTGAATAAAGTATGGAATTTAAGGTTGAGTTTTGTTTTTGTTTTTGTTTTGCCCATAGATATCCAGTTGCTCCAGCACCATTTGTTGGAAAGGCTGTCTTTCCACCATTGAAATCACTTTGCACCTATGTCAAAATCCAACTGAGCATATTTGTTTGGATGTATTTCTGAGTTCTCTATACTGTTCCACTCATCTATATCTCTATCCCTCCTCCATCAATACCACACGTTCCTGGTTACAGTAGTTATATAATGTCTTGTAACTGGGTAGACTGATTCCTCTCACTTTATTCTTCTTTTCAAAAGTGTTTTATCTGTTCTACATATTTTACCTTGCCATATGCACATCTACGTCTATGAAAAATTGATAGGGTTTTAATAAGAATTGTGTTAAACTCTTAAATCAATTTGGAGAGAATTGCCATCTTTATTATGTTGTATTCCAATCCATGAAAAAGGTAAGTCTTTCCATTTATTTAGATAGTATTATTTTTCATCAGCATTTAAAAATTTTGAGCATAAAAGTCCTTACATCCTTTACTAGATTTCTACCTAATTATTTCTTTTGTTCCTATTTGTAAATGGTATGGTATTTTTAATTTTAGTGTCAACATTTCACTGCTGGCACATAGAAATAAAATTAATTTTTGTATACTTGTATACTGCAACCTTTTGAATTTACATATTAATGCTAGGACTTTATTTTTTTATTTCTTGGGATTTTCTGTGTTGATAATCATGTTATCAGCAAATGAGGACAATTTTATTTCTTCCTTTCTTATCTATATGTTTTTTAAAAATTTTCTTTTCTTACCTTATTGCACTGGTTAGAACATCCAGCACTATGTTAAATAAGAGCGGTGAGAGTGGATATCTGTGCATTATTTCCAATCTTAGGGAGAAAGGATTAAGTCTCACCATTAATTGTAAAGATAGTTGTAGGGTTTTTTAAATAGATATTCATTATCAGATTAAGGAGACTCTCCTTTGTTCCAAGTTCTCTAAGAGTTTTCATATGAATGGGAAATGAATTTTGTCAAAGAAAATTTTTGCATAAATTGATATGATTGTGTGATGTTTCTTTTTTAGTTTGCATTGCATTGAGTAATTCCTCAGTAGTTAACCAGCCTTTCATCTGAGGACTAAGCACCACTTGATCATGGTATATAATTCCTCTTATATGTTGCCAAATCCTATTGTTTAATATTTTCTTAAAGATTTTTGGTCTATATTCATGAGGGATATTGATCAGTAGTTTTTTGTTTTTGTATTTTTTTCCTTTAATATTTTAACTACTATACTGTTTTGATTATCAGAGTGATACTAGCTTCATAAAATAAATTGGGAAGTGTCCCCTTCTCTTCTGTAAAATCTTGTATAGAATTGGTGCTCATTACTTCTTTAAACATTTAGTAGAATTCTTCAGTGACATCTTCTGGGGGTGGCAATTTATTTTTGGAATTATTAAGTTACAAATAATATCTCTTGCCTTTAATAGTCATAAGACTCTTCAAATGATATGTTTCATACAAGGTGAGTTTGTGGTAGTCTGTACTTTTTAAGTAGTAGGTAGAGTTCATTGAAATTGTCAAGTTATGTTTGTAGAGTTACTTATAGTATTCTATTTTGATATCTGCATGGTTTCCACTGATATCCTTTGTTTCATTTCTGATATCAGTAATTTGTGTCCTCTTCTTTTATGTAGTCTTGCTGGAAGTTTGTCAATTGTTTAGATCATTTTAGAGAACCAGATTTTGAGTTCATTAATATTCTGTCTTATCTTTTGTTGTTAATTTAATTGATATATACTCTTACATTTATTATTTCCTTCCTTCTACTTGATTTAGGTTTATTTTATACCTATTTTTTTGATTCTTTTGGTAGAAGCTTATATTATTAACTTGACCTTTTTCCTCCTTTCTCATGTAAGTATTTAGTCTTATGAAATTTCCTCTTGGCACTGCCTTAGCTGTGATATGTAGTAATTTTGATATGCAATAATTTCATTTTCATTCAGATCATTGCATTTTATAATATTGCTGTGTTTTTCCTCTTGTTATTTACAAGTATGTTGTTTAGTTTCTAAGTGTTTAGAGATTTACCTATTATCTTTCTGTTATTTATCTCTAGTTTGATTACCTTCTGGTAAGAGAAACACACTGTGTATGATTTCTATTCTTTTAAAATGATTGGGGTTTATTTTATGGAAAACAATATGGTATGTATTGGTATAGGTTCCATGGGTACTTGAAAAGAATATTTATTCTGCTGTTGTTGGGTAGAGTGTTTCATAAATGTTGATTAGATCCTACTGGTTGATGATGCTGAGTTCTTCTATGTTCCTACAGATTTTCTGTGCAGTAATTCTACCAATTGTTGAGACAGAAATGCTAGGTGTCTTGTCATGGTTTCAAAGGCTCCTGAAGCTTTGACAACATTTTTTCAGTCTATTTTCTCTCTGTTACTTAGACAGGGTAATTACTACCATTCTGTCTTCATGTTTGCTGATTTGTTTCCTTTGTCCTCTTTACTCTGCATTTGAGCTCATCCATTGCACTTTTTATTTTGATTACTGTATTTTTAAATTATAAAACTCTATTTGGTTCTTCTGTATAACATTTTTTATTTCTTTGCTGAGAGTTTCTTTTCATTTGCTTCAAGTGTGTTTACAATTACCCATCAAAGCATTGTAATGATGGCGTCTTGAAAATCACCGCCAGATGATTTTTAACGTCTCTCTTTTCTCAATGTTGTTTTTTGTCTTTTTCATTCAAGTTGAGATTTTCATGATTCTTACTATAAGTGATTTTTTTTCAAACCTGGACATTTTGGGTATTATGTTATGAGATTCTGAGTCTTATTTAAATCACCTGTTTTAGTGGGCTTCCTCTGACATCACCCTGGTAACATGAGGACAATGCCTTGTTACTGTCATGTAGTGGAAGAAATAGCAATTCCTCTCTAAACCTCCTTTGACAACCTAGGGGAGAAGGGGTCTTATTACTGCTGGACAGGTGTGGGAGTTTTCACTCTCTATGCAGTCTGCACTGACATCACTTGAGGGGTGGGGTATGTGTGGCATTTTTACCTCTGGGCAGCAGTGAAACTCTTGACTCTCTACTAGGCCACATGTGACAATACCTCAGGTGGGAGTGGGAGAAGAACTTCATTACTGTTCAGTGGGGTTTAAACACAGGCTCCCCACAAGTTTCCATTGACACACTGGGGAGAGGTTGCCACGACCCACTGAGGATGAAAGTCCTTCTCTGACATTAACATGTTGCAGGGTTTAGACTACTTTGTACAGCCTGGCAAGTATGGAGGTTAGGCTACTCACAAGTTTTTCCCTTGAGTTAAGATGAGTTAAGATGGGACCACAGTTTTTTTCTGCTATGCTTGACTGTAGTTGAGAGGTATTGCCTATAGTTTTTTTGTGTGTGTTTGGTAAGCTGCCCCTTTTCACATCCTTTGGCTAGAGACAGTAAAATTTTGTTAAAACTTTTATTTCCTTTGTTCCTTTGGAGTTTCTGAGTTGTGGCTTTCATAGTTCCAAGTCTGAGATATATAAGGACAAAAGAAAACCAAGGAACTTACTAGCATGTACTTTCTTGAGTCCCACTTTCACTAACCCATCTACTTTCTTCTCTCCATCTTCAGAGTCTTTGTATGTTTGTTTTGTATATAACTACCAGAAACTTTAAGTTGCGCTTACTGGGAGAAATAGGAAAAAGTACATCTACTCCATCTTTTTGGAAGTAGAAGTACTTGTAATTTTGTACAACTGCTTACTGAATAACCCTGGATAATTTATTCAGAATTTCATTTTATAAAATGAAAATTTCTCCATGAAACTAGACATCATGCTTCAGCTAGAAGGAACCATTACACTCTCAAAAATATCTTATCTTTGCCTTTCATAGGATTTTTTTTTACAATTGTAAATCGCTCAGAACTTTGCATAAAGTTTATTTTGTATGCATGTGAAGCATCTTCTGTACTAGACTGACAGCTCCTTGAAGAACAAAACCAGGTTTTGCTTATCCTCAGAGTACCTGGTCTAGTGCCTTACACATGAAAGGCACTTGCATGTTTTTCTGAAAAATGAGTTATTTGTACTTGCCAACATTTTATTAGAATGTGTAAAATGGTGGAATTTTTATATCATATTTATAAAAAATAAACAGGAGTTATAAAATTTGTAGTTAAGGGGCTTCCCTGGTGGTGCAGTGGTTGAGAGTCTGCCTGCCGATGCAGGGGACACGGGTTCGTGCCCCGGTCCAGGAGGATCCCGCGTGCCATGGAGCGGCTGGGCCCATGAGCAATGGCCGCTGAGCCTGCGCGTCCGGAGCCTGTGCTCCGCAACGGGAGAGGCCACAACAGTGGAGGCCTGCGTACCGCAAAAAAAAAATGTAGTTAAATATTTCCAAAATCATTAGTAATTTTTATAAATAGTATGAGTATTTTGGAGCTATATTTGCTAAAATAGCATTGTTTTTATTTCTATTCTTCTCTGTTTCTCATTTGGAAGACTTGACCTTATTTTATCTAATGCCAGAAGTACTTTGTGGATTCTAGTTTCAGGTTTCATTTTAGTTAGAGAGTTTAAAGCCAAAGTATAATTACCTGTAATTCCATAGAAAGTAGTCAACTTAAATAAAAAGCTTTTAGGATGAGTATTTGATTCTGTCGCTTGTGTGTTTTACCAACATCAGGAAATAGTAATTTCCAGACCTTTACGTTAAAAATTGAAATGAGAATTCTTACCCCCTTTTAATTCAATGTGTGAAAGCTCTTTAATCTTAAAATTCTATGTTCAAATAAGTTGAGAAGCATTTTTCAGTACAGAAGTATTAAAATCATTTGAGTTTCAACAAGATAGTGTATCTCCCTGGTTCTCGATTTTCTCCTATTTAAAGTGAAGATAATGATAATACCTGCTCCTTTTGGCACAATGGCAGTATTGTGACTGAAGGAACTCACTTGAAAATAATTTATAAATTATTGAATTCTACACTGCCTGTCTCTCCCTGCAGTTGTGTGAATTGAATAAGGTGAAAGTGCTTGCAAAATTTCAAAATAACAGTATGTTATTGTCTCTGAAGGGTGATCCATTTTAGATTAAGGACATGGTGGCAGACATGATGCCAGAATAAGGTAACAGAATCTCCAAACTCTTGAACAGTTAATTCCATCATATAACATACATTGTTTGAACATTTGAACCATCTGTGGATAGTTACAAATAAGTTCTATGGGAGACACACACACATACACACACATTGTCACATGTAACAAACTCACAAGGGGAGTGGGGATATTAAATTACTACAAAGTAAGTTAAGGCAAAAATCAGTTAAGTCTTAATGGGTGAAGTGAAATAGATAAATAGGCTAATAGATTGTGGTAAAAGGAAGATATCAAGGAATAGTAGAAGAAGAGCAAGAGTAATGAGAGAAGGGAGTGAGAGAGAAGGAGCAATGAATACTCATTGTGAACATGAAATGTTGGAGATTAAGATTTCCTAAGTGGAACATTTGAGAGAAATGACAAAGTCCAGATTCATCCTCCATTTGCTGGAGTGAAGGGGAAATTCCTTGGAGAGAAAACTGTGTGTGTGTGTGTGTGTGTGTGTGTGTGTGTGTGTGTGTGTGTGTGTGTAATGTATATATATACATATATATAGTATATATAGTACATATATATATAATGTTGAGAAATAAATAACTCATAGTTATCCACATAGAAATTAAAATTTTCTAACTCAGGACCAGAACCCTCAATTGAAGGAGGAGAATAATGAAACCCACAAATACTACTTTCGAAAAGGTATAAGAGAGAAGATGAGCTGGGTGGCATGAGAATTAAAGGATATATTTGTACATGCGGATGGCGATGTAGTGAGCAGCAAGCAGTGAAAATATCTTGGAGAATGCCAGTGTTTCCAAGCCCCTGGCCTTAGGGTATATTGGGAGTGGGAATATGGGTAGTTAAGAGCCAGAGTTTGCGGATTCAAAGGTTGCTGCATTATCTAGCTTTTCAACCTTGAATCATTTACTTAGGGGCTTTAGAATCTCAACTTCTATTACAAAGTGTCAACCTCATATGGTTATTGTCTTTATAATTTAAGCTAGGTCTATGAAGTGCTGCATAAAGGAGTGGCTACTGGTGATTCCTCAATAAATGATAGCTATCTCCATTACCCTCCTCCACTGAGAAAAGCTGGGCATGGGAGTGGTCCTGGAGGAGAATCCCATTTCAGCTAAGACAAGGAAGGTAATAGAAGAGTTTGTATTCTCTAAATTGTGCCATCCTATCATCTACAAAAAAATTCAGAAACCATCATTGCAGCATGTTCCAGTGATCAGAAGGCTTTAAAACATTGACATACAAGCAGGAGTTAGCTTAACTTGAATCTTCCATGAAAAATAGAACGCTTTGAAGTACTGGAGATTCAGGTGTTTGAGCCTACAGCGGTGAGACTAGAGCCTGGGCTGAGATAGACTTACAATGTAATGCCACACGTCATGCCTCTTGGATGACAGACAGTAGGTGTTTCTTGTCAGTCTATGGAGCATACAGTATGTCTCATTCTTCTCTAAGTGTAATGCAGGAGACTTGAGCCCCTTCCCTCAGTATGTGTGTGTGTGTGTATTTAACTGAATTGTGTTAATTATTCTAAATAGGCTAATCACGATCAAAGCTGGTAAAACAAATTAGGCTATGATATATTTACCATCTGGGGGATTTTCAGGTTTTGGCACTAATTGAGCTGGTAATAGGTCATCCATGCTGAAGAAATTATAAAGTAAATTATACTCTGAAATAAGAAGCAGGGATGGTTGGCATACTTTATATTTTCATGCTTTTAAATTTTGGAGCCAAGATGATTCTTGTAAAATTACCACACACACACACACACACACACACACACACACACACACACCACCATGCACTTGGGAAACATGCCTTGTCTGTGTTTGTAGCTTATGTTTATCCTTAGGAAACATGATGGTCTTTGGCCATTTATGCTTTTCTGTCTTGTTCAAAGCACTGCAGGAACTTTTTCAGTAATGTACCATGGATTTCCATTGAAATGGGAATGAGAATTGGTTTCTTCCCTGTTATTTCATGTAGACCCATTAACTAACACATTTAAGACTTTGACTGGAATCATGGTCCTTGAGGTGCTTCTTTTCTTTCTCAAGTTACGTGCAACAGGTCCTGATTTATTTATTATAAACAATAGTATTTATTACAAGTTTATAATTTTGTATAAGTCTGATTTATTAATTATAAATATACTTACATGAATTATTTTAAAATATAATTATATATAATTTCATACAATACTTATTGTAAAAGTGTTTTTTTTTTTTTTTTTTTTTTGCGGGACGCGGGCCTCTCACTGTTGTGGCCTCTCCCGTCGCGGAGCACAGGCTCCGGACGCGCAGGCTCAGCAGCCATGGCTCACGGGCCCAGCCGCTCCGCGGCATGTGGGATTCTCCCGGACCGGGGCACGAACCCGTGTCCCCTGCATCGGCAGGCAGACTCTCAACCACTGCGCCACCAGGGAAGCCCTGTAAAAGTGTTTTTTAAGTAATTAACTCATGCTGGTTTGGTCTTGTATGTAGAAAATAAAAAGAAGAGAATATGTGTGTGGTTGTACATACATGTATGTACACCTATATACGTATTCATATAATATACGTATACATGCATATACAAAGCAATATGCTAAATAAAGGAGTTAACAGATTATATATACTATGATTAATATATAATATCATTGTATATTACATATAAACAAAGCAATCTGCTAAATTCTGTAGGGAATGAAAAGCTTTCTGTGACAAATTTATCTTCTCAGCTGAGAATAAAAATTAGTATAGGAAAGAGGACACGTGAATATAATGTACCAATCTCTAAACCTGACCCTACTAGCACATAGCCTACTGCTGCTGCCTGTTTCTGACACTGGACGTGACCTGAAATGGGAATGTGATACAGCTAGGATTTTGTTGGTTGTTATGGAGGTGAGGCATTTATAGGTATTGGTATTTTATATTACTTTTCAGAATAAATGAGGCTATGTCAATCCCTACAAATTTACTAAAAGCCTATAAGATATTTCACTTTTGAAATGTCAGACAAATTTAGAATATCTTATGCAGGTTTCAAGAGGCTATTCATATAAAACCAAGATAGAATAATTATCCATATATTCAGGTATTTTGGATGCACATAGGAAATATTAGGCATTTGGTAGTGTTGTGAAAGAGCTTACAGTTTTCTGATCCAATAAGTATTTTTTACACCAATAATTTAAAATAAATCTGGACAAGGTGTCTTCTAGAAAAAAAAATTAATGTTGTGGAATTTGCATATAAAAGAAAAGATAATTAATGTTCAACTAGCTTCCCCCATACCATTACAACTGCTGTTCTATTATCAGTATAGGTAGGACAAATATGCCCTTTTGATGTCTGTCTGCAGGAATCTCATCTAAGAATCATAAACTTGTCCTTGTTCTCGACCAATTAGAGCCTGAAAATCCCTGTCTGCTCATCAGGGTGATCCTGATACCATCTCCAACAAGCAAGTCCATACATCAAAAAAAGTTTTACTCCTGAATCACTTAGCTCTACACCTGAAACTAACACAACATTGTTAATCAACTATACTCCAATATAAAATAAAAATTTTTAAAAAAAGGTTGTGCTCCAATATCTAACAAATCCTACTTAACATATGTGGAGGAGGTAAACAATTACAGCGCACTAATCTTAATCAAAAAAGGAGACAAGACTTTTCAACATGTAAGGAAATGCAAAATATCACGCAGAATATAAATCAAGCTGATGAAATACTCAGACACATTTCCCTTTCAGAAATTGTGGGTGTATTAGGACTCATTTAACCTGGTTTGAGAGGAGACAACTTTAAATTCCTTCAACAAAGTGGTATATTTAAAAATGACATAGACTACAACGAGTGGATATTAAGGCAGTAAAAGATTGCTGAGCTGTTACTTGGGAAGGAAAGCTGGAACCTTAAAGAATGATACGGTACAGAAAGGAAATCTGAGCGAACAGGAGTAAACCAGTATGGGGTTTTGATATGAACTGCCTTTCTAAGCCCTGATGACTGTCTTGTCTCCTTGACACTAGCCACATGTAAAATTACCATTATGTGTATGTGGCATTTTTGCAAATTTATCTATACTTAACATTGTGCTCACATTCAAAGTCATTCATGAGTAGAGGACCCATAAAAACATTCCATCCAGGGCTTCCCTGGTGGCGCAGTGGTTGAGAGTCCGCCTGCTGATGCAGGGGACATGGGTTCGTGCCCAGCTCCGGAAAGATCCCACATGCCGCGGAGCGGCTAGGCCCGTGAGCCATGGCTGCTGAAACTGCGCGTCCAGTGCCTGCGTGTCCAGAGCCTGTGCTCCACAACGGGAGAGGCCACAACAGTGAGAGGCCCGCGTACCGCGCCCAAAAAAAAAAAAAGTTACAGTAATCAAGACAGTATGATACTGGCACAAAAACAGAAATACAGATCAATGGAACAGGATAGAAAGCCCAGAGATAAACCCACGCACATAT
>NW_020175186.1:5469724-5553501 GCF_003031525.2 Neophocaena asiaeorientalis asiaeorientalis
GGCCCGTGAGCCATGGCTGCTGAACTTGCGCGTCCGGAGCCTGTGCTCCGCAACGGGAGAGGCCCGCGTACCACAAAAAACCAAAAAAAAAAAAAAATTCCATCCCAAAACAATGAAATAGAGCTTCCACAGTGCTTTCAAACATTTTTAAATAAAACGAGATATATAGGTCACCTCAAACCATACCCAGATATATTAAGGTTGACATTAGGTGTCACTTTATTCTTAGCAAAAGATACACAAGTTATTCCATTCAAAAATCTTAAACTAACTTTCTGAAAAGTCAAGTTTCTATTTCAATTACATAGTCACCCCATTAAAAACAACAATCAATCAGAATCTAAAAAGTATAAGATAACTGAGAGGAAAAAATAGTGCAAAAAATCTATGTATTTATACATTTTTCTAAGTTGTATTTTAGTATATCTTATCATTACAAAGAAGTCCTTATGGATATAAATTAAAATATTCATGCAAGAGATACAATTCAGATCAAAATATATTTTTAAAAAATCTTAATTTAACTTTGTCAAAAATTTTATGTAGAAAAATTTATATTGTAAATTTTGACCTATTTTGTATATTCAATCATCACATATTTTCTATCTCAAAATGAATGAATAAATCTCCCCAAATGTGCCCTCTGATATTTATGTAATTATGTTACAACAATATGGATTTTATTTTCTCTCATAAAATGAACCATTAACTTTTTTGTAAACTACATATACAATAATTATCATCATTCACTTTAAAACCATACTTTTGACATCTTTCAAATTTTGAGAAAAAGCATAAACATGTATTTTAAATTTTAAATGGTGAAATACTTGTGTCTGTCTATTAAAAGACAAAAAAAGTCTAAACTAGTTTATTAGATGGAAGAAGTTAAGAACATAGACTCAGAAGATAGGATACTTGGGTTTTATACAGCAAGGATCAAAACTTACTAGAAGTGTGATCTTGAGCAAATTCTCTGTGCTTCAAGTTATCTTATATGTAAGTGAGTTTTTTGAGAATTATATGTTGATAAAGACTTAGAACAAAGTCTAAGAAAATAAAGCCAAAAATTGAATAAAGTAAACATAGTAAGAAAAACAAGGTAATTTTCAAAATATGGTGCAGAGATTCTGTTCATTTATTTGTATTACCTGCCTGCTTGGTCCCTGTAGGCAACTGAGATTGCAAGTAAGAAGTAGTAGGGGACTGTGTTCACAAAATTAAAGATATCACTGACCTTTTCTCCCACTTCTTTTATTTTCTTAAAATAAAACATCAAATGGAACCTTTGCTTTACTATTTGTTTCTTTGTTGTTGAACAGCCAAGCAAAGATGAGTCTATTTTGAGTCTAGCAAAGATAAAGGATAAGTACTAGAGACTAGATGTATGCACTTGTAACTCAGTCTCTCAAGAAATCAGTCTCTCCTTTGGCCTATTAGTCACCATAGTATCTTTAAACATAATATAAAGTATCCTTGTTACTTCAAAAATTATTATCAAGTTGAAAGTGAAATAATAGTTCTACCAATTTGACTTTTTATTTCTGTGAATACAAGGAATGATACTATGTATACTTTGTTAAAAATTACCACCAAAACCCAAATGCAAACACTTGCTTTCATCTTCCCATTGCATAGCATGACACAAAAAACTTTTGTTTTGCATATGTATTTCATATATAATATATAAGATGTCAAACATCAGATTGGAAAATGGTGTGTATGTATTTAAAAGCCATAACATATAAATAAATTTCAGTCTACAGTAAAACATATTTTTTCACCAAACTAGACAGAGTCAAGTATGTCATATTTAATGTATTTGTTTACAGGGTATGCTATTTTTTCCCCTAAGTTATCAATTTAAATTAAACTAATGTTAATTTGGTTAAAGATGTCAGAATACTGGCATTTCTAGCTCAATGACTTCTATAACACAATTGAAAGGAAACGAAAAGAAAAAAAAGAAGGAAATTTATCTCTTATGAAACTGGGAGAGAAGAGAGGCTGTCAGATGCTTTGAAACTTGGAACAAATCACCACAGGGTGCTAGGGAGGATGTTGGAGGCACACAACAGCATTGACTAAAAGTGGATCTCAATACCCTGAGGGACCCCACAGCAATACTTTACTTGAAATACGAGGCCTGAGGTGCAGGCAGGCTTTGAAAGCCTATCCAAACACTCAGTGACATTGCAGAATGATAAGAAAAGTGGGGCTGGAAAAAAATGAACTACAGAGAGATATACCATCCTTACCAAGAACATATCGCTAGTAGGCAGGACTAAGGAGACACACTGGGTGGCAGTCTACTCTGGAGCTGCTAATTACTGACAGCTGAAAAGAAGTAAATTGATTGTGAATTACTACGCCCAAAATAAATAAATAAGCTGGGATAAGTGAGATGACTCTGGGAACCAGGAAGATTTTCTTATTTGTCGAACGGGACTGCAGGCTGCAAGAGAACACTGTGTATCATCTGCCTAACTGATGACGCGTGCTGTTGTTCAGAGTAAGCATCAGCATCTCAAATTGCAGATGCTTTCAGCCACAGCTTACTCCTCAGTTCTATGTCATTAATACAATACATTTCAGGGAATATCTGGTCTGGTAAGAACATCCTCTATTCAAAAATAGTAAGTAATAACTGGAAAGAACTAGCATGGAATCCCGGCATAGATAGGGCATAGATAGCACAATATACTTGTAGTATAGGGGTTAAGAGTGTGTATTCTGAACCTACACTGCCTGGGCTCAAATGCTAGATCTATGTCTTTTGATTTGAGTCACTTCTCTGTACCTTTTCCCATGAATAAAATGGGGGTATATAGGGCCTTCCCTGGTGGCGCAGTGGTTGAGAGTCCGCCTGCCGATGCAAGGAACACGGGTTCGTGCCCTGGTCCAGGAAGATCTCAAATGCCGCGGAGCGGCTAGGCCCGTGAGCCACGGCCGCTGAGCCTGCGCGTCCGGAGCCTGTGCTTCGCAACAGGAGAGGCCACAACAGTGAGAGGCCCGCGTACCGAAAAAAAAAAAAAAATTAATAATAAAATTTTAAAAAACAGAAAAATCCAAATTCTAAGATATTTTAAAGAAGAACATTTTCTAAAAAATTACTAGGGAGGGGGCTTCCCTGGTGGTGCTAGTGGTTGAGAATCTGCCTGCCAATGCAGGGGATACGGGTTCGAGCCCTGGTCTGGGAAGATCCCACATGCCGCGGAGCGTCTAGGCCCGTGAGCCACAATTACTGAGCCTGCGCGTCTGGAGCCTGTGCTCCGCAATAATAGGGGCCGCGATAGTGAGAGGCACGCGCACCGCGATGAAGAGTGGCCCCCACTTGCTGCAACTAGAGAAGGCCCTCGCACAGAAACGAAGACCCAACACAGCCATAAATAAATAAAAATAAATAAATAAAAAATTAAAAAAATTACTAGGGAGAAAGTTGGTTGACAGAATTACTCAAGCTAGATTGCAAACCAGCAAAAAAAAATGAAAATTCAAAATTTATAGAATTTAATAAATGGCTAAAGCAGGGCTTAGATTATATTTCATAGCATTAAATAAGAAAGAGAAAAGAAGCATTTGAGCATTCTATTACCTCGCTTGTATAAGTTCTCAATCACTGCAGTTCCATTTACCCTGAAACCTCTTTTCCTTCCTCACTCCATTATCATCTGGTTGTGTATATAACATATCTGATGATTTTATATGAACACTGAGATTGTATGAGATATATCTGAATAAAAGTTTAGATGATTTACAACTGTGCATAAAAGCATGGGATATATCCAAAAGATAGAAAATTTGTGTTTATTTAGATACAGTTTTAGCATATCAATTAAGGTGTGAAAAATAGTGTCATTTGTAACAATGATATGAAAGCAATGTTAGAAATTTGTAGGAGTTCCAGGTCTTATTAAAGTTGTTATTGAAATATGCTTAAGCAGACATGGGATGGTGTATACATAAACATTAGTAGTTCTGAAGATGTCACTAACAAAATGTTAATGACATAAATTATGAATTTTGTTTCTAAATTGCTGATTTTCTAAACTTATTTCTAATGAAGTGCAACATGATTTACAGAATTTCCTTTTTATATTGAAGTGCATTGCCTCTTCTGAGAAAAGGTAGTGGTGCATATTTGTCTAATGAGACCAAAAAAAAAAAAAAATCACTATTTTTTCCAGAGGAAAAAAAATTCATTACTTAAGTGGTTCTCTAATATAGCATGATTTCTCAACTTTCAGGAGATGCTGATATTTTTAACAGTCTAAATGAGCTCAATTTGAAGATTCACACTTGCAGAGTTACCACCTTGCTTAGTATACAATTCATTTAGGAAGTTGAAAGAACATATGGTCTCAACAAGAATTTTACTTTTATAATCTTGGGTGAATATATGAAAAAAATCAGAAATACAGTTTCTGAGTTTTTTAAAATGGCATTGTTGAGGGCTTCCCTGGTGGCGCAGTGGTTGAGAGTCAGCCTGCCGATGCAGGGGACACGGGTTCGTGCCCCGGTCCGGGAAGATCCCACATGCCGCGGAGCGGCTGGGCCTGTGAGCCATGGCCGCTGAGCCTGCGCATCTGGAGCCTGTGCTCCGCAACGGGAGAGGCCACAGCAGTGAGAGGCCCGCGTACCGCAAAAAATAAATAAATAAATAACAAATAAATAAATAAATAAATGGCATTGTTGAACATCTCAAAATGTTATCATTGCATTTGCAATGGACATGCTCATCCTGAAAAAAAAAAAAAAAAAGTTCGTTGAAGAACCATTCATATCTCCCTTAAAAAGTTTAATTAGAATGATTAAAGAAAGTGAGTAGGACATATTTAGTGTTTCAACACTAACACATAAAAAGACATTTTAGTTTCTTAAAAACTTCCAGATCAGTCTAATTGAAGGCAATCTTGCTACTTTTAGTTTACAGATACCAAGTGTTTTATCATTCACAATGATTTATCTTCAAATATTGGAGATTCTCTTGACACTGAATATACAAATTAAAGTACAAAAATAAATGTTTATAAGGTTGAAATTATTATTTAGAATAACCAATTGCAAAATATTGTTAAAATCAAATGGTTCTAAAATAAATTACTCATTAGCTTTATAAACAGGTGAAACTCAACATTTTAAGATGTATGATTTTTGTTAGTAAACATATGCCTTTATCTGGTATAACTGAAGTACAGTTAGATTGTTTTTTCGCATTCTGCCTTTCATCCTGAGATCCCCTGATTCTGTTTTTAAATTTGTACACATTAATGTTAACTCTTTGAACAGTAGATTCTATGGGTTTTAACAAATTTTTAGTATCATGTATCTGCAAGTATAGTATCATTATCATACAAAAAAGTTTCACCACCCTAAAAAAATTCCCTGTGCTTCCCCTATTCAAATCTTCCTTCAATACACTGAAACTTCTCATGTCCAATTTTATTTGAATACATAGTTCCACATCTAGAACTGTTTGGAAACCTCTTTTGTGGTGTGGGGGAGGAAATAAACGTTCCTTTACCCTTGTAGGTTCTTCTGGCTGATCTAAGAATTAAATTGATATGAGACAGATTGACAGGAAAAAATCAATTTTAATTATGTATGTTTGGTGATTTCATAAGAATATGGGACTCAAGGACAAGTTAGGCGTTTGAAATTTATATACCATTTGAGAGAAGGAGAAGGGTATGGGACTTCAAAGGGAAGGAGGGTAATTTACAGGAAGATGCAAAAAAGCAAATGTTTGGTAAACAAATGTTTGCTGGGCCATGCAGAGACAAGTCCCTCTCTGGGACACAAAGAGGACTTTTGATCAGAAAGGCCTTGCTAAGTTTTCCCCAGTCTAGCACAGCTAATTTATTTTATACTTCAGTTGTTTATGGTGATAGTTCTTCCTGAAACAGGCCCTTTATCTAAATTCTTTTAGATAGTTAAGGTGAAGAGGTAAAACCTCTCCCTGAGTCTTTTTTTTTTTTTCTTTAAAAACAATCAGTCCAAAATAATCTTCAAGCCAAAGAGACATATATAGGGGCGGCAAGTTTTGTTCCCCTGCAGTGGAAAGTCGGGAACCATTAAATGATTTTATATGAGAGGGTAATATGCTCATAGTTGAATTTAAATATCACACTTTCACAGTGGGGCGGTCAAGAGAATTCTGAATGGCTAAAGTCTAGACAAAATATGATGATGCCGAAACTATTAGAATTGAAAATACAGATTGAAAGGGGATTAAGGACACACAAGAATTCAGAAATACTTTAAAATTAAAAGCAGGACAATTTTTTTTAATTAAAAAAATTTTTTAACATCTTTATTGGAGTATAATTGCTTTACAATGGTGTGTTAGTCTCTGCTTTATAACAAAGTGAATCAGCTATACATATACATATATCCCCATATCTCTTCCCTCTTGCGTCTGCCTCACTCCCACCCTACCTATCCCACCCCTCTAGGTGGTCACAAAGCACCGAGCTGATCTCCCTGTGCTATGCGGCTGCTTCCCACTAGCTATCAGTTTTACATTTGGTAGTGTATATATGTCCATGCCACTCTCTCACTTTGTCCCAGCTTACCCTTCCCCCTCCCTGTGTCCTCAAGTCCATTCTCTAGTAGGTCAAAAGCAGGACAATTTGATGGCTGACTTGTACTAGAGAAAGGAAAATAGCTCCATAGGTATAAGAATTATTGGTAAAGCCGGAACTGGGAACCGGTTATTTCCATTAGATTACAAAACAAAGATACATGCCCCATGTAAATACTACTAGGGAAGTGTTCGTGTTCTTCCAATGCACAATGCATATTTTGGTATCCCTTAAAACTTCTTCCTGCCTCATGCCAACTACATGGGCCCTACTCATTGACCTTGAGAGCCAGTGAATAATCAGTAACAAGGTTGGTCAAATGATACTGAACAACTCCTGGGCACTTGCTTTGTAGGGCAAGTAGGTGAAAGTAATTTGTCATGTTATCCTTATTTCATATTTAATACACAAATTAGTCACTAATTGTTGGAAGAGACATCTAAGATGGAACATTCTGTACAACATCTTTGTTGGAGTTTCTTGTTGAATACCTCCAGTGATAGGAAACTCTATGTTCCCCATGGTTGTACATTTCACTCGGGGATAATTGTAATTAATAGAGTATTCTTACTACATTCAACACTGTAATTGTCTTCCACCTATACAGTTGGTACTAGAGCAGCCTAAACCCCAGGGCCGCATAAGACAAATTATATTTCCTCTTCCACATGACACTATTCCCAAATACACAGGCAATTTTTACATTTGTCCTCCATAACTAGTCATCACTTGTGTGGATTCAATAATGCGCATCCCAGGACTGAGTATTCAGGGAAAATAATTCCACTCCCTCCAGCTTTCCTTTGAAAGTATGCGAAACCCTAGACTTACATACTTTTCAGCCAACACTCCTATTGTCTCTTTTTTGGATGAAATAAATTTTTGGCTCTTTCTTGTGTTTCTACAATGTCAATTCCTGGCAGCTGAGCCTGCTTAAACACTAACAAGTGCAACTATCAGATAAGGGCTGTAAGAACAGCAAGAGGGTGAGTCCTTCACAGTCTGCTTTTCCTGGGATTTTCAGTACAGCCCACTCAGATGCTCTTTACCACTGTGCAATGAAGGGTAAATCCTCATCTGTTACCCTCCTCCTGTTCATGCTGCATCATACTCTCCCCTTTTCCAATTCTGTTTTTTTTTTGCTCAGCTCTCCAAACCATATGGGTGCAGTTAGAATGGGTGGCTAAAATGATAAGTTGATTTGCAGTGAATCATTTTTTTTATGCACCTTTTTTTTTTTTTTTTTTTTTTTACCCTAAAAAATTTTTTTTTTTTTTTTTTTTTACCCTACAAGCAGATCACAAGGCAAATGAAAGAACAATCAAACGGAGGGCTCAGACAGGGGATAGACATGCATGAACATTGACACTAGCATTCGAGTAGCCAGATCAATAAGTATTAGATCACAGGAAACTAAATCAGAAAGGAAGACAGGTCTTGATTATGTCAATATATAAATTTCTTGATTCTTTCTTTTTTTTTTAGTTTGGTTTGGGTCTCTGTCTTATTTCTTTTTTGTCACCTCAGTGAAATCTTGCTAGAACCAAGTACAAGCAAAACAGCAAAAGTGAAATACGTACTAACATTTAAGATAAAAAACAAAACAATTGAGAAAGGTACAGCATACGTACCTACATTTTTATTGGGCTGAAGACTCAGGGATAGTGACTACTGAATGGAAATCACTTCATAGACCGGTGATTTCAATGCCCATTTTGTTATCTTTCCTAGCTTGTGTCTTTTTATTTTTCTAACTCTAATTTAAAATTTTTCTTCTAAATTCCAAACATGTTTATATATAGTATTTGTTACTGTGTAGCCTGATGGCATTGTGTCCAGTAGTAATCTGCATTCTCAGCTTACTATCAAGCTAGTTATGCCTGTTGCAAATTTGAGAAAGAACATATTTTCAAAGAGAAAGGCCATAGACAGTGGTACAGTCAGGGATTCAACAATCTTCACCTTTTTTACCCTTTCCATTGGTAAACAAAAAATTACAGGATACTTGTATTTAATATATTGCAGCACAATTATCTCATTTTGTCTAAAGATCCCCTTCATATCAAATTAGTTCTTTGCACAATTATAAGATGCAGGCCTATAGCCACTCATGTTCCTTTAAAATGTAAGTTGTCAGGGGTTTCTTGGGTACACAGGGCTCTGGAATTAGGCTGTAGCAACGGGAGAACCTTTAAATCAAGAAGAGCATTTGACAGCTGCCATCCTTGTGCTCAAACATTTCTGGAAATTTTAGGATCCAACACAAAGAGAAGCATACTGTGTCCAGTTTATCTAATTAGCAGAATACCTGTTTGGTCTATTAACAATCTGTCAGTACTTTTATTCCTTAAAATAGCTTTCACAAAAGTTAAAACATATATGTTACTTGGCTGTTTCCAATTTCAATGGTGCTAGTATTTGGCACTTTGTTATGCTGTTATAGTTACTCCCTGAGACAGTATTAAGTAATAATTAGGTAGACAACTTCAAAAAGAAAGCAAGAACACTGAACTTGAATATATAAATTGTGTGTGTGCGTGTATCCTTAGAGAGGATCATTCTGTTTTCCTCTTTTTCCATAAAAAAAGTGTACGTAAACTCTCATTAATTTGGTCCATTAAACCTTATATAATTAAATGGCTCATTCATTTTAGGAGGCAGAGGCTGATTAGGAGGCAGAGCCTGGTTAGAAGCAGGCTCCCTGGAGGAAGACAAACCTGGGTTCAGACCCAACTCATTACACTTGTGTGGCCTTGGGCTGGTTACACTCTGAACCTCTGGTTCTTCATCTGTAAAATATGAATTGTAATAGCACCATCCTCATAGTATTGCTGAGGTGATTGTATCAATCTATTATAGCTTTAAGGACTAGTTTGGCTTCTGTAAGAGCTCAAGGAATGCTGTTTTCTGTGTTTATGTTCATTGAGCTCTGAGCACAAGCACTGTGCACATTTAAAAATGATAAAGCAGGGCTTCCCTGGTGGCGCAGTCGTTGAGAGTCTGCCTGCCGATGCAGGGGACACAGGTTCGTGCCCCAGTCTGGGAAGATCCCATATGCCGCAGAGCGGCTGGGCCTGTGAGCCATGGCCACTGAGCCTGCGCGTCCGGAGCCTGTGCTCTGCAGCGGGAGAGGCCACAGCAGTGAGAGGCCCGCGTACCACAAAAAAACAAACAAACAAAAAAAGATAAAGCATAACTGGGTATTTGACATTTGATTTCCAAAAGAACAAAAAAAATGTCAAATACTTATAACACTTCATTGTATTCGTGTTTAAAATATATATTAGTGTTTTTTTTTTTAATTTTACATGACAGCCCAGCAAGGTCCTAACACATTGGGTTAAATTTCCTCATCTAAACAAGAAGTCAGGAGGTGTGTTGTTACTGTCATTGGTTCAGCAGGTGGATGATAGCATCAGGATTTTCTATCTTTATGTTTTACCATATTAGGATTTGAACCTCTGCTCTCCTATTTTATGATCTGATGGTTGCAAGATTACTTCTTCTACTGAAATCACCACATCCATGCTCAAGGAAGAAAGAGGGGTTGACTGTGCTTGGTAACAATCACTTCTCGTCCTCTGTCATCAGGAAAGCAAATGCTTTCCCACAACCCTTCAAAAGACTTTTGCTGATGTCTCATTGGCCACATTTGTGTCTGATGATTCCTCCAAGGTGCAAGGTAGCTGAGAAAGCAAGTATTTAGTGGGGGATCATGGTCCCCACAATGTTATTATCGTTATGTTAGCAGGAAAGAAGTGAAGGAATGGGCATCAGATGAATTCCTTTAGATGCTGTAGTAGTCATCATGAGAAACAACAGTATTTGGTTAGACTTCCATACACTCATTCTATAGTTTAGCATTTATTGTTTTAAATTAAACTGCATATGAAGAAGTAGCACCATTAACTTTTTATTACTTAGCACCTTCAAAGTTCTAATTCAGTTCTAGTAGAGGAGTTATGTATTCTGCTATTGGGATTTTTATGAGTTGCGTGTGTGTGTTTCTCTTTTACCTCAAAAAAGAAAAAAAAAATAGGTGGGCCGATTGCCACGTGAGGAATTCTTTTCCCATCTCATTTCATTCCACTCTTCCCCATGCTCATTGTGACTTTCTGTTTCTTGAATATGCTACACCCATCCTCACTCAAGGGCCTTTGCAGTTGTTTCTTCAGTCTGAGACGTTTCTCCTCCATTCTCCTCCATTATTCAATTCATTTAGCACCTAGTTAATTCAAGCACGTTGCTTTATCTTTCTGCCTTTACTCACTGAGGTTTTTTTTTTTTTTAATTGGTAAAATAGATTAAACAAATTTATAGAGAAATAAAATTATGAGGGCTTAGCATGTAGCCAGTGATTAAATGAATGAAAAAGAAAAGAAAATTCCTACTGAATAAAAACTCATGAAAAACTAATAGCATTGTTTTTCCAAAGAATAAGTGCTTAATCAATACATGACAATCCCAGGGAAGTTCTGGAAATTATTTTCTCTCATGAAAAAGTAGATTGTTTTCAACTTGATGAAATAAGGTAAAATGTAATTATATGCTAAACATTCTACTAATTGCAAATCACTCACACAGAGAGAAACAAAAATCAACACCACTTTGGGTATGTGGCTTAATGCTCTTATCTAAGTTTCTCTAATTAAATTATTGATCTTTTTTGTTTTGTTTATCTGGAGGATGATAGCTCTCCATATGACTGTCTCATTATTTCTGAGATACTATTGTTGTTTTGTAATTTAATTGCTTCAATCATTTTGCCCTTTATATTTTAGCCAAAATATCAAACAACTATATGTATATTATATATATATATATATATAATATATATATTTTTTCATCTCGTGTTTTCCCCCTGAGTACTCTGCTATTCAAGATCTATATAGTACCCCCCATCCTTACCACCAATCATTTTAAGGAGGCAAGGTGGTTGGAGGGAAGCAGTCTTACCAAACCATCTGTCTTCATTTCCATCATTTTTCACTGGTGTCTTATCTTTCGAACCTCCTTTCTCCACCTGCTATGTCAGTTCCTTTTTACCTCTGAGAATCTATTCTTGGCTATGCCAGCCTCCTTCTGCACAAATCCTATGGCTTCACTTATCTTCTCTAGTATGACTTTTTAATTCTGTAACCTAATTCTGATCTTAGTGCCAGATTAATGTTCACCACTGATGCAAAAACAATTTGCTGTTTAATTGTATATGTCATCTTCAATTCAACATTCCCAAAGCTGGTCTTCCCTTATCTTTATAAGCCTAGAGCTTCCGCACTTTTAAAATTTCTGTTGACTGCACATGTATTCATGTGCTTATCCATTATGCAACCTGCTAGTTGTGACTACTTCATCCCTTTGTTTCACCGTGGTGGCAAATTGTTTTTTATTAACATTAGCCTTCAATATCATCTAATTAGCACTAATAAACACAGGCTTTTTTCCCCTAGATTAAAAATCTATTTTTCAGCCTCCCAGGTCTCAGTCTCTCCCTGATCCCTTTCTTCTTCCCCTCCCCTTCTTCCTCCTTTTCTTTCCTCCCTTCCCCTTCCCCTCCGTCCCTCCTCCTCCTCCTCCTCCTCTTCCTTCTTCTCCTTCTCCTCCTTCTCCTTCTTCTTCTCCTTCTCCTCCTTCTCCTTCTCCTCCTTATCCTTCTCCTTATCTTTCTTCTTCTCCTTCTCCTTCTCCTCCTTCTTCTTCTTCTTCTCCTTCTTCTTCTGCTTCTTCCTCTTCTGCTTCTTCCTCTTCTTCTCCTCCTCCTCCCCCTCTTCTTCCCCTCTCTCTCTCTTTTAGAATTATTTTAGAACTAATCCACATTCAGAGGATTAGTTCTAAAATAATTCACCTTGATCTGGTGTGTGTAGCCAGTGATCTCCCTTCCTACTACCCATCCAATAATTTACATGAACAATCTTTAGCATCCTGTGAAACTAATACATGAGGTAGATTACATATAAATTCTAATTTATATGGCCATATATGGTCAGCCTGAGATGGGAAGTTACTTCCAGAAGCTAAGGCACAATTAGAACTGCAAACCTCTGAGAGTGAATGTGCCATGGTGAAGGAGTCAGGTATAAGAATGAGAGTCCATAGTGGAGGCTGTGGATCAGAATTGGGTAATGATCCTGAGAACAATGTAAATACTAGAAATTGAAACTATAAGGGCTCTATGAATAAATTAAAATGACTTATTAAATGGTCCTATCTACAAAGTCAGACGAGCAAGAAATATCCCTCAATTTGCTTTTGTTAATGGATCCCTCCAAATATTTTCCAACAAACCAATGAGGAATTGATTTTCAGTCATTATTGGGGTGTCCTCTTTCCAATAAAGGAATTCTAGAGAATGTGTTTCTCTTCCTGTTACTAATCTCTTGTAATATAACCAAGAATAAAGCCTGAACAGCTACTTAAAAGTTGAGGAAAGGCAAAATATGGGAAGGACATACTTAATACGGATTTCCCCCACTACCTGAAGGTAGAGTGTCTCTATGAAACCTTTTGTAAGCTGAAATGGTTTAAAGCACAGAAGCAATTACCTTAGGACACATTTTGATAAAAGATGCACAAGATAAATCGAGATAAAGCACAGATGCTCAGAGACACAGAGGAAGGCTATGGTGGCGTGATACCGACATGCTGAGTATAGTTACTGGGAAGGAGATTGGCGATGCCACTGTCAGTGCTGGGGGTATCTGTATGCTGTTTACTTTGCTTTGTACCTTTTCTAAAAGCAAAAATCCTCTTCAAATATCTTTCAGTTAGTGAAAACAAGTACTAATCTAGGTCTTGTGTAAAAACAAAGTGGCATAAAGCAAACTTGCAAAAAGCAGGATACGTATACTTTGACGTATTTTTCTCCTGTATAAAGCTTTTCTTAATAAAGAAAATGAATTTCCATTCTTTGGACCTTACCCTCCGCACCAAGAAATAGTGACTGGTGGATGGCCAGACTGAGTCCTCCCAGTATAATCTTTCCCACACACTCTAAAGTGCCTGGCTAAATAGGTCATATTTCCCCAAGGAGCCCAAAGAGCCCATTTGGGGTAGTTTGGATCATGGCCATCTTTCTTACTTATTCTCTTTAAGGGCAACTTCTCTTGAAGAGGCTAATTTCTATAAGTGTTGGCTCAATCTGACCTCACTTGGAGCGTATCCTGAGTCTGGTTAAGCCTTCTAAATGCTTGGGAAATGAGGAAGACTTTGGCTTAATGGAGTCTGTGTGAGTATTAAATTTCCAATTTCAGATGGTCTTAATGTGAAGGACCCGCAATCTGAATCTTCAGTCATATTCTCTTTTTCATAAATTTCTCGTCACTGAAGTACTACTTATAAGTGTTAATGAACTTGAAGTCTGGGCTTTTCAAGTGTTCAAAGAGTCACTGTCATGTTTTGGCTTTAGGTAATTTACATCTCTGTTCTATTTTGCTCCTGTGCCTTCAGTAATAGTCATGGGTGTCATCTCCTAAGTCAGGAGTTTCATTCCTGGGGTCTCGGTGGTGGGGCTACAGTTCTGATAAAAGGTTATTTCTATCAGAGTCAAAAAGTCTTCCTCTCAGTCTGTTTTAACTTATAATCTCAAGTCACACATTGTATTTCCAAACTTGGGATAATATTATTATTATTTCCTAAATTGCTGGAAATTTGAGTGACCATATGTCCTCCTCTTCAGAAATAAATTAACTTCATTTTCAGGAATTTATAGAGTTAAACTGATTTTTAAAAAGCACCTCTCTGCCCTTTCTGTGCTTATGTCTTCTTGAGGACCAGTGATAAATTAATCTCTGTAGCAAATACACTTCATTTTCAGGAATTTATAGAGTTAAACTGATTTTTAAAAAGCACCTCTCTGCCCTTTCTGTGCTTATATTTTCTTGAGGACCAGCGACAAATTAATCTCTAGCAAATACTGAAATTGCATTTTGCTGCTTTCTTAACTTCTGACCAGCCTATATCTGCTCAGGACTATTAAGGCTTTCTGGAAAACAAAGTCAAATTCCTCTATTCACAACACTTTGTTATTTCCCAAATTGTCCTGGTCTCACTTCTGCAACCAAATTTCCATCAGTGTCATGGCCTTTTGCTCAGAATGAGTTGGCTAGATGTGGCAATGCCTCCACATGAATGTATGTGTTGTACACATATCTTAGTCAGCATGGAGTGTTAGTCCTATCAGTCAGTCTTCTCATGAAACAGAAGTGTGAGTCAAAAATATCAGGTGAGCTAAAATAACATTACTCTTATTTAAATCACCTTAAATCCGCTATCCAGGTATTTAGTACATTCCACAAAAAACTAGCAAAATTCCTCTTATTTTTCAAATCATCAAAACACATTTCTCTGACATTCGGGGTGGAGTTAAGCACCACCCCAAGACACACACACACCAAATGAACAAGATAAAGAGGGCAACTGTAACTGTTTCATTCAGTACATTTTAAAACATTCTAACGGGCCATCATAGAATTAATAGGAGGGAGATCTTCTGTGGTGTAAAAGTGAAGAGGCAGAAGCCAGTAGTGGAAGAAGTCAGATTCCTGAGGCCAGAAGCAATGAAGCCCGAAATGATTAATGAACACTCACCAAGTTATCCCTTAGGGACTTAAGAAATACATGAAGTTTCTTTGCACAGCTCTGGATTCTTGCATAAGCATGTAGGATTTAGATCCAGCAAAATTTGTGTTTAAACGTTAAGATGAGAGCTTGTGACTTCTTAAACTGGAAATCTGAATACTTTTGGATTAATGTGCATCATAAACTGTCTTCTTTGTTACCTTGGGCAAATTTCTTAACTTCTGTAAGACTCAATTCCTCATTTCTTATAAAAGAATAAATAACATGTGAAGTGCCCAGTACAGGTTCTATAGCGACTTAAAAACTCTTTAATTCCTTCTCTCCCTTCTTGTTCTCAAACACCAAGGCCATTTCCTTCTCCAAGTCTTTGTTCTTGTCTTTTCTCCTTCCTTTTCATATCACTTTATGCTTTCCAGCAGTTCAGTGATTATAAGTACATGCCTGTTTTGCTTCATTTACTTTGTAAACTATATTTCAGTAGCACTACGCAGCTCACATTAACTGACTGGACTATGAATTATACTCTGAAATAATAGGCAATTATTTTCAACATGGCATCTTTTGATAGATTGTTTTTTCCCTGTTTTCTATTAGCAGCATATTAGTTCACTCTGTAGGAGCTCATTAGCTCATTGAGAGTAGGAATTATGTTTTTTGTTCTACTTGCTAAAGTGCCTAGATCAGGGATGACCATTTAGCTGGCAAGTACATAAACATGTGGACACAAACAGACAAATACACACACACACAGAGAAACTAACATAGGACCTGTTAGGTGTATTGAATTTAATGGGCTTTTACGAAAGGCTGAGGTGGAGGGGTGATTTTTGCTCAATACCTGCTTTATTACTGGGCCAGGCAATTTGCATATGCTGTGTATTTAAGGCTTCACAATAACCAGGTAAAATAAATTTAGCCATCTTCATTCTAAAAATTAAAAATTTTCAAACATAGAATTTATAATGGTTTTTTTTTTTTTTTTTTTTAATTTTTGGTTGTGCTGTGCAGCTTGGGACCATAGTTCCCCAACCAGGGACTGAACCTGGGTCCACAGCCTGGGTTCTGTGAAAACGCAGAGTCCTAAACACTGGGTCACCAGGGAATTCCCTATAATTGTTAATTTTGTGTGTTAGCTTGATGGTAACTAGAGGTTTGCTAAAACATTATTCTAGATAGTTCTGTGAAGGTATTTTTAAAATGAGATTAATATTTGAATTTTTAAAATGAGATTAATATTTAAATCAGTAGATTTTGAGTAAAGCAATTTACCTTCCATACTGTGAATGAACTGCATTCAATCAGTTGAAGACCTTACTAGAGAGAGACTGACTTCCCCAAGCAGGAAGAAATTCTGTTAGCAGACTGCCTTTGAACTTGAACTGCAACTGTTCTTTGGTTTCTAGCCTGCTCGCCTACCCTATTGATTTTGGACTTGCCAAGCCTCCATAGTAGCATGAGCCATTTTGTTTCAAATCTCTCTCTATCATCTATCTATCTATCTATCTATCTATCTATCTATCTACAAACAAACACATACACACATCTTGTTGGTTCTACTACAGTATTTTATCTTCAAAGAGGAATTTTAACCAAAGTCTTTTAAACCTCATTATTGAACTATAATTGACTGACATATAAAAAACAGTACATACTTAATGTATGCAACTTGTTGAGTGTGGAGATAAGATACATCAGTGAAAGGCATCACCACAATCTCTGCTATAACATATCCATCACCACAAAAGTTTCCTACTGGACTTTTAATTTGTTTATTTGATAAAAAATTTAACATAAGATTTACCCTCTTATCGAGCCTTTAAGTCTACAGTACAGTATTGATAAGTATAGGCACTATACTGACCAGTAGCTCTCTAGGACTTATTCATCTTTCATAAGTGAAACTTTGTACCCTTTGACTAATATGAAACCAATGTCCAAGTTCATTGCATTGTATCTTCTGCCACAGAGATTCCTTTAAAACATCTTATTATTAAGTTAAGAAGATATGAATAATTCCAGGAAGAATATGTTAAAAGACTTAAAATTTAACAAGGGGATCCTCAGAGGACAGGTAATTCAAAATGAGAAAATTAATAGAGGAGCTATCATCTTAGGTAGACTGTGAAGAATATTTTGTGTTTATGTACATGTAGAAGGAAGGAAAATAATATTCCACTTGTAGGAAAATAATGAGAAAAGATCAAATGTGAAAATCTGTAGACAATATTTAAGAAACTGTGCATATGTCCTCATGACAAAGTGAAAGATAAATGAAAAGAGTTTGTATTAGTAGGAGGTAAGGCTAGAGTCATATTCAGTATTCTAGGTGAACAGTGATTTAAGCCTAAACTGAGAGATGCATAATGATTTCATAAGGAGGAGTTGAAGAAGTTGATCTTTCAGGACAGTGATTCACATATTAAAAAGTCTTCAAATTTGTTTCTATATAATACATATTTATTATGCTTTGAATGTTGACACTTGCAGATGATATCATCTTAGATGCATAGCAGAGGTCAAGCCACTTGATTGTAAAAAAGCTAAAGTATTAATACTTTAACTTGATTATTGATTACTATTTTTTACTATAATAGTAGTATATGTTTATTGTGGAACATTTATAATTGTATCAAAGGTTGGAATTAATGAACTAGGTCAGAAAAGGAGTAGTGGTGGGGAGGAGATTATCTGGGGCCTCAGAGACAAATAGGAGTTCTGATCAGAGGAGAGATGGGGTGTGACACTGATTCAGAAATCACTCTAACTGCTGTTCTGAGAATAGCCTCTAGGTGGAGCAGGGAAGGAGCATGGGGGCCAGCTAGGAGTCTAAAGCAATAAAATAGGCAAGAAAAGATGATGGTAGTTTGGATCATAATGGTAGCAATGGATATACGTTATTAGATGCTAAATATATTTTTAAATGGCTTTCGTGATAGTTTTGGTCTAATTGAATATTAAAAGTGAGAGGGATGAGTCAAGGGAAACTATAAAATTTTTCTCTTTTTGGCCTGAGTAACTAAAATTTGTTGGTATTATACTCAGAAGAGGAATATTGAGAGAAAAGCCACTAGGTTTGGGGGACTTTCCATGTTTTACATACCCATTATGCATCCAAGTGAAGATGTCAATAGTCACTTCCCTACATAAGTTGAATTCAGGGAAGAGGTCCTACATGTATTAATTTGAGTCTTTAGCATAGCTGTGGCATTTACAGCCATGAGATTAGCTGAGATTATATAAAGAGTGAGAGTAAACAGAAGAGAGAAGTCCTCTAACTGATACGGGGCATTCCTAGTGCCCTTTATCCCTAAAGTTGGGCACATGAGAAGGAAATACAGCAGAGAGTAAAAAGTAATGCACATTGAGACAGGAAGAAAAACAAAAGTGATCAGATCGTGAAAGCCAAGTGAAGAAAGTTTTGAGAAGAAAATAACATGGTATTGTATACTAGAAACTTGCTAAGAGTAGATCTTAAGCGTTCTCAACACACTCACACACACACACACACACACACACACACACACACACACACAGAGCTAACTACGTGAGGTGATGGATGTGTTAATTATCTCGATCATGGTATCATTTCACAATGAGTATGTGTATCAAATCATCACGCTGTACACTTTAAATATATACAATTCTCTTTGTCAGTTATTCCTTAATAAAGCTGGGAAAAAAATGTATGTTGCCCATGGCTCAAAGTAAGATGTGAATTGAGAACTGACCATTCGTTTCAGTAATCTAGAGATCAGTAGGAATTTTCTAAAAATGTATTAGAAAAGAGCCCTGGGATGAAAGCACAAATGATGTGAGTCTGGGACAGAGTAGGAAAACAAGATATTGGATTATAGATAATTCTTTCAAGAAATTTTGTTACAAAATGAACTAGAGATATTGGACAATAACCAGATGATACATTGAGGCTAAGAGAGTTTATTTGCTTGTGTGTTTGTTTTCCTAAGGTAGTTTTTTAATGGCATATAATTTGTGGCAAGTCTGTGTTTTAAGAAAAAATATTATATAGAAGAGAGAGTGGATAATTTACTCTCCCTGTGAAGTAATGTCCACACAGGGAGGATGGAGTATCAGGTACTAATGTATTTACTGACTTCATTTTGAAATTTAACTATTTTAACTTGAGTTTGAGTAAAACCATTTAAACAATTTTAGTGATTCTCTGGATATAATCTTAGCTCTACTACTAAGTCATTGAGCAAAATGTGGAGGAGAAGAGGTACACGTGTAAAGAGGTGGGCCCAAGATAGGAAGCAACTGAAAGGACGATGATATATAGGTACAGAAACCAATTAGTAAGACCATATGGAGATTCATTTAATTAATATTCAGTAATATATGCTTAATATTTTACTTAACTAATTTCACATAGTGTACTATTAGAAAATGCTCTGTTGAATGTCCTTGTAGCTGAAATATTTTCCTCATCATTAAAAATTTCTTAGACGTAAAAGATTAATGATTTTACTTTTATAAACAAATACATTCATTTTTTTTCTTAACTTTTTGAATGTATTGAGAAATAGATAAAGTTCTTCTTAGGAAAATAAAAGAAGTACCTTGGTTTTTAATCTACCTTTTTTCACATTTGGGGTGAATATTTATTCTGAGTCATCTATAATTAACATGAAATGAGCCATAAATAGACAAAAACAAACTCCTATATAATTTCATTGTGTCAAAATATATAATTTCACTGTATTGAAAGATTAGTGTGCTGCAGAAAAAATATAAAAGAAAGACTCATGATACATTTGAATGCAAAGCTGTTCTATTGTGAAGTGGCAATAAACCATGGAAAAGAAGTTTTCATTTTGACCTCTTCATTTCAATTTCACACTGGTATAATTAAGACCTTGGGCTCAGTTGTGCCAACAGGGACTTTTGTCAGAGGTTAAGACAAAAATCGGTCTTTTGTTAAATATATGCATGTAGTTAGAATTATAATTATGCGCGATTTCATTACTTCAAGCACCTTAAAAGATCTGATAAAGGACTTGGGAAACAGCTGTCTGTGCATGTTCTGACACAAGGATATCAATATTGCAGCTTTTCTGTTTTAAAGTGTTTTGCATAACTATGTTGTGCACAGAGGTTCAGGGGATATTGTGGATTATGAGGTGGGAAATGAACTGCAAGTGAGAGATTGCCAGGTGATGTTAAACATTCAGGGTCTAGAGATCATAATCTCTTCAGATTACAGGTACTTAAGAGGGTGTTAAAAAAAAGTAATAGCATGGAAATTGTTAAAATATTAGGTTGTTGACTATTGTACTTTGAGATTATAGAGAAATGTGTGCAGAGTTAAGAGATAACATTGCTGAGTTTCTGTGCTACATAGGAAACCTCAAGAGAAAACAAATGCGTGGTCTGAAATGCCAGAATAGAGTGTCAGTGTTTAGAATGCAGTGACAAACCCATCTGTCCACAGGAGTTTGCTGTATCTAAGTGGTATTTTCCCCTGTGACTTGTTCAAAATGCTTTACTATGTTTCTTACCAATCCCAGGGACACATTTAGAAAACTAACCCTTTTTTAGTGCTTCCTAGGTGTTGGACACTGCTCTATGAGGAATTTTCCTAACTACTCTGCTAGTTAAAGATTATCCTAGTTTTACAAATGAGGATTTGCCCACTGTGCAAAATTAACGAGATTTGAAAAAGGTTCTGTTGGGCCTCAAAGTCCTTATTTATTTCTTTAAGAAATGAAGGCACATATTTAAGAACTGGCTTACTATAATTGTTTAAAAGTTTTTATTATTCTTTAAAGGTAAACAGGTAAAATTCAAAATGAGGAAGGATCCTCTATTGATACCAGGTTCCTAATATTTTAATATTGATCAGCAGTGTCCTTTCCAGGAAAAAAAGCATTTAACTATTGATTGGCTACTAAATAGTGTGCAAACAAATATCTCTATTGTATTATATTAATTTTCAATTGCTTTGCAATAAATTACCACAAACATAGAGGCTTAACCACGAAAAAGAACTCATGTGGCTAATTAGAGTAAATAAGGTATGAACAAGTTGGTAATCAATTTAGAGATGTACCTAGGGCTAAATGGGACATTGTATTGGTTCTCTATTGCTTCTGTAAAAAATTGCCACAAATTTAGTGGCTTAAAACAATACATATTTATTATCTGACCGTTCTGTAGATCAGAAGTCTGACACATGTGTTACTGGCTAAAATCAAAGTGTCAGCAGGGTTTTGTTCCTTCCTGGAGGCTCTGAGAAAGAATTTTCTTCCAAGCTTATTCCAGCTTTTGGGATAACTGAGTTTCATGCTGTTGTAGGAATGGTTCCTTCTTTTCTTGTGGATATTGGCTAGCTGTCATTCCAGATGATGCCCTCATTCTTATGCTTGTGTCTCCCTTTCGCCAACTTTAAAGCCACCAACAGAAGGCCCAGTGCACCTCACACACTGAACCTCTGATCTTTGTTTTTCTTGCTTCATCATTCCTCTGCTAACAGTCAGAGGAAGTTTTCTGCTTTCTAGGACTCCTGTGATCAGACTGAGCCCGCCTAGTTAATCCAGGTTAACCAATCTTTTTTTAAAATTTTTAACATCTTTATTGGAGTATAATTGCTTTATAATGTTGTGTTAGTTTCTGCTATATAACAAAGTGAATCAGCTATATGTATACATATATCACCATGTCCCCTCCCTCTTGTGTCTCCCTCTCACCCTCCCTATCCCACCCCTCTAGGTGGTCAAAAAGCACCGAGCTGATCTCCCTGTGCTGTGCAGCTGCTTCCCACTAGCTATCTATTTTATATTTGGTAGTGTATTTATGTCCATGCTACTCTCTCATTTCATCCCAGCTTACCCTTCCCCCTCCCTGTGTCCTTAAGTTCATTCTCGACATCTACGTCTTTATCCTGTCCTGCCACTAGGTTCATTAGAAACATTTTTTCCTTTAGATTCCAGATATATGTTAGTGTATGGTATTTGTTTTTCTCTTTCTGACTTACTTCACTCTGTATGACAGACTCTAGGTCCATTCACCTCACTATAAATAACTCAATTTCATTTCTTTTTATGGCTGAGTAATATTCCATTGTATACATGTGCCACATCTTCTTT
The DNA here is from genome assembly GCF_003031525.2 of Neophocaena asiaeorientalis asiaeorientalis. Taxonomy (NCBI): domain Eukaryota; kingdom Metazoa; phylum Chordata; class Mammalia; order Artiodactyla; family Phocoenidae; genus Neophocaena; species Neophocaena asiaeorientalis. Next base: position 5,491,989 of record NW_020175186.1, read on the forward strand.
ATCCGTTCATCTGTTGATGGACACTTAGGTTGCTTCCATGCCCTGGCTATTGTAAATAGTGCTGCAATGAACATTGTGGTACATGACTCTTTTTGAATTATGGTTTTCTCAAGGTATATGCCCATTAGTGGGATTCCTGGGTCATGTGGTAGTTCTAATTTTAGTATTTTAAGGAAGCTCCATATTATTCTCCATAGTGGCTATATCAATTTACATTCCCACCAACAGTGCAAGAGGGTTCCCTTTTCTCCACATCCTCACCAGCATTTATAGTTTGTAGATTTTTTGATGATGGCAATTCTGCCTGGTGTGAGGTGATACCTCATTGTAGTTTTGACTTGCATTTCTCTAATGATTAGTCATGTTGAGCATCCTTTCATGTGTTTGTTGCTATCTGTATATCTTCTATGAAGAAATGTCTATTTAGATCTTCTGCCCATTTTTGGATTACGTTGTTTGTTTTTTTGATATTGAGCTGCATGAGCCACTTGCATATTTTGGAGATTAATCCTTTGTCAGTTGCTTCATTTGCATATATTTTCTCCCACTCTGAGGGCTGTATTTTCATTTGTTTATGGTTTCCTTTGCTGTGCAAAAGCTTTTAAGTTTCATTGGGTCCCATTTGTTTATTTTTGTTTTTATTTCCATTTCTCTAGGAGGTGGGTCAAAAAGGATCTTGCTGTAATTTATGTCATAGAATGTTCTGCCTTTGTTTTCCTCTAAGAGTTATATAGTGTCTGGCCTTACATTTAGGACTTTAATCCATTTTGAGTTTGTTTTTGTGTATGGTGTTAGGAAGTGTTCTAATTTCATTCTTTTAAATGTAGCTGTCCAGTTTTCCCAGCACCACTTATTGAGGAGGCTGTCTTTTCTTCACTGTATATTATTACCTCCTTTGTCAGAGTTAAGGTGACCATATGTGCATCGGTTTATCTCTGGGCTTTCCATCCTGTCCATTGATATATATTTCTGTTTTTGTGCCAGTACCATACTGTCTTGATTACTGTAGCTTTGTAGTATAGTCTGAGGGCGAGGAGCCTGATTCCTCCAGCCCCGTTTTTCCTTCTCAAGATATCTTTGGCTATTCAGGGTCTTTCGTGTTTCCATGCAAATTTTGACATTTTTTGTTCTAATTCTGTGAAAAATGCCATTGGTAGTTTGATAGGGATTGCACTGAATCTGTGGATGGCTTTCAGTAGTATAGTCATTTTCACAATGTTGATTCTTCCTATCCAAGAACATGGTATATCTCTCCATCTGTTTGTATTGTCTTTAATTTCTTTTTTCAGTGTCTTATAGTTTTCTGCATACAGGTCTTTTGTCTCCTTAGGTAGGTTTATTCCTAGGTAATTTTTTCTTTTTGTTGCAATGGTAAATGGGAGTGTTTCCTTAATTTATCTTTCAGATTTTTCATCAATAGTGTATACGAATGTAAGAGATTTCTGTGCATTAACTTTGTATCCTGCTACTCTACCAAATTTATTAATTAGCTGTAGTAGTTTTCTGCTACCCTCTTTAGGATTCTCTATGTATAGTACCATGTCATCTGCCACCAGTGACATTTTTACTTCTCCTTTTCCAATTTTGATTCCTTTTATTTCTTTTTCTTCTCTGATTGCTGTGGCTAAAACTTCCAAAACTATGTTGACTAATAATGGTGAGAGTAGGCAATTTTGTCTTGTTCCTGATCTTAGAGGAAATGCTTTTCATTGTTCACCATTGAGAATGATGCTGGCTGTGGGTTTGTCATATATGGCCTTTATTATGTTGAGGTAACTTCCCTCTCTGCCTACTTTCTGGAGAGGTTTTCTCATAAATGGGTGTTGAATTTTTTGAAAGCTTTTTCTGCATCTATTGAGATGATCATATGGTTTTTATCCTTCAGTTTGTTAATACAATGTATCACATTGATTGATTTGCATATATTGAAGAATACTTGCATTGCTGAGATAAACCCCACTTGATCACGGTGTATGATCCTTTTAATGTGCTGTTGGATTCTGTTTGCTAGTATTTTGTTGAGGATTTTTGCATCTAAGTTAATCAGTGATATTGGCCTATAGTGTTCTTTCTTTGTGACATCTTTGTCTGGTTTTGGTATCAGGGTGATGGTGGCCTCGTAGAATGATTTTGGGAGTGATCTCCCCTCTGCTATATTTTGGAAGACTTTGAGATGGATAGGTGTTAGCTCTTCTCTAAATGTTTGATAGAATTCTCCTGTGAAGCCATCTGGTCCTGGGCTTTTGTTTGTTGGAAGATTTTTAATCACAGTCTCAATTGCAGTGTTTGTGATTGGTCTCTTCATATTTTCTATTTCTTCCTGGTTCAATCTTGGCAGGTTGTGCATTTCTAAGAATTTGTCCATTTCTTCCAGGTTGTCCATTTTACTGGCATACAGTTGCTTGTAGTAATCTATCATGATCCTTTGTGTTTCTACAGTGTCAGTTGTTACTTCTCCTTTTTCATTTCTAATTCTATTGATCTGGGACTTCTCCCTTTTTTTCTTGATGAGTCTGGCTAATGGTTTATCAATTTTGTTTATCTTCTCAAAGAACTAGCTTTTAGTTTTATGATCTTAGAAATTGTTTCCTTCATTTCTTTTTCATTTATTTCTGATCTGATCTTTATGATTTCTTTCCTTCTGCTGACTTTGGGGTTATTTTTGTTCTTTCTCTAATTGCTTTAGGTGTAAAGTTAAGTTTTTATTTGAGATTTTTCCTGTTTCTTGAGGTAGGATTGTATTGCTATAAACTTCATCCAATTTTGATTCCTTTTATTTCTTTTTCTTCTCTGATTGCTGTGGCTAAAACTTCCAAAACTATGTTGACTAATAATGGTGAGAGTAGGCAATTTTGTCTTGTTCCTGATCTTAGAGGAAATGCTTTTCATTGTTCACCATTGAGAATGATGCTGGCTGTGGGTTTGTCATATATGGCCTTTATTATGTTGAGGTAACTTCCCTCTCTGCCTACTTTCTGGAGAGGTTTTCTCATAAATGGGTGTTGAATTTTTTGAAAGCTTTTTCTGCATCTATTGAGATGATCATATGGTTTTTATCCTTCAGTTTGTTAATACAATGTATCACATTGATTGATTTGCATATATTGAAGAATACTTGCATTGCTGAGATAAACCCCACTTGATCACGGTGTATGATCCTTTTAATGTGCTGTTGGATTCTGTTTGCTAGTATTTTGTTGAGGATTTTTGCATCTAAGTTAATCAGTGATATTGGCCTATAGTGTTCTTTCTTTGTGACATCTTTGTCTGGTTTTGGTATCAGGGTGATGGTGGCCTCGTAGAATGATTTTGGGAGTGATCTCCCCTCTGCTATATTTTGGAAGACTTTGAGATGGATAGGTGTTAGCTCTTCTCTAAATGTTTGATAGAATTCTCCTGTGAAGCCATCTGGTCCTGGGCTTTTGTTTGTTGGAAGATTTTTAATCACAGTCTAATCCTATATGGGATTCTCTACACTTCCTGGACTTGATTGACTATTTCCTTTCCCAAGTTAGGGAAGTTTTCAACTATAATCTCTTCAAATATTTTTTCAGACCCTTTCTTTTTCTCCTCTTCTCCTGGGGCCCCTATAATTTGAATGTTGGTGCATTTAATGTTGTCCCAGAGTTCTCTGAGACTGTCCTCAATTCTTTTCATTCTTTTCTCTTTATTCTGCTCTGCAGCTGTTATTATTTCCAGTATTTTATCTTCCAGGTCACTTATCCATTCTTCTGCCTCAGTCATTCTGCTATTGATTCCTTCTAGAGAATTTTTCATTTCATTTATTGTGTTGTTCATCATTTTTTGTTTTCTCTTTAGTTCTTCTAGGTCCTTGTTATTTCTCCATTCTATTTCCTAGATTTTCGATCATCTTTACTATCATTACTCTGAATTCTTTTTCAGGTAGACTGCCTATTTCCTCTTAATTTGTTTGGTCTGGTGGGTTTTTACCTTTCTCCTTCTTCTGTTGCATATTTCTCTGTCTTCTCATTTTGTTTAACTTACTGTGTTTGGGCAGGGGGGGTCTCCTTTTCGCAGGCTGCAGGTTTGTAGTTCTCATTTTTTTTGGTATCTGCCCACAGTGGTTGAAGTTGCTTCAGTGGCTTGTGTAGGCTCCCTGGTGGAGGGGACTGGTATCTTTGTTCTGGGGAGTGGGACTGGATCTTATCTTTCTGGTGGACAGGGCCACGCCCAGTGGTGTGTTTTGTAGTGTCTGTGCCCTTATTATGATTTTAGGCAGCCTCTCTCCTACTGGGTGGGGCTATGTTCCTATCTTGCTAGTTGTTTGGCATGGGGCTTCCAGCACTGGAATTTGCTGACCATTGGGTGGAGCTGGGTCTTAACATTGAGACAGAGATCTCTGCGAGAGCTCTCACTGATTGATATTACATGGGGCCGGGAGGTCTTTGGTAGTCCAGTGTCCTGAACTCGGCTCTCCCACCTAAGGGGCTCAGGCCTGACACCAGGCCAGAGCAGCAAGACTCTGTCAGCCACACGGCCAGGTACATGGGTATTTTCTTGCCTTTTGGGAAGTCTGAGGTCTTCTGCCAGCATTCAGTTGGTGTTGTGTAGGAGTTGTTCCACATGTAGATGTATTTTTGTTGTATTTGTAGGGAGGAAAGTGATCTCCCTGTCTTACCCCTCCCATGTTGAAGGTCCCCCAACATCTCTATCTTTAATGTCTGTAACCTGATTTACAACTGCAAAGTCCATATTGCCATGTAGTTACCCACAGATACTGGGCGTTAGGGCATGGAATCTTTGCCAGTGTTAGGGGCAGAGTGCGGGAAATGATCCTGCGAAGTGTTCCACAGACATGATGAATGGTACTGGATTATTTTTCTTAGTGTAATTGTAAACCAGTGGAGTCATCTATGCAGATGTAAGACCTGAGTTGATCTATATTCTTGAAAAAGATAATGATATATGGAGGAAAAAGCAAACACAAATACAAGAGAGAGAAGGCTATTTAGCATGCTCTCACAATAGTCAGTTGAGAGATAATGAAGACAAAATTTTCGGGGTTGATGGAAGTGATTGAAGTGGTTACATTTTGGATATATTTTGAAGGGAACGCTGACAGGATAAATTAGATTATTAGCAAAAGTAGAAGCAAGATGAGTTCTAAATTTTGGACTGAGCAATTTAGGAAATGGTGCACTTTTAGAACAAGGATTTTTAATCTTTTTTTGTTCCATAAATCATTTTGTCAGCAGTGAAACCTATAGAGCTTTTCTGAGAATAATGTTTTTGAATACATAAAATAAGATGCCCAGGAAAAAAAGAACCAATGTATTGAAATATATTTATCAAAATATTATTAAAATATTTATGATATTTTAATATATGTGCTTCTTCATTACTGTATTTTGTAATATGGTAGGAGGGATTCTAGGATGATCCCAAGATTCCTGTCCCCTATTGTATAACCCACTTCTCCTTCAGTATGAGCAGAATATGAATACGATGAAGGTCATTTCAGTGATTAGGTTACATTATATGGCAAAGGTGAAGAGATTTTTGTAGATGTAATTAAGTCAGTAATCAGTTCATTTTGAGAAACCAAAAGAAGGATTAACTTGGGTGAGCTTGACCTAATCATGGACCCTTTGAAAGATGGTCTAAGGTCAGAGGCTGGAAGCAGCAGAAACCTTCTCTCCTGCTGATTTTGAAGAAGCAAGCTGCTGTGCATTCTACAACTGCAAGAAAATGAATTCTGCAAACCACCAAGTAAGCTTGGAACAAGACCCTGCACCTCCGATGCAAATCTGGTACAAATCTGGTTTGTTTGCAGCCTTGTGAGCTGCAGCAAGACCTGAGCATGGGACCCAGTTCAGCTGTGCCTGGACACCTGACCCAGGTGATTTTAAACTGCTAAGTTTGTGGTTTAAAGTATGCAGCGGTAGAAAACAAGTACACCTAAAAGGATCTAGCAATGGGTCTGCTAACTTTTGTGATTTCAAAGTACTAATGAGCATGAATTACATACTTAGATTATCTGCCACCACCATAATGTGATGTGAAGATATCTGTTTTTCCACTAGTGACAAAGTCACAGGAAATGCTAATTCTACTATGATTAGTTGCTGATATTCATAATGGAAGGAAATACTAAATTTTAGCTATAGGTTGGTAAAAATAAAGGTGTAGTTTTTCCTCAACCAGGTTCACAGATACTCTCAATTCTTTCTGGATTGCTTGGGGAGAGGGTATGGACATAGATGATCCAGCTCATAAAGTTTCTTTGTTACTAAGATGTGCACTGGGTCTTTTTAGAAAGACTTTATACAGACTATCTATACTGAAACAGAAAATGCAGTCACTGTAATCCTCAGTTTCCCAGAAACGTTAATTTAAGCAAGGTGTCCTTTCAGTTAATATGTGTTTTATTAGATTATTGGGTGCAAATAGAGTAGCAGTTTGGTAATATTTTTAAACTATTCTTTTTTTTTTTTTCCTCTTTCTGTGGTACACGGGCCTCTCACTGCTGTGGCCTCTCCCGTTGCAGAGTACAGGCTCCGGACACGCAGGCTCAGCGGCCACGGCTCACGGGCCCAGCCGCTCCGCGGCATGTGCGATCTTCCCGGACCGGGGCACGAACCTGTGTCCCCTGCATCGGCAGGTGGACTCTCAACCACTGTGCCACCAGGGAAGCCCTAAACTATTCTTTTTAATTAGACTACTTTCAAAAAACATTTGGGCATCTTATAATAAAAGACATAAAATAATTCTACTTAAATAAAGACCTGAATTACAAATTGATTCGTATGTTTGGTAGATGAGAGAGATAGTTTTATAAAAAATCTAGACACTTAAAATCTTTATATTCTTGTATGTTAAAGTAAAGAAGTGCATTATCTGCATGGATGACCATTACACACTTCTCAGTAATTTTACTCTATCAAAAACATTGAAACCATAAGTTTGTTCTCTAAGTCTGTTATGGTTACCCAGGGGAGGGTGGAGGGAGGGATAGATAGTTAGGGAGTTTGGGATTGACAGATACACACTGCTATATTTTAAATGGATAACCAAAAAGGACCTAACTGTGTAGCACAGGGAACTCTGCTCAATATTCTGTAAAAACCTAATTGGCAAAAGAATTTGAAAAAGAATAGATACATGTATATGTATAACTGAATCATTTTGTTGTGTACCTGAAACTAACACGACATTGTTAATCAACTATACTCCAATATAAAATAAAAAGTTAAAAAAGCCCAAAACAAACAAAACAGTAACAACAACAAATAAAGGATATTAACATTTATGAAAAAAAATTGAAACCATACCTTTAAAAATAGGAGATACTTAACTTTAAGACAACATTGTTCTTAGCCACCAAGTTATATGTATAGCTATGTTTTAAAACATAGAAATACAGAAATATTTGACATCATTCTTTTCAATTTTTCTGAAATTTAATGCACTAATAATCTAGAAACACAATATATCTTTTTACCTTGTTTCTGTACTTTCCATGATCTGCAGGCAATAATAAAATATTAACTCACAGGAGATTTGCAGCTTGCGTTCCTTTGCTTCACTGCCACGTGATTACTAATTTGAAGATAAATCCAACGTTGGCATAGGAAGTTGAATAAAACTTCATGAAGACTGTGCCAATTTAGAAACACACTCAACATCTGGTGCATTTTTGAAACAATTATCATCCGTGTTAGACTCTGTGGGGTCTGCTCAATGGGCTTCAGAAAGATGCTTGGATCAGATGTCACTTTGCACAGCTGGGGCTGCTGAGTCAGCGGGTACCTATGTGCTCCACTCTTGTCTCCTTGTCAGCACAGCTGTACTTTCCGGTACATTGGATTTGAGTGTTGCTAGAACCACGGAGCTCAGTTTTCCTTTGTGTTGAAAGCCCATCTTATTACAAATGTCCATTAGCCTCTATTTCTTAGGCTGATGTAAACATAGGTTTACATTTCCCTGAGATTCATTATTTAGCTATTGCATTTTAACTAATACTTTTACAAATATGGTGAAATTTAACCATTTGTGAACCTAGTAAAAGACATTTACTGATTCATTATATTGTTTTTTTTAAAATTTTCTTTGATGTGGGTTGAGAAACTAAATAATAATAATAATAATGCTTGAAAAGAGAAACATGCCTAAATTAGGCATGTACCAGAAAGGAAAGAGGAGACAGCCTCTTCCTAAGAGAAAACCCCAATCCGTGGCATACTCTTTTTTCACTCTTCACAGTAATTTTGGCACTTTTCTCACAATCAGCAGATGCAATTTTTAGTAAACTGAACCGATGCCCACAGACACCCAAACAGGTAATTTAAAAGACTATAGTAATCATCATCAATGATCACCAAAAATTTCTGGAAAAAAATAATGAAAGAGATCAATATATAAGCACTAAACAAAAACCAAAATTAATCAAAAAACTAAACCAAAAAACCCCACAAGGAATTAATAAGGAGAATATGAGATTTTAAAATTAGCACAGTTCTTAGCTTCAGAGACATGGGAAGACATCACATCCATAAAACAAAAAAGTTTACTATGAAAAAATCGTCATTTGTAGATCATAGAACTTACTTATATAATTCTTTTTCAAAAAGTACCTAAAGAGATATTTAAAAGACCTATGGTTGAATATCTAGATTTTAATATAAATAGGTACTGTTTAAAAATTCCTAAACAGCAGAAAAAATTAAGCTAGAATATAGATTTATAAAATAGAATATCAGACTAAAATTTCTACCAGCAGTCAGCATAAAAGAAAAATGAAATCTCAACATAGCTGTATAAATTTCTAGAGAAAAACTGAGATAATTGAGGAAATAAAATATTCAAAGAAATAATATTATTAAAACATTTTCCAATTAAGATAAAAGATCCAAATCTTCTAAGTAGTGGTAGCACAGAGAAACAATGCCTGGGTGCCTGTAAGTACCTCCCAACCCCCTAGTCCTCTAGTCATTTATTTTATAGGGAAGAATGTCATGAAAAATATCTAAAAATGTAGGAAAAATCTCCAGAAAAAAAATGATACCAGAATCTTTATATCAGAGAGATGAAAGTTTCCAAAGAGGTCTCTTCAGCATTGGAAAAGAGGGAAAGAGATGAATAGTTCCTATGTTAATATTCAAACATGAAATAAAATGAATGCATGGGATATTCTGAGATGATTTAATTTTCTTCCACTATATATAAAAGCTGTGAAATTAAAAGAAAATTATGTAATTGGATCTTTTCCCCTGACTTGGAAGAGAGGTTTCACTCAAATAGATTCAGATTTGAATCATGGGAAGGGCGGTACCCACAGAATGACTCATTAAAAAAAAAAAAATTGTCCTCAAAAGTTTGGAAATCAAGACATTTTTAGCGTTATTGCTATTATATAGGTGATAAAGAATTGTATCAGCTAAAACACAAAGCTAAAACCAGCATTCTATTGAAAAATTTGGAGAAGAAGGAAAGCATGATGGAAGAATACATAGACTGACCTATACTTGTGTTTTTTTCTAGTCTTTACTCCATTATTCACTTACTCTATGGCTTTCTACAAGCCATTGAACCTTTTCAGCCCCAGTTTTCCTGACAAGTTTTTTTGTGAGTACACAATGAGAAAACATAGAGGAAAATCCTTAAATAACAGCTATATATATGTTAAATGACATTATTAATATTGTCCATGAAATCTCCTAACTATTCATCCGTATATTCAAAATGCACGGTATCTTACTTAACTCACCCAAATTACATACTCTTGAACACAGGCACCCTCTCTTTATTGCACTTAACTTTACTACACTTCACAGATATTGTGTTTTTTTTACAAATTGAAAGTTTGTGACTACCTTGTGTTGAACAAGTCTATCGGCTACCATTTTTCCAACAGCATTTGGTGACTTCATGTCTCTGTGTCATATTTTGGTAATTCTCTCAATATTTCAAACCTTTTCATTATCATTATATTTGATATGGTGATCTGTAATGAGTGATCTTTGATGTTATTGTTGTAATTGTTTTGGGGCACCAGGAAACGTGCCTATATAAGATGACAAACTTATTAGGGGCTAAAGCAGCTGATGACTTTAAGTTGAAGCTCATTTACCATTTAAAAGGTAAATAAGCTTCATTTAAAAGGACTCTCTAGGGTTCTTAAGAGAGTGAAGTAAGTCAGACAAAGACAGATATCGCATGATATCGCTTATATGTGGAATCTAAAAAAATGGTACAATGAACTTACTTGCAAAACAGAAATAGAGTCACAGATGTAAAAAACAAACTTATGGGTACCGGAGGGAAAGGTGGGGAGAGCGGCAAATTGGGAGATTGGGACTGACATATACACACTACTATATATACAATAGATAACTAATAAGGATCTACTGTATAGCACAGGGAACTCTACTCAGTACTCTGTAATAACCTATATGGGAAAAGAATCTGAAAAAGAATGGATATATGTATAAATGATTCACTTTGCTGTACAGCAGAAACCAACACAACATTGTAAATCAAATATACTCCAATAAAAATGAAAAAAAAAGAATTATGCTAAATCTACTCTGCCTGTGCTCTATAAATGGAACAACAAAGCCTGGATGACAACAGACAGATGGACTCTTGGAATTCAGCAATGGCTTTGAGAAAGCTTCTATTGTAAACATTTGTTTACAACATGGTTTACTGAATATTTTAAGCCCACTGTTGAGAAATACAGCTCAGAAAAAAAGATTTCTTTCAAAATATCACTGCTCATTGACAATGCACGTGGTCATCCAAGATCTCTGATGGTACGAGGAGATTAATGTTGTTTTCATGCGTACTAACACAGCCTGATCCATTCTGCAGCTCATGGATCAAGGAGTCATTTCAAATTTCAAGTCTTATTTTTTAACAAGTATATTTCCTAAGGCTATACCTTCCATAGATAATGATTCCTCTAATGGATCTTGGAAAAGTCAATTGAAGACTTTCTGGAAAGGATTCATCATTCTAGATGCCATTAAGAGCACTCCTGATTCAGGGGAAAAGGTCAAAATATCAACATTAACAGGAGTTTGGAAGACGCTGGTTCCACCTCTCACGGATGACTTGGAGGAGTTCAAGACTGCAGATGTTGTAGAACTAGCAAGAGAACTGGAATTAGAAGTGGAGCCTGAAGATGTGAATGAATTGCTGCAACGGATGAGAAGTTGATTTTTATGGAGGTGTAAAGAAGGTGGTTTCTTGAGGTGGAAACTACTTCTCGTGAAGATGCTGTTCAGATTGCTGAAATGACAATGAAGGATTTAAAATATTACGTAAACTTAGTTAACAATACAGTGGCAAGGTTTACAAATGCGGCCCTGACCATTCAGCAGCCACCAGCCAATTGAGGTAAGACCATCTACCAGCAAAAAGATTATGACTTGCTGAAGGCTTCCATTATGTTTAGCTTTGTTTTTTTTTAGCATGAAGTATTTTTAAATCAAGGTATGTATATTGGTATTTTTAGACAGAATGCTTTTGCACACTTGATAAACTCCAGTATAGTGTAAACATAATTTTTATACAATTGGGAAAACAAAAACTTTACGTAACTCAATTTATTTTGTTGTTTGCTTTATTGCTGTGCTCTGGAACTGAACCCACAATATCTCCAAGGTATGCCTGTATATAAATTTAAACATTCAATATGAATGCATGCTATGTTAAAGGAATGAAGAGTATTCACTCTGTAGAGTGAAGTTCATGGTGGGGAGGACACAGAGTTTATATATTCAAAGAGCTAGTTTTCATTCCCAGGATTTCTGACTGGCAGTCCAGATTTCTAAGAACATTTAACTCCCAGCAACTCAAGGACCTGAGCAGACATAGCAAGTTATAAATAGGCTTAGTCAGAAATATAAAATATACCATCTAAGCAGACAGATATGCTCTTAGAATTCAGCAATGATCTTGAGAAGGCTGCTATTTGTGTTGGCTGAACAAAATTGGCCTCTTAGCAATCCTTGTACCCTAAAACTCAAGTTTTCTGACTCCTTTCAGGGCAGTAAATTCTCCAATGCAAAAACTCAAAGAATGAAGAGAGTTCATAGGATAGATACTTTTTTCCCTAAGAGTTTATAAATTAAACTTTACAGAAATAAGAATTATAAAGCAGCAAAACTGACAACAACTAGCATCAGTGTCAGCATTGCAAGCATAGTATTAAGTACTGTAAGGGACAGTACGTTTTGCCTTCAAAGAGTTCGTAGTGCAAGTCTGGTGTAATTATTATAGGAAAACCACTGTGGTTTTCTTGCCTTTTTAATCTCTATTGCTGGTACTTATCTGAAATTTTTTGCTCATAAGTAATAGAAACTCAACTCCAACGCTTAAGCATGAAAAGGGAATTAATTGGTCTCATTGGAGAGTCTAGAATAAGTCTACTGGGCTTCAGTCATGGCTGGTTTCAGGAACTCTAAGAATGACCTCAGGATTCAGTGGGTGTTTATCTCTTGCCTTTCGCCATGTAGTTTTATCCTCAAGTTGTCTCTCTCCATGTGGAGAAAAATGACATGGAAGCTCCAGAAACATATCTACACAAACTGGCAACACCTGCAGAAAGAGAATGTCCTTTCTTGAAAAACATTGAGAATTAATTGCTGTAGTCAAAGGTATGGAATCCTCTGGTTGATCAGCTTTCCATATGACAGAAAGTCATACAAGAGTGAATCCCCTAAATAAATAATGTGCTTTTTCTAGGAGGGAAAATAGATGTGGAGCAGCAAAACCACAAATGTCAATTATATTGCAGATCCCCTGCTCTCTATTAACTCAACTTTTCTCATGAGATATAAAATGTACAAAAAGTAGGTGAGAAGAAAGGGGAGGCAAGGGTTAAATATGACTTTGCACAATTAAAACTTAAGTATACATCGTATTTTCCTGGATAGTTAAATGTTAATAATGTCCAATTTTCCAGCCATAGGTTTCAAAAGGATGTTCAGAATATGTAGTCAAACTTGAGTTTTTCATTAAATTATTTTCCCTTTAAACAGAAAGGCTGGGTTCAGTACCTAGTGAAATAGAATCTCATTACCCCGCCGCTGGCAGGCAGCAAGGTGCAACACTAGAATGGGAAATCAGAACTGAGTTCAAGATCTGACTCTGGTAGTAGCTGCTTTGTGACCTTGGAAAAAATGTTCTTTTTGACTTCAGCTTTTTCATTAGTAGAATGGGAGAATTAGGGCAAGCAATGCTTGTGCCCAGGCTCACCCAGAAGCAAAATAAGCAGTTTGTTCCCCCCACACATCAAACTTTCCTCTCTTCCAAATTATTTATTATTCTTGTTCCCAGTTGTTTTCAGTTTTACTCAAGTATACTTTATCACCCAGTACTTTACAATCCTATCCCTGGAATAAAAAATAATTTGGTCTAGACTCTCTAACTGCTTTCCTGATTAGTGTTAATGATTTTCTTTTAAATGATCTGTGCATTTTCATAGAACTGAACTTTAGGGTTTACAATTAATGCTATGATTGTTGTAAACCACTAGAGGAAACTGCTAGTGAATCTTTTCTATTTTTTTTCCACGCCAAATTTCTGTGTTGTGAAAATGGCCATCCTCACATATATAAATGTGTTTAGGTTTGTGGGTGGGAGGATGGGCTGTTTTGGTTCATTTTAAGTGGGCATATTTTGTAGTAACTGCCAATAGCTACACCTTATTGGTTTTATTAGTACAATGTTCATGTTCAGTGTTTGAGGAATTGTGTTTTGCTAGTGCTATACCGAATAGGCACCTGGACTCTTCCTAGACTTTAAAAAGGCAGATTCTTTTAGCTTAGGTCATGAATCTTGAAAAACCTTGTCGTAAAGAAAAGGGATGAAAAGAATAATTTCATTTGGAGACCTTATTTACCAATCAGGTCATCTTTAACCATCCTTGGCTATGATGTTTTTGCTTTAAAAGTATAATGGTAGGGCTTCCCTGGTGGCGCAGTGATTGAGAGTCTGCCTGCTAATGCAGGGGACATGGGTTCGTGCCCCGGTCCGGGAAGATCCCACATGCCGCGGAGCGGCTGGGCCCGTGAGCCATGGCTGCTGAGCCTGTGCGTCTGGAGAGACCACAGCAGTAAGAGGCCCGCGTACCGCAAAAATAAATAAATAAATAAATTAAAAAAATAAATAAATAAAAGTATAATGGTAGAATACTAAGCATATAGAGACTGAATCAATTGTATGTCTGGCTGTATTCTGACATAATGATAATTTAAAAAAACTGAAAAGTATTTCATTAGAGCAATTCATTTTTAAAAATTTTTCAAAAAGATTTAATTGAATTTTTATTTTATGTTGGAGTATAGTTGATTTACAACGTTGTGTTATTAGTTCCAGATGTACAGCAAAGTGAGTCAGTTATATATATATACATACATCCCTTCTTTTTCAGATTCTTTTCCTGTATAGGTTATTGCACAACATTGAGTAGAGTTCCCTGTGCTATACAGTAGTTCCTTGTTCCAATAAATACTTGTAGTTAAAAACAATGCTATAAGTTTAAATTAAAAGGGTAAAATGTAGTCTAGTTAACATTCTTTAGAGAAGCTTCTTGGTAGAATCTTAAATTTTCATTTTTGTAATTAAAATACAGTGTTCATACAAGCAACACTAGGCTTGGAGTCAAAAACACTGGACTGAGGTTGCAACTCTGGTACTAAGAGCTCTGTGACCATAGAAGTCACAGAACTTCACTGCTATTAACCTTAAATAAATTTTAAAAATAGCAATTATTTTATTATCTAGCAATTATTTTATTATCTTTTCTTATGTGATGATTATTGTGGTCTCAATAACCTTTATAGACACTATAAATTATGATGTTATCATCCCCATTTTATGGATGAGCTGAAGCTTCAAATAATTAAATATTTGAGATCAGTCATATCAGCATATGAACCCAGGCCTAATTGACTTCAATGTGTGAGACCTGAATCTATATCATTTGTCACATCAAATGCCTACCCTCTCAGTCCAGTATAGACCACCTACCAAATTGCTGCCTTGGAATTCTTCCTAGTTTGGTGTCATTTGAATGCATGCACAGACGCACACATGCATTTATTTTAGGTAAGATATTTTATATTTATATTAATACATTTGTAAACCTGTTTTGATTTCTAGAGTTTTAAATAAATTTGTAGAAAACTCTCTTTACTAAAAATTATTTAAAAAACATGCTTCCAACAGGTTTAGATTTGTATTTCATTTCATTTTACAAATTAACAAATTAAGTATTCATTTTGGTTTATGTAAGATCGGTATTTATCGTTATGTTTTTCTCAAAAGGGCTAAGCATTTGTCACCTAGAACTTCTAACTGAATAACCCCACTTTGCCTATTGATTTTGGGTATGCTTGTTTTTGTGTATCTGTCTGTCTGTAATTGTCATTGCCAATCTGAACTGATGTATTTGCATAACGAATTTCCATTTTCTGCTAAATCCAGCTACCCCTCTTAATTCTTTCTTCTCAAAGATGCCCAGGCCATTTTGTATATTTTTATCTTAAAAATTTTTAGAATAATTAAAAAATGATTTTCCCAAATCCTACCCAGATGGTAGTTAACATTGATTCAATTCATATTATCAATTTAAGGTAACTGAAATAATTTACATATTTACCACTGTGAATCTTCCATTCCAACAAAACAGGAATATGCCTTTTAAATTATTCAAGTCCTCTTTTGTATCTGTGTAGATTTTTAATGTTTTCTTCCTGTAATCATGTTTCTTTTTTGTTTAATGTATTCCTAGGGGTTTTACTATGTTTTATTTATAAATTTTACGTAAAATTTTTCTTCTTGGATTGCAAACATTCCCCTTGAACAACTCTGTTAATTCCCCTAGTGTCATTTTATTGATGGATTAACTTACTTCTAATATCTGTTCTTATAAAAAAACTGCTGTGAACATACATGCATATAAACATTTGATTTTGAAATCATTGATATTCTGACAGATATAACAAGATACTACATATTAAAGTCCTATAGATTTTCCTTTCTTTCTTCACCAAAGTAATCTTTCATCATACACACACACACATACACACACACACACGGACTTTCAAAGCAAATTTAAGATACTTAGTACTGCCTACACAAAGACTCTAACATTCCTTCCTGAATGTCATTTTCAATGTGGGATAACTAATGGACGCACTGGACAGATGGTATTTTTTTATGCAGGAGAATTTAAGAAGACTCCCATTCCCTGAATATCACACTAAACTAGTTGAAATTGTATGCTAAATCTTCCAGAACATTAGGCCTTCCTAACAACTGTAAGATACAAAGGTAATTGATGTAATCAATAGGCTACATAAGTGAGGGAGGAGTATTTTAATTTAGCTCTCAAAGCAAGAGTAAGGGGCATTTATTTATTTATTTAACTTTTCCTTTTTCCTTGCTCTTAGC
This sequence comes from Neophocaena asiaeorientalis asiaeorientalis, assembly GCF_003031525.2. Lineage (NCBI taxonomy): Eukaryota > Metazoa > Chordata > Mammalia > Artiodactyla > Phocoenidae > Neophocaena > Neophocaena asiaeorientalis. Next base: position 5,508,414 of record NW_020175186.1, read on the forward strand.
AGATAAAAAAAACACACTCTGTTCGGCATGCCAAGAGCTTATTAACAGACTGACAGCAAATGTTGTGAGGGAATGGGCTTTTCAGCAAAATGTATTCTGGACCAGTTACATTTTTGATTGAGAGATGTCTCTAAGAATGTGATTTATTAAATATTGTGGAATGTACTTTTATACAAATATTGAACCCACTCACACATATATTCTGAACTGTGCAGTGAGCCCAACTTTGAAATTTGGGGCCAGATAATTCTTTGTTGTGGGGTCCTGTCCAGTGTTTAGCAGATGGGACACATATACTTTCAGCTGTAACAGCTAAAATGGTTCTAGACATTGCTAAATATCCCAGGAACGGCAAAATTAACCCCCTTTGAGTAGTACTGCATTAGCACCTTCTTTTCAAACAATGTTCTGGGAATGTAGGGTTCATTTTCTTTTTTTTTTTCCTTTGTTTGAGATGTTATTGACATGCAAAATCTGTACGTATTTAATGTATATGTGTTGATGAGTTGATGCCTGTGAAATGTGGCACCATAAATAATTCCATAAACATAACCATCATCTGTAAAAGTTTCTCCCTTTCTCTTTTTCTGTTATAAGAACATTTTACATTAGCTTTACCATCTTAAATTTTTTTTTAAGTATGTAATACACTATTGTTAACTATAAGAACAATGCTGGACAGTAAATCTCTAGGACTTAATTCATCTTGCATAACTGAAACTTTGCACTTCATCCTTTGACCAACATCTCCCCAGTTTACCCTTCCCTCAGCCCCTTGTAACCACCACTGTACTCTCTGCTTCTATGAATTTGACTATTTTAGATTCACTATATATAATATAAATGGGATCCTATGATATTTGTTCTTCTGAGTCTGGCTTTTTTCTCTTTGCGTAATATCCTCCAAGTTCCTCCATGTGGTAGTAAATGGAATGATTCCCTTTAAAAAAAAAAAATTCCATTTTATGCATATACCACCTTTTCTTTATCCATTCATCTGTCTATGGACATTTAGATTATTTCATGTCTTTGCTATTGTAAATATTATAAATATTGTAAAAAATTCTATTTTCAATGAATATGAGAGTGCAGATATATCTTCGAGATTTTGATTTCAATTCTTTTGGGTATATACTCTGAGATGGAATTGCTGGATCATATAGTAGTTCCATTTTTAAGTTTTTTGAGGAAACTCCATGCCGTTTTCAATAGTGGCTGTACCAATTTACATCCCTACTAACAATGTACAAGAGTTCCATTTTCTCCACACCCCTGCCAACATTTGTTATCTCTTGTCATTTTGATACTAGCCATCCCAACAGGTATAAGGTGATATATCATTGTGGTTTTGACTTGCATTTCCACTATATTGAACACATTTTAATATACCTGTTGGACATTTGTATGTCTTCTTTGAAGGAACATTTATTCAGATCTTCTGCCCATTTTAAAGTGAGGTTGTTGTGGGTTTTTTTTTTTATATTGAGGTGTAGGAGTTTCTTATATAATTTGGATACTAACCTTTTATGACATATATGATTTGAAAATATTTTCTTCCGTTTACATAGGTTTTCTCTTCACTTTGCTGACTGTTTCCTTTGTTATGCAGAAGCTTTTTGTTTGATGTAGTCCCATTTGTCTATTTTTGTTTTTGTTGCCTGTGCTTCTGGTGTCATTTCCAAGAAAATTTTTGCAAGGCCAATGTCAGTATGCTTTTTCCCTATGTTTTCTTCTAGGAGTTTTACAGTTTCAGGATTCCTTTACTGCTCTAGTTTCCTTTCTACACATTTACTGCTCAATCTACCACAATTTGGTTTCTACCACCATCTGGGTACTGAAATTCCTCATTAACATGACCATTAAACTTCCAGTTGCTAAATCCTTTGAATATTCTGTCTTTCTTTTGAATTCTGAAATATTCAACATTGCCAATACCTTTCCTCTAATGAAACAACTTAAAAATGAATGTTAAGGGGTGAAAATTACCACTTATTATTAACTCAGTATACATTAGTCGCTGTGCTGGACCTTTGTTCTGCATGTTTTTTAATTAGCACAATAACTGTAGAGTGTGGATTATTAGACAGATTTGGCACTGTTGAGCATGGTCCTCTTGAACCCTACTTGGCTTTCTCTCAATCCCAAGGACCTGTCATGGGACCAGACTCTGATTCTTCTTTTATTTCCTTTTGCCATGTGCCCAGGAGAGTCAGCTGGTGACCTTTTTCTCTTGCTACCCTCAAACTTCTCCTTCCTCTTTTGAATACTGCTCTCCCTATACTTTGGTTGAAGGATGAAACAGTTACTTCATCGATCTTTGGCTGATGCTCCCACGGACAGGTGCCCCAGACCACTTCATTTTGTCAGTTTCACTGGGAATCACTAGGAGGATAACAACAACAACACAAAAACAAAACAAACAAAAATGTAGTGAAGGAACTCAGTTTTGAGAGTTCTAAACACTGTGGGGTGTGCTCTGCAATTTATAATTCCCTCAGATACAATAAATAAAAGTCTATTTTACTTTTCTCTGGCTGTGGTTGAAGAATGGATTGCAGGTGGCAGCTGCCATGTGGTCTCACAAAGTGTTTCTCAAAAGATTTGGTCTCCTTGAGTCTCTCCCATCCACAAGGAAAAACAATCTGAACAGTTTTCTTTCTTGCTCAAAATAATGATGCTGAAAATACTATTCCTTATTTTTGTGTTTCTGTTCCTTATCTCAATTGTAAAATACAAAGTGAATGAGAAGTAATTACCAAGAGTTTTTTTTTTCTAGTTTAACATATACAAAATGGCATTTACATCCCTTTTATTGTTTTATTTAATTCATATTTAAATGAGTGAACATGTTCATGCACAACCCCGTCACAAATTTGATTTCCCCATATTCCTAAACAACAAATGCCACTGCCTTGGACATGTTAAAAATAAAAAATAATAATGATGATCAGAGTTGGATTTCCTGTGCCCATCTCTGTTTCTCCGTCCTTTCCTGTCTTTCCTCTTCTGCTTCCTCCCTGTACAATTCAGCACTTCCTCAAGCAATATCCAAGAGGTTTCCCCTAGTGCCATTGCCCCACAGATGGAATTGGTTAAGAGGCATTTCAGGTATTTTAGTTAGAGTCTTCCCTTTTCCCCATATATCAAGGAAAATATGATGTTGCAATTTTAACTTAAAAATGTAAGCTCAATTTTCACTTGGAAATATTGTTCACATATCATGTATATTATGGCCTGACCCGAATTTTTAGCCAGTTTCTAGGAAGTGAGCCAAGCTTTTGAAACCTGCCTCCTTAAGGGAAGAATCCATGATATAGTTCCATCTTCACAGTAGACATGAACTTGATGTTTGTTTTTTATTCTGTAATCACTTTAAGAAAATTAAGCTGTAGTTCAAGGACAAAGTAAATCATAAACACTTTAAAATAGGATTGGGTTATCTGAACAATAATTTTATACCATGGACCAATGCCTAGGTGAAAAATAGACTCTGTTTTCTCCAACAGACTTGTGAAAGGAAACATGTTTGGCATTTCTGAACTTTGTACTGTGAAGCTTTCAAAATATGCTTTCTATTAAAGGAATAGAAAATGACTCCATTTTTCTGACAATTTTTATGGCAATTTTAGGGACTGTAGATGATTTTGGATTATTGTTATAAATTATAAAGTAATTTCCATAAGGTCAAATTTTTGACCATTTGTGTAGAATTTTAACATTATGCATAGAAGGCCATAAATGCTGAATCATTCAACAGAAAAATCAGTTCACTGTAGAGGATTTTCAAAATAGAAACATCATGGTTGAGAATGGAATATTTTTCCTTTACCCAACATCTACTATATCAGCTTTTAAATAAAAATTACTGTATTAATTATTTTTTAATATGTGATGCCTCAATTGCTGAAATAAAAAAAACTTTTAATTCTTTGAGATACCTGATGAGCGTTTAAAAATTATTATTATTAATATCTCTGTTCTATAAAATTCCCAATATGTTTTTCATATTTCTGAAAGCATACAAAACCCAACAAAATGCCAATGGCAGATTTTATTCTTTATCTTATGTGGAAGAATTGAAGAGAAGATTAGAAATCAGTGAAATAATATTGGATTATGAAAGAGCTTTCAGAGAGTAGTTTTTATGGCTGAAATTTTTCTTGTGAAGCTCAAATGACTCCATGATGTAATTTCTGAAAAGTCATATAAATAATTTATAGATGATCTTTTGAAGACATCCTTCTTAAGTGGGTGTTTAATAATTTTTTTCCCAAATCCCAAAGCGTTAGTTAGAAAATACCTCAGACACCTTAAATAAAAGCTATTTACACTATCATTAAAATAGCAATTCAAGGGATTAGAATAAAATAAATTCAATAGGACACATTAACTCTAGTTAACAGGTAAAGAAAATGAATGAAGCTGGTTGACCTAGTTAGGATTAGACAAATTTCATTTGATGCAGAAGTAGCACTAAAATTTCTTAGGAATACCTGATTTTCTAATATCCGTTAGTAAAATCTCTCAAAACTTTTATAAAAACATAACTCTAAGATAATATTCTAAATAACATAATTGAAAATTTTTATGGAGAATACAATCAACAGACTGAGTAAGGATGTTCTATTTTGCTACTTCCAAATATATATTAACTCTATTTATTCTTGTCTATTTCCAGTCACCATTTTAATTTATGCCTCCATCCTCAGCTACCTGTCACTGAGGAGACTTCCTATTGCTTCCACTCCAAACTCCCTCCAATCTATTCTGCACTTACAAGCCATCAAAATCTTTGATATCATAAATTACTCTCTGAAATCACTTCTTTTTGCTCTTAGAATAATGTACCAATACTATTCCAAGTCTCATAAATTCATGTCTGATCCTGTCTTTGTCTGACCTTGCATTTAACTCATGTTGTGCTACCTTCTCCCCTTTTCCAGGCACAGTAGACCCCTTAAATGTCCTAAGATTGCTCTAGCCTCAGAGCCTTCTCACCTGCTCTTCCTTCTTTCTGGAACTCTAAAGCCCTTGCTCTTTGCACGGCAGACATTCTCACATTTTTCAAGACTCCTCATGTCACTTTTTCAGCAACATCTTCCCTGCCCACTCTAACTAGGTAGCTCTAATTCTTTTTCTTATTGTTCCTTGTTTATTTTCTGTAGGTCATCTACCACAATTTGTAAATGTGAATATAAAACATGTGTTGAGAAGGAAGTAACATTCTTCCACCTTTCTAGGTTCTTCTGGCTGGTCTAAGAATTACAAGAGACAGATTAATAGGAGAACATTAAAGTTTAATAACATGCATATATGAGAGAGAACCAGGAAAACTGAGTTACTCGCTAAAATAGCTGAAACCCTCACCTTAAATACCATCTTCAGCTAAAGACAAAAGAGGCTGTTGGGAGCAGTGGTTTGTGACTTCAAAAAGGAGGAAGGCATGGAGATGGAAAAGCAAGTTTTTGGTTAGCAAATGTTTGCTGGGCCGTGCAGAGACAGTAAGACACAGAGTGGATTCTGATCTCGAAGAGTTTCCCCACTACACCTAGCACATATTCACTGCAGATATCCCTGTAATAGACCCTCTATCTAAAACTTTCAGGCAGTTAGGGGGAAGGTCAAAGTTTTTTCCTGAGTCTTCTGGGCCTTGATTGTTTTTAGCTGGAAATAATCTGCATGCCAAAGAGACAATTTTGGGTCATGAATTTCATTCCCCTACACATGTACATTTTGTACACACGTACACGTTCATACACCTGTGGATGCATCTGTATATGTTGATCTATCTAGAGAAGGAAGGAAGGAGGGAGGAAGAGATTGCGGGGATTGGTAGATCAATAGGTAGATTGTTGCTTTTGACTTGTTTATTTGACCATTGCTAACTCCCTAAAGGGAAAGACCATACATATTTTATTCACTAAAATATATCCAGTGCCTAGAATGATGCATGGCCCATAATAAGTATTCAATGAATTTTTATTAATGAATAAAAAGAATGAATGAATGAATGAACATCTAAGGTCAAACAGCTAGATGATTGTTAACCAGGTTTTAGGAATTTCAGTCCAAAACTTTCTACTATGCAACTTTGGACCCCGAGTCACAGCAGAATGTCTACCTCTGATGTATAGCTTTTCCTTAGTTTCTCCTTTTCACTGTATTCCAAATGTGTTTGTTGTAATTGTCCTAAAATCAAGTGTTTATTAAGCACTCTAATTATATGTTATGTTTTTATATTCCCAGTTACTTCTAAGTTACTCAATAAGTAAGCTCTAAGTCCTTAGACATTATTTCCTTTTAAGAAAAAAACATCCAAAGTATTAAACATTCATAGTACAGGTTCTTAGGTAGATTCTTATTTTAATATATGCTTATTAACTTTGAAATGTATCAGAAGAGATCAAGGTTGTCTCAAAGGCAGGACTTTCAGTCCCTCTGGGAAGCACAGTACATCTCCCAATGTTAATTTAAGCTTGACAAATGAGGGGTGAGTTTATTTGTAAGAGAGTTCATATCATCATTAAGAAGCAGTTATTCTTCCCTGAAAGGTTATTTTCTACAAAATAATATATAGTGCTGCATCCAGGCATCCAGCCTGCTCTGCAAGAGAACAACCCTAGGCATTTAGACTGTTATGTCCTCTAGCTAGGAAATGTGTTGTGAGAGGTATTTTTCATTTCTAACTTTTGATCGTAGTAACATTTTCAGCAAGCTTATATGGAGACAGCTGCTGCTAAGCAGGTTTATTTTCTCTGAGTCATAAAATAACATATGGGTGGAAAGAATACAGTTATTGCTTTGGTTGAAAGAACTTTATGTTATGGAAAGATAGTGGGTCGCATCAGATGAGATGGGTCAGACAGATGAGAGAATGTATGTCAGCTCTGACCTTTATAGTATAGGTGACCTTTGGCAAGTTATTTAACTTCTATAAACCTTGTTTACTTAAATGTTATATCATAACTTCCTCACAAAGGTACTAAAAATTTTAATGATATATTAGGTATTTGACACATGGTAACTTGAAGCAATGATAGTAATGCAGACAAGTTACATTTCTTAAAACACTATAGAACTGAGATGTGGAAATAGAGATATTTCAACACATATCATCAGCTATTTTACCCATTCATTGTTTATTTAAAAAAATACTAATTAGCCCTTACTAGGTGAGAGGCACTGACTAGGTATGAATTGTTGAATAAAAACACAGTAGTGTCTTTTCTCATGGAGTTATACTTTACTTTTTATTATTTCAATTTTAAGGGATTTTTTAAAAAAAATCTAGTTTAGGAAAAGGTTTTATATTTAAAAGTTTTGGTGATACTAATGTTGCATTTTCCCAGTTGTATTATTTTTGTTCTTTTAAAAGTGGTACAACTTTTAGAATTTGCCCTCAACCTTTGGGAGAATCTTGGGATATGGTGGTAATGCATAGGTGCTTCTCCAGTGTGTTTATGTGGTGATTTGTGATTACTATAAGACTTACATGCTAAGATTACAATCACTAGTTTAATTATCTCCTTTACCAGAATATATACTCTTACCTATAGAAATTGTGCCTGCCTTACTTACTATGATGTACATATAATATGCACTAACTAGATAATATTGAGTGAGTACATTGATGGATCGATGAGTATTTCCCATGATAACATATGCTGTGTGAGATATGTATGATTACACATGCTGGAAGTTAACCACCTCATTCTGAAACACTGATGTAAACAAGAAAAGAAAAAAATAAGTATGCAAATTCAAGGATCTACATTCATGACATTTTAAAATTACTCCCACTAAAAATGAAAAGTGATATGTGTTGGAAAGTAAAGTGCAATTAGTCTAACATATTTTCAATAAATTGTCAGATTTTCGAGGAACATTTAGGAAATCAAGATTCTCAAATAAACAAGCCCCCTAAATCAGTAAAGCTGACCCTCTGTATTACCTACTGATGTGTGACAGGGATAAAGTGACTAATTCAGCTCTGAAATAATCCTTTAAGTACTCACCATCTTTAATTTAGTCTTTGCTCAAGAAATTTAGAAATCTGTCAAAAAATAGTGGTGACATGAAAGAAGCAGCAAGAGTTTCAACATGTTTCTTTGTCTAGCCTGCTGGCCTGCCTTCTAATAAGTAAAAACAATTGTGTAAATATTGGTTACAGAACCAAAAGAAGAAAACTGAAAATGTAGATAAATCTCCTTTAATATATCATCTCTTGACTAGTTAAGAGCTGGTATGATGTTAAATGAGAGCATATACTTGACTTTCCCATAATTGCTGCTATTCATAGTCATAAAGTACCTTCCTTAATTTGGATACAAAGATATAAATATAGACTGAACCCTAGTGAAGTTGAATTTTTGTTACATGAATTTGCATGTAACAGATAATGTATTATTCATACAGTCTTCACTACATTCACAATAAAAGATGATGAATATGGAACATCTTGGAAAATTTCCTATTGTCATTAATTCTACTTGTCTTTGCTGATTCTGAGGTGGATCTCTTAAAATGTCATGTAGATAAGGAAAACCAATGGAAATCATTTGTTGTGGGACAGAAACTTTTCTTTCTGCCTAAAGAAGAACTACAAATGTTTCTATATGCATTTATATGTTTCGGATTTTATTCAGTGTAACCATTAGCTTAGGGTGATGTTTTCTTATTTCAAGAATGCAATTTATTCTTGGAAAAATGCTGTCAAATCACATCAGATTAGTTTTGTGATACCTGATGAACTAATGCAAATAGTGTACAGTACAAATAAATTGAAATAGATTATGAATTCTGGGGAAAGTAAAGTGAAGGTTAAACAATTTCATGTTAATATAAACATTGCACATATTCAGTCTATTAATTCGAGGTGTGTTGAAAATAAAGCTAATTTTTCTATGTAGCTCACCTCTATCTGATAACGAAAAGATATGGATGAATCCAAAACATATACAATTAGACCAGATAGGCTAGATAATTCATCAGCAAGATATATTGAGAATCTAATATCTATTGCTTTCCTACTACCATCTACTACACATGAAGTAGTAAGATAGAGACATTATAAATAGAAGCTAGATGGGCCATAAGAGAGTGAGATTTCTCTTAAGATTTGGGAAGCTCAAAAGAAATGCCTCTTCTCTCAGTTCTTAACTCCCATAATTATTAACCTCCTAAGTCTTGCTACTTTCTCAGCAAGTAAGATGCCTTAGACCCTCTCTATGCAGAAATTTTTGAGAAGATTCTCAAGATCATAGATTCTAAGAAACATGGTCTTTTAGAGCAATTAATGAAATCACAGAGTATTTGTCAAATTCCACTCCCTTGTTTTTGCACGACACTTGATGTTACAGTAGTCCAAAGTTTGAGAGGCAGTTCTGAGTGTTGGAAAGAGTATGGACTTTGGAGTCAGAAAACCTGGGTCGTCCAAACCCGTGTTGAATTATTATTAGTCTTGTGACCTTGGGCAAGTCAACTGCATTTAGAGTCTAAGCCTTAATTCCCTTATGTGAAAAATATGGACACTAACATGTCTTTTATTGGATTTTGTGAATATTATTCAAGACCAGGTGTGTAAAGTTCCTGGTCAGTCATTATGGCTGTGTTGAGTGGAGAGGTCTGTGATCACTGATCCCCCAATAAAACCTTTCCAGTTAAAGATCTCACAGCACAATTAAGAAATCTAGTCCAGTAGTTCTACAGACAGAATATAGAGGAGATGAAGACCCTTCTCTCTACCATCTCACTCCCTGTCTGACTGTGAGGCATTTACTTTCTTTCAGCCCACTGATCATCACTTTTCCCTTGTAGGAAATGAAATGGTTAAAGAAGTACCTACACACTGGAAAGTCTAGGTTAGACCAGAGCTTCATTTCCACTAAGGAAGCAAGTTCAGGGCACTGTTAATCCTGCTCTGTGAAGGAGAGGCCCTGGGGTGATCTTTTAAAAAGATTTAAAAACCTTCTGACAGGTTTGCCATCTAAGCAAGTCTAGTGCTGCTACAGAAGCAGCACAGAGAAGCTAGGAGCAACTTTAGAAAGAGGAAAAATACCCGAAGGGTGTTAGCAACTCTGTGCCCTCTATTTTGCATGCCTGGAGGGGAGAATTTACTGTTGATACTATTCTTCTTTTCTTTTCTTTTCTCTCTCTCTTTTGTTTTGTTTTCTTTTTTTTTTTTCTTTTTAGCTTTTTTTCCTACTCTTCTATCTCCCCCACTACCAGTCAAGTAACATGAATGGATCGTCTACTATTTTTAAGTCCCAGTGATGCCAAGGTATACAAAGAACGGAAATATTAACTGCCCTCGTTAGATTCCTGTCAGCATTTCCTTACAGAAGGCAGTGTATTTCTAGGGAATATTACCTCATCTCTTAGCACTGCCTGATGTGGTCCCTTGCCTTTAACTAGGGACATTTGGTTTATCTGTTCTCTTCTACATCTTATTTATTTCTCCTCAATGGCACCCACATCTTGCCTACCTGCCAGCAGTGCCTCTTGTATTTGTCACTGTCTGTAAGCTAACTCAGCTCACTTCCCATTAAAGGTCTAACATGATTAACCTCAGTTCATGTCTTTTCACTGTCTGGAGGTCTAACCATCTTTGTAAACACAGAAGATCCAAAATAGAACTCACTCTCCCTTTATTGTTATCTCCATTCAGATTGCAGAACCCTGTCCTGAATTCTTGATCTCAGGGGAAAGCCCCAACTAGCAACCTTTTTTTTTTCTTTGCCTTATTGTCTACAACAAAACACTAGCCGATTCTTGAAAAGTCTGCCTCTATAATATCCCTCCTTTCTTTACTTGTCTCAGTTTTTCTCCATCTTTCCCAAATCAAATCCTCATAACTTCTCTTCACGATGTTTTCAGTAACCTAACTGGCTTCCTAATCAATCTTCATTTCCCTTTTATTACATTTTCTGTCTGATTACCCACCTGACCTTTCTGAAGGTTGCTTTTGTTTATATCACCTTACTACTCAAAGCTGTTATTTGCTCCTAATTGTCTACAGGGGAAAAATAATAAACTTCTTAAACTAGACCTCTAGATTATCTTTTTCCGGTACTATTTCATCAAGACTTCACTGCCTTTAGACTTCAGAACTGCTTTGCACATTGTCCATGATTTCCCCTGAACTTTCACATCTACGTCCGTTTGCATATACTGTTCCCTCTGTCCTACAGATTTTTCTCTCCAGTTTCCTTAGGCCTAGTCTGATCTTCATGGTTGTTGCAAATTATGTGTCTGTGCCCTGGACACTTTGTGATTCTGATTCACACTGATGGCATGTCTGAATCCTAAGGGAGTTGAGACCACAAAACACAGGAGCAGCTGCCCTCAGCCAAAGATAGATAGGCGCTGGAAGAAAAGTACCCTGGTATATTAGTCTGGGTTCTCCAGAGAAATAGAACCAATCGATGTATATGCACTTTAATATATATGTGTAAAGAGATTTATTGTAAGGAATTTACTCACATGATTATGGAGGCTGACAAGTACCAAGATCTATAATCAGCAAGCTGGAGACCCAGGAAAGCCAGTGGTATAGGTTCCAATCCAAGTCCAAAGGCCTGAGAACTAGGCTATCTGATGGTGTAAATTTCAGTCTGAATTTGAGTTCAAAAGTAGAAGACCAGTGTCTCAGCTCAAAGACAGAGAGAGAGAGAGAGAGAGAGAGAGAGAATTCTCTCTTACTGCACCTTTTTGTTCTGTCCAGGCCTTCAATGGGTTGGTTAAAGCCCACCCACGTTGGATATGGCAGTTTGCTTTTACACAGTCTAGGGACTCAGATGTTAATCTCATCCGAAAACAACTTCACACACCCACCCAGAAAAAATATTTTGTTTTGCTTTAATTCTTTTTCATTTAAAAATTGTTTTCCAGTTTTACTGAGGTATGGTTGACATAAAATTTGTATTTATTTAGATTGTGTAACATGATAATTTAATATATGTACATATTGTGAAGTGATTGCCACAGTCAAGTCAATCAATACATACATCATGTCCCATAGCTACCATTTTTTGTATACATTGTGAGAACACTTAAGATTTACTGTCTTAGCAAACTTTAAGTGCTCATTAGAGAATTATTAACTATAATCACCATGCTGGACATTAGATCTCTTGAACTTATTTATCTTATAACAGAAAGTTTGTACACTTTGACCAACATCTCCCCATTTCCTTATAGTCACCATTCTAATCTCTGATTCTATGAGTTTGGCTATTTTAGATTCCACATACAAGTGAGATCATGCAGTATTTGTCTTTCTGTGTCTGGTTTATTTCACTTAGCATAATAACTTCCAGGTTCATCCAAGTTGTCACACGTGGCAGGATTTTCTTTTTACGGCTGAATAATATTCCATTGTATATCTATACAACATTTTCTTTATGCCTTCATCTGTCGATGGATACTTAGGTTGTTTCCATATCTTGGCTATTGTGAATAATGCTGCAATGAGCATGCAGATATCTGTTCAGGGTACTGCTTTATTCCTTTGAATAAATACCCAGAAATAGAATTGCTATATCATATAGTACTTGTATTTTTAATATTTTGAGGACACTCCATACTCTTTTTATAGTGGCTGTAGCAATTTACATTCCCACTAACAATGTTCAAACGTTCCCTTTTCTCTAAACCCTCACTAACACTTATTGTCTTTCGATGATAGCCATTTAACAGGTGTGAGGTGATTTTTTTTTTTTTTTTTTTTTCCGGTACGCGGGCCTCTCACTGCTGTGGCCTCTCCCGTTGCGGGGCACAGGCTCCGGACGCGCAGGCCCAGCAGCCATGGCTCACGGGCCCAGCCACTCCGCGGCACGTGGGATCTTCCCAGACCGGGCACGAGCCCGTGTCCCCTGCATCGGCAGGCGGACTCTCAACCACTGCGCCACCAGGGAAGCCCTATTATGGTTTTGGTTTGCATTTCTCTGATGATTTGTGATGTCAAGTACATTTTCATATACCTGTTGGCCACTTGTATGTCTTCTTTGGAGAAATAGCTTTTCAGGTCCTTTGTACATTTTTTAATTGCATTATTTGTGTTTTGTTCTGCTATTGAGTTGTAGGAGTTCCTTATATATTTTGGATATTAAACCTCATCAGACATATGGTTTGCAGATATTTTCTCCCATTTTTTAGATTGCATTTTCATTTTGCTGATTGTTTTTTGCCGAACAGAAACATTTTAGTTTGATGTAACCACTCACATTTGTCTATTTTTGCCTTTGCTTCCTGTGCTTTTGGTGTCATATCAAATAAATCATTGACAAGACCAATGTCAAGGAGCTTTTCCAGAATAATGTTTAACCAAATATCTAGACACCCTCTGACCCAGTCAAGTTGACACATAAAATTAACCATCACACCTGGTTTCCTTCCCTTATGGGAAGACTACTGTGAAGTGTTTTCTTTATTTCTAAGGTCTGTTTTGATCTCCAGTTCCTCACAGTGCCATTCTGTCCCTTAAGTCAACCCTACTAGTTTCTTCCCCCTACCCATCTCACTTTCTAGCTCCCCAGCTCCGGCTTCATAAGATCACACAAACTGTTTACACACAGATCCTAGTTTCAGGGTTAACCAAAGGCAATAGTCATTCTTAAAAAGTCACCTCCATGCAGCCTTCCTTGATTTCTGCAGCTTGGGAATGTTTTCTACCATTTTAAACCCTTATGTGACTCTCTTAAAGAGTCATCGCTTCCTTTATATTACATATGGGTTTTCATTTTGTCTTTCCTGATATTGTTAGATTTCCTACCAAGCAAGAAGTACACCACTTTCAACTTCATATTTCTCACATTCCTTTGTCAAGTATGTGACATATTTAGTGAATTCTATTTCTCTGTGTGTATGTGTGTGTGTTTGTGTATATGTTTGCCCTACTTATCCAAGTGTTTTCTATGTGAGAGGGCTGTTTGATCACTTGGGTCATTGCTTAGAGGAAATATGTTAGGAGATTCAAAATCAAAATGTTCACTGACAAAAAAATTTTGGGGGGAGACTCTAAGGATACAGTGAGAAGTAGAGACACTTGTCAAACAGCACTAGGGTCCCTATACAAGTGCAGTTAACTGATGCCTCCATATTCTCTCATCCTCCAGTTGCAGAGAGATGTCCCAGTGCTTATTTTCTTGGAAGAGGTCACTTGTTAAGTTTTATACAAGTTAAATTTTCGTTTGAGATGTAAAGCAGGATCATCTTTTTTAGTTTCTTTAGAATCTTGGTCATTGACTTGTTGAGGCTCCTCTTTCAACTACCCTTTTAGATTTTATATAGCTCTGTCATTTAATATCCTTCTGCTCTATTTTTTACTTCTCCCCACACACAATTCTGCACATGCCCCTGGAACATTAAATCTTTTTCTAGTTCAGTGGATTAGAGGCCTAGTTAACCTCCCTCTGGTGAAGCAGTTATTGTGGTGTAGATCAAATGTCAGATACTGCTGTCCTTAGTCCTTGATTATTTGGATACTTGGATATTGTTTAAGATATCTTAGATACCTTAAAAATTGACTCACACTCCCATCTCACAAACGGAGAGAACTTGGTACCACCTTACTGCCATTAATATTTCTAGGAGTCTTCAAGCTTTACGTTTTTGTTATAATACCTTGCTCTGAATTTCTTCTTTTGCTGAATTTCCATTCTCACACTATAGCTCTTCATTATGCTTTATTAATTTTACTCCCTGAAAATACCACTTCAACCAAGGATTATATGTCCCTGAGGTTTTACTGAGGATTTTTAAGTTATTAGAACATGATAGATAGATAGCATCATAACACTATTCACGATGTATATTAGATATTTCTTTCCATATAATTCCCCAAATTGGATACAAGGAATGCGTTATTGGCTGGATTTTCTCCTGGAGTCCTGCCCTCTTGACATTTCTAAAACCCATCCTTGCTTTAACCTTACTTATCTTTATCCTAAACACAACCTTCTTACCTAAGCTTCCATTAAGAAATTTCTTTCACTTTATTTTGAAAAGTTTTTTGCACATACCCACCAATGCTCAGATAAATCCTAGGGGGATGACAGACAAATATATGTCAATGTCACTCTAGGAACAAAAGTCAAAGTCCATAGCTCTTCATGATCTAGCACCCACCTACCCATCATCTCTCATCTCTTACCTCCTCCCTGCCCCCACATGCCTTCCTGTCTGAAATGTTAGCAGGCCTCTGAGGTACCATACATTCTTCTCTCTTCCCATGCATCTTTGCATGTGCTATTAACTTCTAGCTGTAACAAGGTATCCATTTCCTCTTCTCCCGTACTGCTACTGATATCAAACATGAGTTTCCTTTTAGAACACTCTGTAATTACCCACCTAACATATTCTATTTTGAGTATTTCCCCACTCTACTCCTATAGCACTCTGGTCATACCTTATTTTCCCCCCGAGATATCATAGGCTCAGAGATTTTTCTTCAGGGCAGGGATTATGGTTAGTTTGCT
Organism: Neophocaena asiaeorientalis asiaeorientalis; assembly: GCF_003031525.2. Classification (NCBI taxonomy): domain Eukaryota; kingdom Metazoa; phylum Chordata; class Mammalia; order Artiodactyla; family Phocoenidae; genus Neophocaena; species Neophocaena asiaeorientalis. The sequence goes on from NW_020175186.1 coordinate 5,523,890, forward strand.
GATGTGTCATCAGCTCTACCACAGTGATGGTTTATGGAATGTATGGTAGATAACAATAAATGCTTGTTGAGGCAATGAATAAATTGTTGAATGAATAAATGAACTGTGAGTCTAGGTTACCTTATGTCCCTCTTTGACCTACTCCCAAATATTTCTGAAGGAGAATTAAAGCAAATATTAGACGACTCCATATTTAGTAGAACTAGAAATGAGAAGTATCATGTTTGATCGACACTCTCATATATCATTGTAGTCTCTCCTCCCAAATTTAAGAAATTATTTTGCACATCATTGTTGAAGGTCTACATAAAATCAAACATGTTAGTAATTATTGAGATTGGGGAAATTCATCCTAAGCTTTTATTTTCAGTATGCAGGAAAATAGTGTGAAAAGATACCTTGTAAAACATCTGTAGTCATGTTTTCAGTAGAATTTGAAAAGAAAAAAGTGAACTCTCGAAAACAAAATTTTGGCTGAATTGTTTATCATTTGAAGCTTACTGTTGCAACTTCTGACCTTCTCTTCCCTAAATCATATTCTGTTTAACTGTTATGACATTTAGTGTTTGGAGCAGTTGCTCACAAGACAGTGTCCCAACATAAACAATTCAAAGATATTTTGGCTTACTTTCATGCCAGTTACAAGATATAATAGGAGGCACCTTCCATATGTCCTTTGAAGAGCTTGCCTCCCAATGAAACAGTTAATTGTGTTTTTCAAAATCACTCTCCCACAATGTTCTTATTCTAAATGTACGAACATCTATCCAATATACATCTGCATCTGCCTGACCATTGAAACTGTTCTATGCCATCCAACTAATTAGTCTCCCATCTGTCATTTGTAATAGAATATCTACTACTTCTCAGGAGTTTGGCTTCCCACATGTGTCCAGCTCTGCTGGCAATAGGGATTTCCCAGCGCTCATGAACGCAGTGACTTCCAGAACTCAGTCACTTTAGGTGAATGCTTTATGCTTCTCATTGCCTTAACTGTCCCAACCTCCTCACTCCACAACTGGAGCCCTTCCACATTTTATGCTGAAGAACTGACTCTGCTCACGCTCTCCTTTGTCCTCCCCAGAGTTGCCTGTTAACATGAAAATTCAGGTTTGCGACTTCCCAGCATAGTGTTAGCTATCACCTGCAATGCCAAGGGGACCAGCTGGGTTGTGCTTAATTAACTGGACTATGATGACGTTTTCTTGTGTCTGAGATAAAATTAGGAAAAGGAAATAAAAACACTGCACTATAGAATTATCCATGAAGTTAAATTTGGTTTGTTTAAAGGATAATGTTTACATAGAGATAATGTCTATTCTTACTACGGTTTTGTGGTCCTAACAGTTTGGAATTAAAATGTCCTTATTATATAAAGTTATATTGATATAATTTTATAATTCATTTTTAAATGTCATTGTTTGGCAGATTAAACATTTATCAAACCTATATTGGTCACCAAAACACGTTTTGAGGGCATTTTGTCAGTCTGAATTTCAAAAGTAGACAAATTATTGTCATAGCTAGTAGTAGTCACTCTTGAGAAACAATGTACAGGTTAACATTACACAGAATTTACTATTTGCCAAAGCCTGTCTTAAATCTTTATCTATATTAACCCATTTAATCCTCACAATAAACCTGTGAGGTAGGTAACTTTATTAGTTCACTTTACAATGAACACACCAAGGCTTAGAGAGACTGTATAGTTTGCCCTAGGATACAGAACTGCTAAGAAACAGAGATGGGCTTTAGCCTGGAAGAGTTTGGTGTGGCTATGGTATCTTTAACTGTTTGGTTAGATTGCTTCAAAAAGCAGAACTTATTTGCATACCTTGTAGCCCTAGCTGGGGTGATTATGCCAGCTTAATCTTTTCATTTATCCCTCTCTACTTCCTGAAGTCATAGACCCTCCACTACTTATAGTCAGGCTTAATTGTTCATTTACATGTAAGTCACAATCCTCTCTGAAACTCAGTGCAATCTGAATGGCTTTGCCCCAGAGCGGGTCTGAAGGGTTAAATGTATTTGAATTAATCCACATAACATAGAGAAATCACTATATTACTGATAGGCATTATCATCCTTTTTCAAAGGGAGGACATACCCAAGCCTCACTTTCTTTTTATGTAGACTTTATATTTTTTAATTGAGATTTAACTATTATACCATAAAGGATACATGTATTAAACATATAGAATAGTCTTTATACTCAAGTAACCACAACCAAGATCAAGATATGGAATATTTCCAGCATCCTAGAAAGCTCCCCGATGTCCTTTCCCAGTCAACACCCACTCATACTTTTCAAGGGATAACTGCTGCTCTGATTCTACCACCAGAGGTTATTTTTGCCAATCATGAGCATAAGTAGAATCGCTCAGCATGGACTTCTTTCATCTGGCTTCTTTAGTTCAGTGTAATGTCTGTGAATTTTCTCCATGTTGCTGGCTGTGGCAATAGTTTATTCTCTTTTTATTGTTGTATAGTTTTCCATTATATGAATATACTACAATTTAGTTATCCATGTTCCTATTAATGGACACTTTGGTTGTTTCCAGTTTTTTTTCCCCTATTATAAATGAAGTTACTTAAGCAAATCTTGTTTATGCTATCTTGTGGACATATATATATACCTTTCTTCTGAGAGAAGAATTACTGATGTATTGGACAGCTACATATTTAGTGTCCGTAGACGTTGATAAACTATATTCCAAGTGGTTGAACAAATGAACACTCCCACCAGCATACATGAACATTCTAGTTCGTGCTCTCCCCAACAGTTGGTCCTTTGGGACATTCATATGAATGTGTCCACTTTCTTATCTAAGCTCTCACTCTGCACACAGCACCCACTTATCTTGCTGTCTGGAGACTGATTTCTGCTTAGATCTTGATTCTGCTATCTAAATCTTTTTCTTTTGCCAATGTCATTTTTCTCTGGGACTATCCACCTGTCATGTACAGACCCTACCTTTTTGCCAAAATTAAATGTATAATGATAACAATGGCAACAATAAAAGCAAACATTTACTGATTGTTTACAAAGGATCAAATTCTGTCCTCATGCATTGTGTACTTAATGCCATGTAATCTCTCTGTATTATGCATGGCCTAGAATGTTGGTTGGTGCTAACCACATGAGTGGCACCCTGTGAGTAGCCAAATGGAACTATTTTAATCAAAATTTTTTGTGACTTGGGATCAAACAGAAGTATAAAGTGCTGAAAGATGGCCCCAGAGGATTTTTGTGTCCCAACTACACCAAGATACTAAATGCTGGCAAAAGAAAAAATTGCAAGTAGACAGTAAAACTACGAACAAGAAAAGTAGTAAATGCCCTGGCAGGAATATGAGGTTCATTCTAGCATTAAATTAACATTTTCAAATCCAAGCTTTCATTATCTATATAAAGGAGCAAGAAATATAGACAAAATATTGTTTTTATGTTCTTTGTAAGTATTTATATATGTATATATATATACCAAAAATGTTGAAAACAACTTGATATCTAGTCTCTACAACACATTTAATGCCATTATTTCATGTTTAGCACAATTTCCTCATTGTAAAAGTACCTAGCTAAAAAAATCAACAATTTTTACCAAGCACACACCGTGACATTTGGCTGCATATTGCCAAAAAAATTTAAAGCTGTGTGATTTTTTTTCTTACCCTAATAGAGTATACACATGAAGTCAACACAAATGGTGCTAAGTAATACCTTTAAATTCTCATTTAGGAGAATATTAAACTGCTACTCTCTAATCCATGAAACACGTAAAATACTCTTGGGTTAAAATCATTTGGCATTTCCCCTGCAAATAGCTACATGGGAGTCTATTTGATTTTCACAACTGCTATTCTATTTATTTCATTGACAGTAACCCACTTTTGAGAGACAGTTACTTTTTATGTTTCTCCTGGACTTTACAAAAATAGGCTAAATTGTTCATTCTTTAATAACATTAACAGAATTTTATGATGGAAAAATATATGAGTGGATAATTTATAAATATGACCTCTTTGATAAGACAATGGAGATGTGATATATATGTGTGTGTATATACATATATATATGGAATATTAGTCAGCCATAACAAAGAATAAATTTTGCCGTCTGAAACAATGGACCTGGAAAGTACTTCACTTAGTGAAGTAAGTCAGACAGAGATAGACAAATACTGTATGCTTACACTTATATGTGGAATCTAAATATATAAAGCAAACAAACAAATATAACAAAATAGAAACAGACTCAGGTACAGAGGACAAAATAGTGGTTACCACTGGGGAGAGGGGTGAAGGGAGGGGCAAGATAGGTGAAGGAGATGAAGAAGTAAAAACTACTAGGTATAAAATAAGTTACAAAGATATAATGTACAGCACAGGGAATATAGCCAATATTTTATTACAACTTTATATGGAGTATAATCTATAAAAATATCAAATCACTATGTTGTACATCTGAAATTTATATAATATTGTAAGTCAGCTATAGTTTAATAAAAACAGACAACGTGTAAACTGTTATCTAAATATGTAAGCAAACTAGCCATGCACAGATGGAGGGAAAAACCTCTAACTGTACAAACAGCAGTACCAAGGCTTTATGATACAGAGAGGGCTGAGTTCCCTTAAGTTTTTTTGAAGATTAGTTTGGCCAGAATTTTGGAGCTAGGAGAAGTGTATGAATGAAATATGAGATGATAAAAGTCTGTTTGGATCACAGAAAGGACTTTGCATTCTATTCTAAATGCATTATGATGCCAACTAAGAACGTTAACTGGGGGAAAAAATTACCAGAGTTACGTTTTGAAAAAAAATATCCTGAGAAAAATACTTGTGAAAAGTTGATTGAAGGAGTAGTCTTCTGTGTAAGCAGAGAAACTAGTTAGGAGGTCATGGCTGATCTTAGGTGTGTTAGAGTATGAGCAGACAAGCTAAGAGATGTATGCATATTTGAAATGTATCTTGGAATTAAAGCCTACAGAGATTACTGAGGGATTAAATATTAAAGGTAGAAAAATGGAGATATCAAATATGACTAATTGTGTTTGGGTTGAGATTTGGGAGGGTTGTTATACTATTCACTATGATGGGTAAAACAAAGGAAAAATACAAAAGTTTTATCCAGGACATGAAAAGTCTGAGACCTAGATGAAAATGTGAGGGCAAAAGGATGTATAGATACAGAGCTTGGAAGAGTAGTCTTGGCTAGAAATATGTATTTGGTAGTTACCAGAGGAGAGATGATACATAACACTGTGGAATGGATGATACTACTAGAGTACACTACTAAAGAGTATAGATGAAAAGAAGAGAGAGTCAGAATTTTGGTCACTGAGGAACCACAGCATAGAGTTTCTTTGGGGTAAAAGCTAACAACAAAATGATGGTAGGAACTGTCAGTGAGGAAGAAGGAATGTGTCAGGCACAATTCTACTTCCCCAATTTGTAATTGCCTGTCCCTCTTCCTAAAAAGCTCTTCTCTAGGTTGCTGTATGACCATTTGCCTCACCCTTTCAAGTCTTTTCTTAAAAATCACCATCTTAGTGATGTTTCCCAGGTCACCTAATTTCAAGTCAACCCCACCCAGTATACTCTTACTCCCTATACTTTTTTTTCCTGCTCTAATTTTCCTTCTAGCACTTACCAAAATCTAACATATTATGTAGTTTACTAACTTGTCTATAAAATGTCTCTCCTCATTAGGATGTATGACCCAAGAAAGCAGGGATTTTGTTTTTTTTAATTTTAAGAACTACTATAACCTTAGAACTTAAAACAGTGCTGAACATATTGGGATGTTCAATAATTTGAGGAATTATATGGAATTAACTCTAGAATTAAATAGAAATAATAATGATTGATGTTTAATAATTTGTGGAATTGAATGGAAAAAGTTCTGCTGGTTTAGTGGATACTGATGCAAGATTGAAATACTTTTAAGAATGAATGGGAGTTGAGGAAAAGGAGACTGTATATAACCAGCTGTTTTGGGTAATTTTGTTATTAAAACAAGTGGAGGCATAAGCCTTACTGGGAATAAGGAACTATCTCCACTCTAAAAGGAGAGAAGATATATGTAGATGAATTCAAGGGTAGAGATTAGACTTGAGGAAGATGAGGCAGTTTCTCCAAGTCTTCAGTTTCTTCAATGAACTCCTTAACCTGGTGCCAGTGAAGCAAGAGTAAGATTTGTGGGGAAAAATAATAAAGGAATGGAATTTACTAGTAATTCCAGAAGATGAGATTTAAAAGGGAAAAGTGGTAGGATGGCCAAGTGGTGTGGATTTTCTATGTGCATTTTGTCATTTCTGATTTCAGGTGAGAAGATCTAATTTGATTATGTCATCATCACCAAATTCTTTATTTTGCTTAGGTGAGAAGAGAAGGTTAGGTCTGTGTTCAGCCAGATAGGTTTTGCTAGTTAATTGGAGCACACAGAAAGGGATGAAAAAATATATATAATCTATTACATAATTAATAAATATATTATTAATAATGTATGGTATACATTATTATAATGACAAAACATGAAATCTATGCTGGACAAGCAAATGAAAACAGGAGCCTAAAAGATACTTAAAAAGTGATGAACGTCAAGAATTATACGTCATTACTGTAAGGTCAGATAATTGTAGCAGTGAGAGTGATAGAACATATGATTTTCCAGTAAACATGCTGAAGATATTTATTTTTTTAAACAAATCCCTTAGCCCCTGATCTAACTGTCCATCATCTCTGTCAGATTCCTGGGAAGATTTCTCCTGTTGGTTTCTATATCAGTTCATAGAGGCAGTTATTCCTCTATATACCTCAGAGTAACCAGGCAAGGCCACCAACAGTTACTAAGTACATCTTAAAAACACATGTATCAATATATATTATAGGTGGTCTGGTGGGCTCATTCCTAAAGATTATACTCAGAGATTAGCAATTCAATACAAAAGTCAGAAAGAAAGTGACACTTTTTTTTTTTGGCGGGGTTGGGGTGAACTTCAAGTATGAATAGCCTGATTTTAGAAGGCTTTATTCATAACAATGATAAAAAAGGACACTAAAATAGACACAGTAGGTGAGTTTTCACACATCATCATGCATGAGTAAAGACTCATTCACTATATATTTTAATGTCTCTAACTGTAAAACTTATAATCTTGGGCTCAGTCATGTAGATGTAAGGTATGCTTTAGTAACTTGAGTTGTAGAAAAGAAGAGAATGATACGATTTTCTAAGCTAATTGACATTTTAGAACTGATATAAATATAAAATTTAATCAGGATAAAAATAAACATTGATCTTAGATAAATGTTTTTCTAACCCACCCGCAAAACACACACACATGCATACGTGTTCACACGTGTTCTAATGTAGAAGCACGTGGGCACTAGGTTGTCAGGCTATCCCTATGCTTTAGAGTCTTCAGAGGGGAAAGGGAGAATATATGAACCAAACATGATATAGTTATTTTAGGAAAAGCTACAAAGAGTTGAACTTATATTTAACTATGCTTTGCTAAGAAAAAGCATAATAATAATCAATTATATTTATTTTTTCTTTAATGTTATGTTCTCATCCTTAGGAAGATCCCCATGGATCTAATAACTTTCTTTTGTTTGGCTGTTTGTTTTTAACCAATCCTCTCATGACTGTGAGCAAGATTTGTCTTTCCAGAATTAAAATTATCCTGCGGCAGTTTGCCTCTTAGAACCTCAAATTGCTCCCATGAGCCCTGGTTGCTGCCAAATCACGGCATGTTACGTGGTCCAGACAGTTAGGGTCCATACTAAATTGTAAAGTAAATTAGCAGAAGTGGAATAGCTTTTCTCTCCCTCAGGATGGGTGGAGAATAGCAGTAGCCTAGCTACTAATTCAGTCCACCGAGCAGTTTCTGGTGTGATTTCAATTGAAGAGTCATTCTTTTTTTTCCTCTCCTTGAATATATTGCTTAGTGAAGGTTGCTCAGAATAGGTCTCTGCCGCCGCAAGTGATTTGCTTTTCATGAATGGAGGGAAGGTCCTTACATCTAGGAGCACTTTGGAGCTTGTCACAAATGACCTTTAAAGTATTTTTACTATCCCGTTTGCCATGAATACTGAGCAAGGTCAATGCATTATCGATCAATTTTCTCTTTTCTACAAATTAACAGTATTTCTATCCTAGATTCTAGTTTTTCTTTCATGTGTTAGAAAAATAATTCAAGTTATTTCCACATATATTTTGAAAAATTTCTTACACATACTGTGTGAAAGAAAAAAAAAACAGACTGTGAATGAATACCCTATTTTAACTTTTTTTTATCATGGCATTAAGTACTTTGAACTTATATTACCTTGTTAGAGTCAGGAATATCCGTCAGTGAGTTGAATGAGTATATATGAGGGAGTTTAAAATAAGTGCCCTGTGATATTATTATAATTATTGTTTCATAATCATATATTCAAATTCATACATGCCCTAATATTTCAAATAACTACATTTCTAAAGGAACACAATTATGCAAAATGTGAGTCTATTTATTTTTATGTTGAAATGAATGAAGGACAAAAAGGATTATGTAATTCTCTAAATTTCCTGAAAAAAATGATCATATTAAAAGTGACAATGAAGGAATACACATAGTACTAATAGGGCAGTGGAAAATCTTTTACTGTGAGCTGTGCAGTGACTGATACTTGACACTTCTTCCCCAGATGAAGGAAGCAATAGTCATATTCTAAGGCACAGAAAATTGCCTGGAAGTGTATGTCCTGTTTTATAATCTGCTCACATGAAAAAGATGATGATGAAGATGATCATTACCACTTTTTCTAATATTTTGACCAGGTGAGGTGAGGAATAAAATATATATATAACATTTATTAAATGTTGGGAGCATATTATTTATTTTATTATAACAAATGTCAGCTATGTGGAAGGTGCCAAGATGGCTGATCTTCTCTTTCATATGTATTTAAAAATTTTTGAGTCTCCATCCCATCCCACAGGAAGAGGGAAATCCAACGTGTCTCTCCCTTTAGTAACACCAGAACTCTCTGAGGTCTTTCCCTTTTCTGAGAATTGTTTGCTGAGATTCCTTGTTTCCACTAAACACTGCAAACTGCCCTTTTCTCTGTTCTCTCCATATGTTGCTTTCTCTCGGTTCTCTAATCTCTTGTGTGTAGTGACCCAAGTGTAGAGGGCAACCCCGCCTCTAGGCAATGCCGCACAGAGTACAACTTACTTTAAATGGATCCTGAAAACTGTGGACAATGATGGGGTGAGGCACTAGGCACAGCTCAGAAGTCAATGCAACTGTTAACAATGTATAAGCCAGTCTTATTTTTGAAAGTCTCTCTTTCAGCCTGATACTAGGTATTTGCCATATACCAAGTTATTTTCCTTAGTTCCTGGTTTCCCACCATTTGCTGAATAAATTCTCTCTCTTAAATCTCTTCACTAATTATCTCTTCTCTTCCCTTCCCTTCCCTTCTCTTCTTTTCTCTTCTCTTCTCTTATCTCTTCTCCTCTCCTGTCCTGTCCTTTTCTCCCAATATGTACAAATATTGAAACATTATGTTAAACACCTGAACTTAATATAATCGTACGTCAATTATACCCCAATGAAAAAATATCAAATGGAAAATACAGAAGAGCATATCAGCTGTCAAATGTTGTTAGATGAACAATTAAAACTTTTCTGAGTGTTATCATGACTTATATCTATTTTCAAAATGGATTAAATTCTGTTACATATTATATCTCCTATCTTCCCCCCACCCCGCAACACTTCACACACATTCTTTTTGGATGTCACCGTTGCAAACATGGCCTTGAAAAGTAGGTCGTTTAGTTTTTGCCTAATCCATCTTCTGTTGGTAGATTGTTTATTGGTGGAGGACTCTACTAGGCATAGAGAGTGCAGTGCAAAGGGAAAACACACTCTTACAGACTCACCTAAGTAACAGCCTTTCCTTAGTCTTCCACAGACCTTTTATCATATGAATGTGTTAAATATACCAGAAGGGACTGTAATAGAGTATATTTATTCACATGTTTCTTATTTATTTTTTTTATTTACAGCTTCTAGCCCATTTTTAACAGAATGTACAGAAGCATTGTACATACTTGAATAAGAGAGAACAGGAAGGGGAGTATAAAGATGTGATTTAAAGTTTAGTTAAGGCATCAGACAAATTGACTTTTTTCTCATAACAAATAATTATAAAACACTGAATCAGCAATAGAAGAAGTAGTCAAAATTCCTGAATGGTTGATTTATTGAAAAAAAACACACACACACACATATGGCCAATAGCACATGAGAAATCTCAACTACGTGAGTAACCAGGAGTCCAGATTAAAGACGATACGCTGTTTCTTTGTGAATCACTTGCAATTCTTAAATCTTATCTTCTCTCTCTCTCTCTCTCTGTAGTACATTGAATCTTGGCACTAAAAAGATATATCAATGTCCTAAGCTCCAGAACTTGTGCATATGAATTTATTTGGAAGAAGACTCTTTACAGATTTAATTAGGTTAAGGATCTTGATATGAGTTCATCCTGGATTTGGTCCCTGTAAAAGAAAGATAGAGGAAGATTTGAGACTCAGACACAAAAGGGAGAAAATCAAGTGAAGATAGAACAGAGATTAGAGTCATGCAGCCCCAAACCAAGAAACCTGCATGTTGGAGCTTCTACAACTGGTCCTGCAGCCCAAGTATGTCATTAAGTACCAATGCTATTTTTACATGTCAATTACCCATCTCCAGCAAGCCACCCTCTCATCTATCTTTAGGAATGATGTGTCATGTTCCCAAAATTATTGTCACATCTCTAGAAGTAGGAAAAGGGAAGGCGAAGCAAAAGATTGCCAAGACTGTAAAATATTTCCTTTTTATCTCTATTTGTGATAGATAAGAAAAAATTTTCTGAAGACCCCAGAGACTTCTTCCTAGCTCTCATTGTCTAGATCTGTCACATGACATAGCTGTCCCTGTTGCAGTGGAGGCTGAGAAAGTATATATGTGGTGTTTGCAACCTCTAATGTGGGTGGGCTCTGCCAGTATGAGAAGGAAGAAGGAATTAATGTTGAGGCAAACAACTATGTCTAGCACATTCTAGAAGGATAAAAAAAGGAGTTTGGTTAGAATTAATCTAAATAATATTCTGGGAGAAGAGAATACCATATACAGAGACACAGTGTTATAAAAGAGTACAGAGTATTCAAGAAATGGAACAAAACATATTTTGACTGAAATATAGAGCATAAGGAAGGAAACTGTTGAGGAGATGAAGCTGAAGAGAGAGGTAAACATACTTTTGTCAAATGTGTCTACATTTTTATCATATGCCTGTTCATATTTAGTACAAAATTATGCCTTAGGTGATGAATAAAGGATTCTATTTCAAATTTCCTAGTAATCATTAAGAATACTCTTTCTAGGTAGAATCCTCCTTTGCTGATGGGGTCCCAATAAATAGTAGATATTGGGGGGGCTACCCTGGCAGTCCAGTGGTTGGGACTTCACCTTCCAATGCAGGGGGTGTGGGTTTGATCCCTGGTTGGGAGCCTGGGATCCCACATACCTTGCGGCCAAAACACAAAATAAACATAAAACAGAAGCAATACTGTAACAAATTCAATAAAGACTTTAAAAATGGTCCACATCAAAAAAATCTTAAAAAAATAGTAAATATTGAGTACAGCTGATTACTGACAAATAAGCATGCACACTGCATTCCTTTGCACCTTCATTCTTTCTGCAAGTGTAGCCATACTTATATCTGTGGTCCTTAAAAGCAGTCAGAAGGGAGGAACTAGGTATTATTGGGAGAATTTAGTTGGGTGGTCTTTCCTTGTTCACCAGCAGTGATTATATGGAGAGAAGCTCATGGATTAAATACCTGCTGTAGTGTTTGCCTCTCTCAGCCACTGGTTTATCAGATCCTTAGAACATGAAAAGTTTAAGTAAACATGAGCCAGGATTCAGTCCTACCTCTGGAAGTAGTAACAGAAATTCACTCCTCTGGCGAGAGGGTTTTCTTTTGCCCCAAGTTAACTATGATTATCATTCATTGGGATTAATCCATTTAACATTTTAATAGGCCTCTACCACTGTCTTCTAAGTGAAAGAGAAAATCAGCCGGGTGGGATTTATGAATCACTCTGAAGTCTTGAAAGGAAAAAAAACTGATATAAATGAATGGTGGTGATTTTATTATTCTAGAGATGCCTTTGGAGTTTTCCCTCTGCATAATCAGAGATACCATGCAAGCTTTCTTTTCCCTCTTGCTTTAGAGTCTCTCTCTGACCAGATACAACTTGCAGGATAGCAGGATCTGAAACCACTTAGCATATGAGGTTTGCAAAATCAATATAATTCCTATCGGTCACAGACACCAAGCAGAATATTCATTTCCTGCATCAAACAGAATGCAAAGCCATGGATTCCTCTACTCCTAGTGAAGTTTCTGTATAGATACAAGAAGTTAATAAAAACCTAACACATTGATCATGTATTGACAGGGATTTTTTCTCTGTGATTAATAGTCTCACATCCCATGCCAATGCTATAGAAAGCCCTTCTGAAAACTTCTACTACTTTTAAAGTAGCCATCCTTTCTCTGGTATGGATTGTCTTAATCACAAAGGATTTCTACTGCTTGAATTATCCATTAAGAATACAACCTGACCTCTCACTACCACTGAACTTAATAAATCTCTCTAGCATAAAGTTATCACATATTACTGCGATTATGTGTTTTAGACTAAGAACTCCATTAAGGCAATAACTATGTTTTAGACATTTCTGATTTTCAGACATAGCTCAAAAACTTATTTTAAAAATACTTCAAAACCAAGAAAACACAGTAAGTGTGTTTTAATTAGCTTGAATGAAGAAGTAATGTTGATATTTATTGAGGGGCGGCAGGGTCAACTAAAATGGCTCCATACCTTTAAAGAACAAGCTAGAATTCCAACTATACTTAAAAATCTAGTGATAGATATTTTTTCTAACTGGCTAGTTAGATAGTTAACTTCTGTCACCATGGTCATTAAGCAGCGTCCATTATATTCAAGTGGGAGCAGCAGTAAGGGAAACTTTTCCTCTGTGTGACCATTTAAACAATCTGGGGGACTTCCCTGATGATGCAGTGATTAAGAATCTGCCTGCCAATGCAGGGGACATGGGTTCAAGCCCTGGTCTGGGAAGATCCCACATGCCGCGGAGCAGCTAATCCCGTGTGCCACAACTACTAAGCCTGCGCTCTAGAGCCCTCGAGCCACAACTACTGAGCCCATATGCCACAACTACTGAAGCCCGCGCACCTAGAGCCTGTGCTCCACAACAAGAGAAGCCACTGCAATGAGAAGCCCATGCACTGCAACGAAGGGTAGACCCCACTCGCCACAACTACAGAAACCCCGCGCACAGCAATGAAGAACCAACTCAGCCAAAAATAAAATAAATTTAAAAAATAAAAATAAAATAAATAAATAAACAATCTAGGGCAAAATGGGACCAATATCTTTTCTCCTTGGATAAGCTCTCCCTGCACATCACAAACTTCTAAACTCTCTGCAGAGATGAGTGTTTCTTTCTGAACCTACCACTGGTAAAATATTTTGTAAACGTTTTGCCCCTCTTCAGCTTAAGTCACCACTGACTCCAAGAATCACTTTATATCTGGAGGTGATTTTGAAAAACAAAGTAACTAAGGATCCCAAATGACTCTCTACTTTTAGATCAGGGGTTCTTTATAAGGAGACTATGGCTTATGGACAGAAGTCTGCAGTGGCATCAGAGTGTTCTTTTCCTACAAGGAGTTCATGTGCCTTTTGAAATTTTACATAAAATTTTGTCAGTTTATAAGTGTGTGGAAATTTTTCTAGGGACAGTTTTCATATTTTTGTAGGAATATCAAAGAGGCTGGCAAACCCACAGAAGTTTAAGAAACACTGCTTGTGAGCTATCACAGTGGAGATAAGCATTCAAATTCTAAAGTCAGGATGTAAGGCAAAGTTACTCTTAAATTTTCCTGAATATTCCATACAGATAATATACTTTTCTCAGTTAGTCCAATAGAAATATATATTTTTTCCTTTGTCTCAGCATTGAAAAAGATTGCTGTTTCTTTGCTGAAACATCTGATGCACTCAATGTCTTATATTTAGGACTGTGTTGTCATTGGGAAGGGGAGAGGTTGCTTCTTTGAAAAAATCACATCCAGCATCGTGTACATCATGAGAGACAATGCGTCTCATCTCACGCTTCTTTCAAGGCATATACTAATTAAATGACAGGCATAATTATTAGCACTATAGATTTCTCTCTCTCCCTATCTCTCTCCTATTTTAGAGAAGTTAATTGAGTATTTTGGGGAAAATACAATTAAAATATCTTCCCAAGCCGGAAAACATCTCCACAAAGATAGAAGAGAAAGAAAACTGTTTTATTATTGAATAAGCATGTGATGTGCATCACAGGCAATCTGCTAAAAGTTTGCAAAGAGAGCAAGAACTCTCATCTTTTCATATAGCTGAGCAGATACAACCTATTACATTTTCTCAAGATAAATAATTAGTTCTCAAATAAGAGGATTCAATAGTACTATTGGTCACACATTGCTCATCCTGAATTCACTTGGTAGTTGGGATATTCATCTGCATTACCTAATTAGCTTCATCCAAAGGAAAAATAAACTTATCACAACTCTATGACAGGAAGTAGTTTGTAACTTAAAGGGAGGTGCCTACTAAAGTTTGGTTCCTACTCTCTCACAGAAACTGGAAGATAGGGATGCTATCTTTCTTGATGATTATATTTCAAAGAAATAGTTCCCAGGTCAATTAAGAAGGACATTTTGGGGTCATAAAGATGGCTAGTGGATTATTATAACTTTAATGAAGATTTACATATATTTCAAACAGACAGAGAAAGAACTTGAGTTTTCTAAAGTAAATGCTCTGAGAGGGAAGAAAAATGTCTTTTTCTTATTTCAACAGGAAAAATTAAGCCTCTTACTTTAAATTTCCATTTGCCCTTACACTATAAAATTAATGGTATTTTCATAAATTTTTATCAATTTGTGAAATTTAAATTAATCTATTTATGTCACAGATGTGGAAACTGAGACCTAGAGAGTTACAGTGATTTTCTTGATGTTAGTGACAAAATCTGGAACTCAAATTTTGATTTTCAAATTTCATAACTAATGAATATGCTAAAACATGCATCATGACAGTGACATTTTTCTACTCTTTACATCTTTTTTGTATCTCCTGTGTCTTTAATCTGGAAAGTATTGCTCTAGTAAGGATTTTCTTTTGTAAGAATAGATATCAAAATATTCATACAATGCCTACTTAGCTGTGAGCGATGGTTGTGAGGATGGAGATATCATCCATCCACACCAAAGAAGTCGTATGTCTTCTTTGGTGTGTTTCTTTATAAAAATTCAGTGATTTAAAAAATTTCTTAATTAAAACCTTTAACTTGATTTTGTTATACACATATGTATATACACATAATTTTATATAAAGGCAGCACAGTCTATTTTTTCCTTTTTCCTTTTTGCTTGCCTTTCATCTCCTAAATTCCCTCTATCTGCAACCCTCCTCTGCCTCTGTTAACCCATTCCATTTCAAATTTCTGACCTTAAACTATAACTTTATGTAGGCATACACAGGCACAAATACATTCACAGGGCATTATCATGGCTAGTGTTATATACAAATATATAAATGCATCATACTCTACATTCTTTCTTTTAGTACTCAAAAGTGCTTCATGGAAACCCTTCCAAGTCATCTGGCATAGCTCTAATTGTTGCATAGATGAATATTAAAATAATGTCATATTGTCAGAGAAAACCCAGACTGGACACTAGTTAAGAGAGAAAAACAGATTTTTTTCGGGGATTATTGTAATTGGGGAAAAAGAGATCTCAGTATAGAACAGTGCTCAATCCTGAATACAGCTTCGACAAGTAGGGATTTATAGCTATAGAGCAAGATGGGAGTAAGTAGATGGTAAATTACTAAGAGGAAACATCAGGGGTAAGGGAGGATTCTGGCTAACCTAAGGTGACAGGATTCTTGCTGAAAGCAGGTCAAAGTTGTCAGATATCACCTGGGCAATAGCGGAGGATAAGGAACTTGATCTGATATCAAAGATGATGAGACATTGAGGGGGGTGGGTTCTGGCTAAACTGATTTAGCAAGATTCTTGCTACAACTGGCTGATGTAGGCCTGACAAGGATGGATGCCAAACTTGCTTAGCTGAGAAGAGGGCTCAGTGGAATCTGAGTGAAGTTTGGTCAGGAGAGCATCTTTGCCAGTGTATGTAACAGTTTATTCAGGTCTCATTTTATTTCCAAATATTTATCTAAGATTAATGCTGCTTTAAATTTATGCTCTTAAGGGCTGGATAAATAGATTCCCAGCTGTAGGATTAGTGGGAGAAGAGTTGAATATTTTTAGTTTCAAGTAATCTTGCCAAAAGGCTTGTGATACTTCCATCTTTGACTATATTTGTATGAGAGACCCTCCTTTCCTAAAAGATAGATTTCTAGACTTCTGTACATAGGGACACAGAATGAATTCTGCCACACATCCACAGTGGGCTTGGGTTATTCTCTTAGTTTACATTGGCAGACCTTGAAAGATAAAGATTATGCAAATACGCTGGTTGAATGTTGGGTCTGATACAAAGAAAAGGAAAAGAATGGCTTCAGATAACACAGATGCCTCTTAGCAAAATAATCTGTGGCCTTTGAGCCAAGATTCAGAGGAATTCTACAGCTCTCTTGAATTTCTTGAAGGAAAGCATTGCAAATGTTTCCCAGGATATAATTCCCTGTGGTCGCCAATTGAATATCCTGACCAAGCCAAGTAAAAGTCACTCTTATTCAGTCTTTTTGACTATGAATAAATAAGAATCTACACTTTGGAATAGCTTTGACAGCTGTTCTGGGGGGGAGGATAATTTAAATATTTCTTCTTTTTGATATATATTTGAGTTGGAAACCTGACTATATATATTCCTAAATATATCTTCCTTAGTGTTTCACAAAGCAGTAAATTTCCTATAGAAAGCATTCAAAACTCCTGAACATGGCATTCAAGGGTTTCGATAATTTGAATGTTACCAACTTTTTCAGGTTTTACCCAATAGCCCAGTAAGTACCCTATATGCAATTTAGACTATATTACTTGCTGATTTACAATTTATATGCACTCAGCACTTTCTCATTTGCATTGTCATCGCTCATATTGTTCCCTTGCTCAGAATATCTTTTCCATTTACTGCATTTAATAATCCTATGCATCATTCAAACCCCAACACAAATATCTTTTCTTCCATTAAATTTTCCATGGTTGTTTAACCTGAAGTTGATCTCTCCTAATGACTTAGTCATATCACATTTTGCCATATGTTATCCTCATTTCCATATGTGTTCTATTTTAGCTATATATTGCAAGCCACTGGATTAGGGATGATGTATTGCTAATGTTGGTAATTCTTTGAAAGATTCCTACATGTAGAAGGAACCAAGAAAATATTTACTGGGTTCATTTATTATAATGAGACTATATAATGCAATATTTTGTCATCAAATATATCTAGAATTGAAGACTACCTACATGATATACTATCTGTGTGACCTTGGAGAAATTACTCTGCATCTCTCCTTTCTTGCTTGTAAAATGGACGTATAATGTCACTTACATTTCAGGATGATTATGAGAATTAATGATATGTGTGAAATATCTGCCACATGTCTGACATATACTTGTGCATAATATTAGATATTATTTTTTTAAGAATAAATAACATGAAACTACAGTTTGGGCTGCCATAATAAATGATTCTTTATATATAGGCAGAAATGCTGCAGTCTGAATGGAGGTTTATATTTCTGCAATTACTGTTGTTGTTGTTCTTTTTGGGGGGAAAAGCAAAGTTTCTTGAGATCTCATAACACTAATCCAGAGCTTTGAATTTTATGAGGTTTAAATCTGGAGGTATTCAAAGAACTCTTGTAGGATTTTTTCATTTAAAACTAAAACTAAAAAACACTTAAAATGGTGTTGAAACATTAAGACTACTCCATGATAAGTGTCATTGATTTCATTGTATTTGCATTTGGAATAAACATCCAGAAATATTGGTTATGGCAGGTCATCAAAGGAACGAAAAGAATAAGGAAAAGTTCCAAATGATGGAGACAAGTCACAGGATATGAGAGCTAGTTTGTAGAGGTTTTCACTGGCCCAATCCAGGACAGTTTAAACATGAAATTAAATAATAATTTTTAGGAAAAAAAGGGAAGAGATACATGGTTCCAAGCACATTTTATTCTATAAAAGTTGTTGTACAATAACTCATTAAAAAATACTAACTAACAATTAATTATAAAATGAGGAAATGGACAGAATAAATGATCTGCAAATTCAGAAAAGGAAGGAACTATATAGTTCTAGGAGGAGATTTCATGGAGGAAGTAAGATATGGCAATTTTTCTATCTAGATTGGCAAACAAAGAGTAGGTAAATGTACCCCAGGCTGATGTAAGAATTCCATCCAAAGCTAGAAGTGAGAATTCATTCAACCAAACTACATTTATTAAGTACTTCACAATGTGCTAGCAAATAAAAACAATCTGGACTTAAGGAAATCATTTATTCAAAAAACTATTGCAATAAGAATGCTCTAACCATTAAATCTTCACCTTAGAGTGAAGACAGAAAAGGCTTTCTTTTATAGACAGAAGTAACACAAGGCTAGAAAGAAGTGGGTATGGGGCAGAGGGGTGAGCAGGTGGTGTGATCAGACAAGTGAACAGGAAATGTTTCTTCACCGTTGGCTGATTCTCAGAAGGGATTGTTAAGCTGGGGAGAGGTGTTGTGGTGTTCCTTGTTCCAATGCTTGCTTAGTTCCCAGTACTTGCTTAAGCTCAAAACGGGACAACCTTCAAAGGGCCTTGGGGCAGGAAAGAAACCTGGTGATAATTTGATCAGATGAAGTAGCAGGCATTTTGTCCACATTGGTCAGTGGAGGCAAATATTTCGCTTAATAATCAATTATGAGACAAATAATGGGCTTTGGAGGATCTATGTTAGACTTTGTCAAAGGTTGACAAGGGGATCATCTGTGAGTCTGATCTAAGTCATATGGGAAGGATCGTTTTTGGCAGTGAGACATTTCCTAGAATGCAAAGTTTGGGGTCAATTTCTTAACCACTGATAATTTCCGGGAGCACAGGGCTCAGGTACAATTTAACATTGTCAGTAGAAAATGCTGTGCTAGGCAATAGTCGTACTAGACAACATTCATGCAATCAAAAATTGCAATTTTGTGGTGAGACATATACGTACACGTAAATAATATACATAAATCGTACATACATAAATAATACACATGAAGATACATACATAAATAATATACTATTAATATAAATGAATATTACATATAAATAAATATTATAATAAATTACACTGTTAATATAAGACTCTGAAGGGAGATGGAGAATAGAGAAAGAGAAGAGACTGGCTTGATGTATGTAGAGGTTTCGTGTTGTGAAATCAAGTGTTAAAGACTAGAGTATGACGTTTTCTGAGGGTTTTGGCTATTAGGAAGAATATAATATATGATTATTAGGGGGATTTATTTTAATTTCAGTTTCAGTTTATTCATACAAATGAAAATGGATAAAAACACATTTAGGGACTTCCCTGGTGGTCCAGTGGTAAAGGATCTGCCTACCAATGCGGAGGACGCAGGTTTGATCCCTGGTCGGAGAACTAAGATCCCACATGCCGCAGGGCAGCTAAGCCCGCATGCCACAACTACTGAACCCTCATACCTCAACTAGAGAGCCTGGGTGCCGCAAACTACAGAGCCCACACACTCTAGAGCCCTCGTGCCACAACTACAGAGCCAACATGCTCTGGAGCCCATGCCCCGTAACTAGAGAGAGAAAAAATTTTTTTAATATTTTCAAGAAATTCTCTTCAGTTGCTAATTAACCAAACACAGGACACATAAGATGAAAGGGATCAGCAAAGGAAACTGAAGGAATATGAAGATAGTTTCAAGCCAGAAGGCAAGCAGCCTTGACCTTGACATAGCCCAAGGAACCACCTGTTTTGAACTATAAGTGGATCCAAATAGAACTTTAAGTTTAGAAAGTCTGATTTGAAATCAGTGTATTAAATGGATTGGAGAAGCAAATAAGAAGTCAATTAATATAGTGCTATAAATATTTAGATAATGAAGAATTGAACTGACAGTAAGATTGGGTAGTTGCAAATAAAAGTGTTCAAATATTCACTAAAAGTTTCATCTTTAGTGAAATTAGACAAGTTTGTTGTCAAACAATTTTGGAGCCAGTGGAAAAACTGAAAAAAAATGTCAAAAAAATCCCTTTGAAGGCATTGGAGAACCACCAATGCACAAGGTGGCAAGTACTCAAAGGACCAATCCCTGAGAAATGAAGTACAGGAATTAACTCAGCAATTGTGGTTACATAACAGATCATTTGCAAATATGACCATAATCATTCTTCGCCTTACATACATGCTCATTTACAATATGACTTTTAAGCTTCTCCCATCAAGAAGTAAAGTGTATTTCTTTACCTCTTGAATCTGGACTGAACTTGTGACTTGCTCTGTGACCAGTATAACATGGCAGATGTGATGTCTTGTGATTCCAAGATTAAACCTGAAAACATATTCCTTTACCTCTGCTGATTCTCTTAGAACCCTGATGAACTGCAATATGAGCAAGGCTGGCTAGCTTGCTGGAGGAAGAAGACATATGGGCCAGCTGTCTTCACTGACAAACTAACATCATGTCAATCGCAGTGCAGAGCCATTTAGTTGACCAGGGAATCACAGAAACAAGAACAAGCCCAGCCAAGATGAAGACTGCCCAGTTGTGCTCAGACCAAATTGCTGACACCTAGAATCATGAACCAAATGAATGACAATGGACAAATTCCTAAAACTAATGTGTCTTCCTAATATTGACACAGGGACAGTTAGGATATCTGAATAGTTAAGAATATGTTAAATCACTGAATCTGTGAATACCTTCCTACAAAGGATACTGCAGTCCATGATTATACATATCGATTCTACTAATTTAGGGTAGAAATATTACCAATCGTACAAAAATTCATTCAGATAATAGGAAAAGAGGGAATACTTCCCAATTTGTTTCATGAACTAAACATAACCTGTATCCCAAGCTTTGTAAGGATATAATGAGAAAGGAAATTTACAAGTGAATTTCTCCCCTGAGAATAAATGGAAAAATCCTAAACAAAATATTAGCAACTCACAGAATTATATATAATAAATTTCAATAATGAGAAATTGACTTAATGCAATCATTAATTATACACATAAGATGTATATAATTCAGCATATTTATTAATAGTATAAAAGAAAAAATGTGTATGATCATCTCAACAAATGCATTCATGAGACAAGTTTTTGATGTGATACTGCTACATTACAAATTACTCCAAAAGCTTAATGGCTTACAATAATACTAATTTTTCAAACTCAGGTTGAAGAGTGACTGAGGTGATTTCTGCTTCAGAATATGAATCAAATTCATGTTTTTTCTACTTTTTTTTTTTTTTCTGAAGAATCCTGAAATGGCAGTAGTTATCTGGGGGAATTTCTTCTTATAGCCATTAGTAGGAAGACAAGAGGCTAAACAAAATCAAACAATATTTAAAGTCTTTGATGTGTCATGTCCACTAACATTCCATGGGAGTGTTACATGACCAACCGAGTGGTGTTGGAATGTTTATTCTGCCTACATTTGCAACACAGCAAAGGTAGGGAGGAATGAAAGAATTATGAGTAAATAATAACATGTACAGTAATGAAAAAAGAAACCCCACTCATTTGACAGCATTCAAATTCAATTTACAACTAAAACAGAACAGATTAAGAAACCAAAAATAAAAGGGAACTTTTTACTGTTCAGTAAAAAGTCAAAATCAGTAACAATCAGTAAAAAAAAAAACTGATTGCTTTTAAAAAGTGAATAGAAAGGCCTATAGGAAATACCATATTTGTGATATTGAAATGCTTTCCCCTCCCATCTGAAATAAGAAAAGGATGTCTGTATACCTGCAATCTGGTATAAGAAAAGGATATTTATATCGCCAATTCTACTGAACATCGTAGAAAAGGTTCTTGGTTCTGATAACAAAGTAAGATAAAGAACTTAGTAAATGATTTAAGAATTGAAAAAAAATAAAGAGAAACTATCATTTTTTACAGACAATATGATTATTTGTGTAGAAAATACAAAAGATTCTACAAATAATTTTTTAGATTGAGTTTGCTGAAAGCAAAATTATATACAAAAACCCATTTTTAAATCCATCCGAAATGGCCTGAGAAAAATCATTTCCAACAAGATAAAATTGGAAATGAATGTCTAAAAGGGAACGCATTTATAATCAGATAAAAAATTCAAATATCTAGCTGTTAATCCAAGTGGTACAAGACTTGTACACAGAACACTATAAAATGTTGAGAGAATATTTAAAAATCTTTAAATAAATAAATGAAATGTGGGTAAAGCGGAAAATTTAGTATTTTTAAAATGTCAATACACAAACATCTTATTAGTACTGACAGTTATTTTGTTGTTGTTGAAATTGACAAACCAAAAGGTATATGGTAATGCCAGGGGCCATGAGGGGCAAGAGAATCTTGAAGAAAAAGATAAAATTCAAGTTTTCAGATTATGGGATATCTACATTTCACAATTTTATAAACTATATTATTTGAGATGATGGCATTAACAAAAGGATAGACGAATAGAAAAATTTGATGGATTAAATAATATAGGAACAGGCACTTTTTAATTTAGAAAATGAATTTATGAAAAAATGGCATTGCAAAATACAGGGAAGTAATTATATGTCTAATAAATGGTTCTGAGTTATTTGTATATACATATGAAAATAAATGTATTTTGACCCTTAAGTCATTCAATACAAAAAATTTCAGGTGGATTGCAGACCTAAAATGTGAAGAGTTAAATGAATAATTTAACTAATTATTCAATAATTAAGCTTCTAGAAAATAACATAGTAAGCCTACATTTCTTAATTTGGGTATAAAAGAGACAACTCCTAATATAAAAGGTTAATAATTTGGTCTATATTTGTATTATCAATACAAATATATTTGTACTCATCAAAAGACACCATTAAGAAATTGAGATTTCAAACAGCAAAGTAGGGAATGTTTTCAATACATTTAACCAACAAACATCTCCTATTTGGAATATATAAATACCTCCTGTGAATCAGTGTTAAGCAATGGACAAACTAATGGGAAAAAGGAAAAAGGCATGAACAAGCATTTTATAAAAGAAAAGTATGCAAATATTACCTTTAGTAAAGTGCTCACTTTATGAATCAACAGTAAAATGCAAATTATAGCTAAATTGAGATACTATTACACAACTGCTAGAGTGACTGAAATAAAAAAAAAATACTGACAATACTAGTGTTAATAAGAGTGTGAAATGGACTTCTCCACTTCTACTCTACAGCAGTTTGGAGACTTCTTTGGCAGTATTTACTAAAGTTGTACAAAGGTATACTCTATAATAGAGCAATTCCATTCTTAGATATATACCCAGCATACATGTATTTATGTGTTAAATACAAGGCATATAAAATATTAATAGCAGCATTATTCGCAACAGTCAAAAACTGGAAAAAACAAAGCACAAGTGTCTGTCAACACTAGAATACATTACAGCATAATTATTTACTAGTGTACCAAGTAGAAATAAAAACTAACAATTTCTCTACAGAAATTTCATGTTATATAAAACAAGTCAAACACAAAAGACATTCAGTATAATTGTATAAATTTGAAACATAGGCAAATGATTATAAAGTAATAGAAGTCAGAATGTTAGCTCTATTTGGGGAGAGCTTTTGAAAATACACTTTGGGTATTTTCAAAAGTGCATTTTCTGTCTGTAAAATTTTTTGTCATGGGATTGTGCATTTTTTTCTGCATGAATGTTATGACTCAATAGAAATTTTATTTTTAAAAATGGGCTGAGAAAAATGGTATCACCTGAAAATTACACTAAACAGTTGCATACATTTTGCTCAGTGATGAAACATAATTAATACATCTATTTTAAAGTCAAGCACAAGATAAAAGACATATCATCATTTTCTCTATTCAACCTTGTTTTGGAGGTCTTAGCCAGTGCAATTAGCAAAGAAAAAAAATAAATGTTATAACTGTTAGAAAAAAGTGTTGTCTACTTAAAAAAGCCAAACGAATCAACTGAGTAATGGTAGAACTAAGTTTGTTTAATAAGATATCCAGAATCAAGATCAACATATAAAGTCAATAGCTTTAAAAGAAGCTGGCAATATTCGTTTCGACAATTGAATGGAAAAATCCATCCACAATAACAGCAATAGGTCTAACAAGAAATGAATAAGAACTCTATGAAATAACTGTAAAACATTACTGAATTGTATAAAATAACTAGAACAATATATGAGACACTGTATGTTTCTGGACCAGAAGATACCTTATTGTTATCTAGTTCCCTAAATATAACTATAATATGAATGAGATTTTAATTAAATTCCCTGTTGGAGTTTTTGAGCAATTGACAAGCTGATTCTAAAATTCACTGAGAAGAAACAAATACAGGAAAAAATTTCAGTAAAACTATGAATAAAAACAGTAGGGTAAAATCTAGGAAATATCAAAATATAGTGCACAGTTTCAGTAACTAAACAATGATATGGCTCTGAGACAAATTCATCTATAGATCAGAATAGAGAATTCAAAACATACAGTAAAAAGGAATTTGATACATAAGAAAAATGTCATTTCAAAATCAGTGATGAAAGGATTGTCCCAATTATGCTAAAACAATTGGCTATCCACATCTAAGTTATATTCCTACCTTTTACCATATGTATAAAACATATTCCAAAATTAATTTGGTAGTTTAGCACCAATAACAATTAATGCATTTTCATAAGCATACACAAACTTTTAAAGAATAATATTGGGATGGAGAAGATCCACCTGTGCAAGAACAATTCAGGTGCCATAAAGGAAAATATTTATCTAGAAATATATTTCAAAAATTGTAGGGGATGGTAAATTGAAATACAAATAACAGATTTGGAAAATGTTTTCCGTATATCAGTAATAACAACTAAAAGCCGTACTGGACCCAGACAGTCTATAAATCAATATGTTAGATAACTGTTATGGATTGAATTGTGTCCCCCCCAAAATTCATATATTGAAGTCCTAACCCATCATATGTGACATCATTTGGAGATGGGTGTTTGCAGAATTTATCAAGTTAACATGAGGTCACTGGAGTGGGCTCTAAATCAATATGACTGGTGTCCTTATAAAAAAGGAAAATTTGGACATGGAGTTGCACATAGAAGACAATGTGAAGAGACATAGAGGGAAGACAGCCATCTGCAAGCCAAGGGGACAGCCCTAGAACAGATCCTTCCTTCACAGCCCTCATAAGAAGCTAACTCTACCAACAACTTGATTTTGGATTTCTAGACTCTAGAATTGTGAGACAAAAAATTCTGTTGCTTGAGTCACCCATCCTGTGGTATCTTATTATAGCAGCCCCAGAAAATTAATACAATAACTAATCCAAAATTTAAATAGGTAAATGGCCCAGACAGATAACTTATAGAGGAAGAAATACAAGTGCTGATTGAAGTAATGAAAATATAATCAGTCTTTCTATGGAAGTGATTGGAAATTATATCAGAAAGAAGATATCATTGTTCACCCATGCCATCTAGAAATATTATATAAAGAGAGGGAGGACAATTTCCAGTTCAGGTGAAAGTGTTGAGAAGAATATCAGAATACACTGTACTGATAAGAGAAGTACAGACTAGCCTAGTTTACAGGAAGACAATTTACTGTCGCCTATCAAAATTAACGTGTCAACTTTAGAGTGAAATGTTTCCACTTCTGGGAACATATGTCATAGAAAATTTTAGGAAAAATATTTTTACCCATTTATATGGACTTCATTACTTTTCAAGAAAGAAAGAAAAATTGAAAACACCTTAAATGTCCAGTGGTGAAATATACTACAGTATGGGCATAATGGATTTTAGTATGGGTAGACATGGAAAGAGCTCCAAGACAGTTGCAAAACATGACTTCATGAGGGTCATATTTTTTGTTTTATGTTACGGGGAAAAAACATGTATTGGAAGATAAACACGCACTCATTTGTAAGTGTAAGAAGATCTGATAAGATGCTAACCAATGCTTCTGTCAAGGTAGTTTACTTCTACAGAGTAGCTGATTTCCCCTTTCATAAGGTCTTTGAATGATTGAATCTAGAGTGGTGCTATTAACACTTTAGGCTATATTTTTCTGATAAATGATTTCTTCATGGTTCTTAGTGTATTTGCCAGAAAATAAAGGAATTAAAATTGTTTTCCTTTCCTTACGAAGTTATTTGAACACCAGATATGAGAATGAAATTAAAAGATAATTTTAAATAATTATAAAGGAAATGCTATTCATAATTTTATTTAATGGCAAATAATAAATGGCAAATAAATCCAAATACTGAAAATTTATATATGCAACAGTGATGGAAGAAATCACACAAATTAAGTTCTGTGATGGGCACAGTGAACTTTTATCTATAAAGAAGTCCTAGCCAATCGGTATGTTCTTAACAGTATAATGGCAAAGACAGTGGACACTGGAGACTGACTGATACACTTCCTTGATATGTTCTTGGAAATTATTATTCCTATGACTCAATTTCTTCAGCGGTAAAATGGAATTAATACTAGTGTTTATTAATACTAGTGCTTATCTCATAGAGTTGTTCTGAAGATTAGATGAGTGAATGAATATATGTAAGACCATCTTGCATATAATACATTGTCAGTGCTTGTAATCTACCACTGTGATTTATTATGGTCACTTAAGATAATTTTAGAGATGTGTTTATTGTCACAAATATTCAGGAAAAAAATCATGTCATGAAGTAAGGTTGTATAATTAGAAGTAGATGACGATGTGCCTTGCTGTACATTATTTGACTTTGCTAGTAAGTCTGAAAGGAAACCTGGGGCATTAGTAACTATCTTATTACTGGCTGATTACTGTTCATCAGTGAAAATCTCAAGGCCAGGGAGAAATATTGAGGTTCTTGCAGTGGAGCATTCCAATTTCCTTTAAACAAGAGGAATATGAAGAGTGTTAGAAACCTGCATTTAAAAAATGAGAAAAGGCAAAGAATTGTAATAGAAACCTATTGCAGATGACGTGCATTTATTAATCATGACTAAGGCCATTGGTAGACCCAGTTACTTTGTAATTCTGCAGAAAGACTGTAAATTCATCAAATTTCTCAGTCATAAATATTTTATACTTTTAAAAATAAATTATCTACTGTGGGTTCAAAGACATGTTACATAAGTTGCTGCAACTAACACATAACAATCTGTGTGAGGTCGTGTAGCATTGCATTTTACAGACAAAGAAACTAAAGATGAGAGAATTTGAGCTATTTTCCTACAAGTTTAGTGTTGAACTTGTCAACCCAACTTTGACTAAAAAGCTGTTCATACAATGGATTCTCTCTCAGTGAAGGGCTGTGTTTAACTGTTGCCTAAACCAGAGACATGGCAACATTAATAACTAACTCCTTCCCACTCTTTCCCTATAACACATACAAAATAAAAAAATTTAATTATACATTATTGATTCAGTTTTGTATGTTTTGCTGAAATCAAGCGAAGCTTCCCTGTCTCTACTGCTTCTAAACTAATTTAGGCCACCACAGTCTTTTCCGTGGCTTATTTCAGTGGTAACTGCCTTAACAGTCTCCTTTTTTCTAGATTTTTCCATCCTCCAGTGCATTTCCCAGTCTTTAGCCAGGGAAATCTTTGCAAAACATAAAACTGACCATGTCACTCCCTGCTTAAAACCTTTCAATTGCTTCCCCTTGATTCCTTTTTTTTTTCTTTTTTTTTTATAGATAAGTTTACGTGTGTCATATTTTTTTTAACTTTTTATTTTATATTGGAGTATAGCCAATTAACAATGTTGTGATAGTTTCAGGCGCACAGCAAAGCAACTCAGCCATACATATACATGTATCCATTCTCCCCCAAACTCCCCTCCCATCCAGGCTGCCACATAACACTGAGCAGAGTTCCCTGTGCTATACAGTAGCCCCTTGTTGGTTATCCATTTTGAATACAGCAGTGTGTGCATGTCGATTCCAAACTCCCTAACTGTCCCTTCCCCCCACCCTTTCCCCCGGGAACCACAAGTTCGTTCTCTAAGTCTGTGAGTCTGTTTCTATTTTGTAAATAAGTTCGTTTGTATCATTTCTGTTTAGATTCCGTATATAAGGGATATCATACGATACCTCTCTTTCTCTGTCTGACTTACTTCATTCAGTATGATAATCTCTAGGTCCGTCCAAGTTGCTGCAAATGGCATTATTTCATTCTTTTCAATGGCTGAGTAATGTTCCATTGTATATATGTACCATATCTTCTTTATCCAGTCCTCTGTTGATGGACATTTAGATAGCTTCCATGTCCTCCCCTTGTTTTCCAAGCAATGCCCATACTCCTAACCATCATTTAAGAGTTTTGCATACTTTTGCTCATGCTCTCCATATCCTCATTTCAGCAGCAAATCTCTCTACCCCCATTTTCTACTCCAAACCTTCTGACATTTGTGCACTTATTTTTTAATTCAGAAAGCTCATTTTCATTAGTGTTTACATGTGCTTTCCCCCTTTCATATAGCTAAATTCTATTTATCTTTCAAAATGCGTATATTTTATATTACTTTTACCAGGAATTCTCTGGATTTGTGATTCTCATCTCTAATCACCTGTGTGTACCAATTAATCATTTTTTTACATCTTTATTGGAGTATAATTGCTTTATAACAAAGTGAATCAGTTATACATATACATATGTTCCCATCTCTCTTCCCTCTTGAGTCTCCCTCCCTCCCACACCCCCCCCATCCCACCCCTCTAGGTGGTCACAAAGAACCGAGCTGATCTCCCTGTGCTATGTGGCTGCTTCCCACTAGCTATCTATTTTACGATTGGTACTGTATATATGTCCATGCCACTCTTTCACCTTGTCACAGCTTACCTTCCCCCTCCCCATATCCTCAAGTCCAAATCTTGTCTCTCTCGTGGGCAGATTTACGTCTGGTGGTGTGTTTTGGGGAGTCTGTGGCCTTATTATGATTTTAGGCAGACTCTCTGCTAATGGGTGGGGTTGTGTTCCTGTTTTGCTAGTTGTTTGCCATAGGTTGTCCAACACTGTAGCTTGCTGGTCGTTGAGTGAAGCTGGGTGCTGGCGTTGAGATGGAGATCTCTGGGAGATTTTCGCCGTTTGATATTATGTGGAGCTGGGAGGTCTCTTTTTGACCAGTGTCTCGTAGTTGGCTCTCCTACCTCAGAGGCAGAGCCCTGACTCCTGGCTGGAGCACCAAGAGCCTTTCATCCACACAGCTCAGAATAAAAGGGAGAAAAAGTAG
>NW_020175186.1:5553635-5566902 GCF_003031525.2 Neophocaena asiaeorientalis asiaeorientalis
CGCCCGTCTCTGGGGTTCGCGCTTTTAGCCGTGGCTCGCGCCCGTCTCTGGAGTTCCTTTAAGCAGCGCTCTTAAACCCCTCTCCTCGTGCACCAGGAAACAGAGAGGTAAGAAAATGTCTCTTGCCTCTTCGTCAGGTGCAGACTTTTCCCCGGACTCCCTCCCGGCTAGCTGTGGTGCACTAACCCCTTCAGGCTATGTTCAAGCCGCCAAACCCAGTCCTCTCCCTGCGCTCAGACCGAAACCGAAACCCGAGCCCGAGCTCCCAGCCCCGCCCGCCCCGGCGGTTGAGCAGACAAGCCTCTCGGGCTGGTGATTGCAGGTCGGCACCGATCCTCTGTGCGGGAATCTCCCCGCTTTGCCCTCCGCACCCCTGTTGCTGTGCACTCCTCCGCGTCGCCGAAGCTCTCCCCTCCGCCTCCCGCAGTCTCCGCCCGCGAATGGGCTTCTAGTGTGTGGAAACTTTTCCTCCTTCACAGCTCCCTACCACTGGTGCAGGTGCCGTGCCTATTCTTTTGTCTCTGTTTTTTCTTTTTTTCTTTTGCCCTACCCAGGTACGTGGGGAGTTTCTTGCGTTTTGGGAGGTCTGAGGTCTTCTGCCAGCCTTCAGTAGGCGTTCTGTAGGAGTTGTTCCACGTGTAGATGTATTTCTGGTGTATGTGTGGGGAGGAAGGTGATCTCCGCGTCTTACTCTTCCGCCATCTTCAAGGTCCCCCTAACTTCCACTTTGAGGTATAAATACTCCTGTTGCTAAAGGATCCACATTTCATCTAGAAAGGACATAAATCTGGCAATCTCTCTTCAGGCTTAGCCCATCCACCTTTTTTCCCTTCGCGTTTAGTCTGTTTCACTCGCTCATAGCGGGGCGTATGTAGAAGTCTTGCCACCAGCCCTTCAAACGAGAGCTCCCCGTGAAACGGCTGAGCCGACACCTCAGCTCGGGACGTGTGCTGAAGCTCCTCACAGGACACCCAACTCCCAATAGCTTATTTTTAACCTTTCCCTATGAGGTATAGTTCTGTGCTGCACTGACAACTGTTTCCTTGTCTACATTCTTCCCCCACACGTGCACACTTGCTATAATATATATAAATACACACACACACACAAATATACACACTACTTGTTCATTCATTCCTTAAGTAGGATCTTAGGGTAGTAACTTAATTTTTCTGAGCCCAGTCTTTTATATCGGCAAAATTAGAATTACAATACCTGTCTTATTATCTTGCAAAGTCCATATGAGAAAAATGGGGGAAAAATGTACCTATATATGTATGATAATAAGTCTTTCCTTCCTTGTAATAGATAACAAGTCTGTTCAAATTTCACTGTAATTACTATAGTTATTGACTGATTTCTAGAGGTATTTTCTTTAATAGCAATAGAGATTTTGAAAGGGGTGCCTTTTCAGTGCACTTCATTCCCTACAAACCAAGGGCGAAGCAAAGCCCCTCCATTCTGCTCTAGTTCCACCCCCAAGTTTGTCCCCCCAGTGTCAGAACCTGTCTATATCTCTGATCTACCTTGGTTCAAATCAAATCTCTTGCTGTAAAACTTCAGTGACCTTAGAAAAAAGTGTGTAATGTCATGGAAAATATCTATTTTCCAAGAGGTATCTGATAAACTGTTATACATGCAAAAGATGTGCAGTGTTGTTCTGAAAACTGTAGCCTGGATAGTCCTCAATGCAAAATGAAACGTTTCTTAAAAAAACTGGTATTTCAATTTTCCCTTTTTAGATGAACTAATAAAAACAAAACATCCGGGCTTCCCTGGTGGCGCAGTGGTTGAGAGTCCGCCTGCCGATGTAGGGGACACGGGTTTGTGCCCCGGTCTGGGAAGATCCCACATGCCGCAGAGCGGCTGGGCTCGTGAGCCATGGCCGCTGAGCCTGTGTGTCCGGAGCCTGTGCTCCGCAACGGTAGAGGCCACAGCAGTGAGAGGCCCGCGTACCGCAAAAAAAAAAAAAAAAATCCTAGTAATAATTGGTTTCAGTTTATCTAGATTTTGCTTAGAATGCAAGGGTCTGTGATTATGGCCAAAGTGGCTAGAGCCAAATGAAGGCATTTGGGGGGCCCTCATGCCTTTTCTTTCTGTGTTAGACAGGACTCTGGAGAGCTAGAAAAGCAGCTGAAGCAAGTCTTGAAGGAGCGGAGCACCATCCTCCGCCAGCTGACAAAAACATCAAGAGAACTTGATGGAATTAAAGTCAACCTTCAGGTGAGATGAAAACTAATTTTCTCAGCAGCAAAGGGTAAGGAGTCACCTGGTTTGTCTCAGTGGGTTAACATGTAAAGACTTCTGCATTTTTTTTGTACCAGTTTTGAATATATTTCTGGGCTTGAACATGGGAGTTATTATTTATTATTATATGAGCTTTGAAAAGAAATGTCATTTGAAATGCAGTCTGGGAATCTGTGGTTTGCAAATTCAGGAATGAGAAAACTGTGTGCTTGGCAAAACCATCAATTTCTCACAGTTTCTAAGATCAGTTTGACCCCTGTGTTTTTTATATTACAAAATGATGAAAAGCAGTTATGGCTAAGAGTCATAAATGAATATAGAAATGATCTCTTGAAGAGAACTTTAAATTCCACAAAGGATAGTTCTGAAAATTCTTTAATAAACCTCATTACTAAAATGGGTAAATGCCTTGCAAAGGAAAGTGTCATCTGTGAAAATGTATTAGTACTCAGTGAAATCTAAATCAAAAACCAAAGACAAGATCTGTATCTGATAAGAAAAGTTTCTGAAATATCTGAGAATATATTTTAATATTTTCCTTTAACATTGTATTTTTGAATACATACTGGTACTAAAAGCTTTGTATGTATTATAGGATTTAATTCTCCTAATATATCAATGAGGGTAGGCACTATAAATGTGAGTTTTCTTGTTACACATGAGGAATCATGCTTGAATGTCACAAAGGACACCAGAGTTTAAATGCAGGCAGTCTGACTCCACAGCCGGTCTGTTAGTTATCGCACTGAACCAAGTTTCTGAACCTTGTGTAATCACCATTGTTCTTAGCTTTTTAGTCCCATGGTGATGATTATGGTGTCAGTAAGCACTACAGTTTATTGAATGTGGTCTCTTGTGTTAGGTCCTCTTTCTCCAATTTTAAATTAATTTTCACATGATGATTATGCTATGATTATTATTAGCCTCATTTTACAAGTGAGAAAACAGAGTTAGAAAAGGGCTTGGAATCTGAGAGCACAGAGGAAGTTAGGAGGTGGATCTGGTATTTTGAGCCCAACACCCAAGCTCTTGTTCCAGAAGTTGTATTACATCTTGAGAACATGAAAATAGCAGAAAATTTACTCACACTCCAGTAGGATACAGTGACAGGTAGCAAGATGGTAACAGTGCAGGAATAACAGTTCTATGGTAGAAGTTTGCACAGAGCATTAGGGACGCACTGACTAGGATGAAAATGGGTGCATATTGATTTCCATATAGGAAATTGAGGCCAGAATGCTACCTTTTCATTAAGTAGAAATTCACAAGTTTTATGAGACTTCAAAGAATATTTAAGACACTTGCACCTTCTTAGAGGCATGAAGCACCTGGCACGTTGAGAATTTTTCAAGCTTATGGTGAAATAAATGCCCATGAGTGGTCAGTACTTCCAGGCAGGACACTCAGTATCTCTATACTAGCAGCCTAAGTTAAGTCACCCTAAGTGTCCATCGACAGATGAATGGATAAAGAAGATGTGGCACATATATACAATGGAATATTACTCAGCCATAGCAAGAAACGAAATTGAGTTATTTGTAGTGAAGTGGATGGACCTAGAGACCGTCATACAGAGTGAAGTAAGTCAGAAAGAGAAAAACAAATACCGTAAATACCGTATGCTAACATATATATAGAATCCAAAAAAAAGACATCGAATTACAGTCTAGGAAATTACTTGAAATAAATGTACAATTTTGTGGAGTTACTTTTTGAAAGGGTAATACATCTATCACTAAATGTAATTGCAATCTTTTAAAATGCCTTCTATTTATTTTGTGACAGCCATTGTGCAAGGTGTTTTTTATTTAATTTTTATCTTATTAAATCCCTTCAACAAGATTTTCACAAAATAAGATAATATTTTACTCATTGTACAGTGAGGAAATGAAATTCAAAGGGGCCACAGGAATCTCCCAAAGTCATACATCTAATAAATGTTGATTCCAGGTTTCAAACTCATAGTAAATAAATAAATATATTGCCCTTTGTACACATTTTTTTCATATTTTTTTCCAATGGGGCTTCATAAAGACATGTGCTTTGAAAGCCTTGTTCATCTCTGTAACCATAGCACCTGGATGGCATCACAATATAGATCCATGTATAAACATTGTATTAATTAAGTAGTAGGTATATCAATCTTTGGTATCCTTAAAGTCATCAAAATTATTTTCCAAGACGTATACCCCACTTCTCTGGACATTGCTGGGGAAATAATAATCAAATACTAGTGAGTTCCTCTAATTGGATACATTTTTCACACCCTCATCTGCATACCTACCCTTTTCATATTTTCATTTCTTCATTTCATGTTTTGTTTTGTTTTTAATTTCTTGAGGATAGTGCCATGCCCTTTTAATCTTTGTTTCCTTCAGAATGCCTGGAGTGTAGCAAGCAGATGGTAAAATGAATAAGCATATTTTTATTATACTTTTCACCAAGTGCTGTCACACATCTATTATCCCCTTTGAGTTTTCCAGTAACTGTCTAATGTAGGCTCTTCAAAATCCTCATCCCTGTTTATCAGATAAGGAAGTCAAAGTGCAGATTTTGTGACCTGTCCCAGGTCATGTGGCCATGATGCACTTTGAACTGTAAATCCCATAATTGGTGATTTTCCCCCAAACCTGCTTTTTTGTGTTTTACATCAAGCTACTGTTTTCAAATAAACAGAGCACCTTTTATTTGCTGCTTCCTAATAATGATATCAATCAGTCATTTTAGGGAAAAGGGTTCTCTTGTGATGCTCACCCCACCACATCCATCTCAGAATGCTTAACTTACTACATGAAAATTGTTTCTAGCATTAGGTTGAAAAAGTGGTGAAGGCAGACACTATGGCTTTGTTGTTAATTAAATATTAGGTAAGCAACATGTTTGCCATTCTTGTTATTGGCAGTTCCTTACCTGTCATAGCTGCTCTTTTTACAAACAATATTATTGCGTCTGTTTTAACTTTTAATATCAAAAAGAATAGGTCACCCTGTTAAATAATATACTAAGTATAAGTAAGAAAGTTTTCAGGGAAGGATTAACGGGTCAGATTCTCTAATGAGAAAAGCTCAGTGGGCTTTTCTCTTTTAATTCAGGGTCTGTCAATGCTGAATTTGCCAGAGTAAATAAACAGTAATGACTGTTTTTTTCTTTAATACACTATCTATATAGAACAGTTACAATTCTAAACGGCCCTAGTTTTTCTGTGCATTCTAATGCGTTACTCATAAATAATAAATAGACAAGACCAAACAGGTGCATGCCATTTGACTGCTTTCATCCTGATGTATTATTACTTAGCTTATTTAGGGAGGCCTTTTATATCCCCTTGTGTTTGTAGAAACTATGCCAGAACCAGTTTAACGTGCCTGCAGAGAACATAGTAAAACTTCAAATGAAGAGCAGAAGATATGTTTTATATTCACTTATAAAGAGACCTAGGTATTTGGAGAGTACTTTCTCCTCCACTGAACCTCTAAAGGCTGAATCTCAGTTCATTCCCTTTCACTCACTGTGTAGCACTTGCACCACTTGGTGTCATAAACTGTGCATCCTGAGAGCCTATGTGCATCCTGAGAGCCATGGGGACCATCATGGCCTCGTTTGTACATTCTTATTTCAGGGCATAAGTGCAGCCACCCCTTGTGCCATAAACACAAAAGTAAAGTAAGCTTCAATTTATCACATGAATAAGACTTCCTTTTCCCACTTTTCTTATCAGAATTTGAAAAACGATGAGAAATCTGCCAAAACTGATGTTCAGAAGCTTCTGGAAATAGGTCAGAAACAAAGGTAAGGCTGTGTTTTCCTTTTATTTTCTTAGTTCTTTTCCTCCATAGCCAAACTCCATTCAGAGACTTCACAAGAATAAGTTTATTCTAAATGCATTCATTTCTTTATATTCTTACTTACACTTTAATGTATAAGAATCTTGTTCAAATGTAGATCCTTATAAAATAAGTGTAGGGTGGCTCTTGAGATTCTGCATTTCTAACACGTTCCCTGGTGATGGGTGATCCTGATACTGATGCTGCTTGTCTGCAGATCTCAATTCAACCGTTAAGGATCTGGAGTATTTCCTTTATCGTCCCACTAAGATGGGCCCACATAAGTCTGCCCATCAATAGATCCAATAACAATGACATCAGTGGGCCGTCGTTTTTTGTGTTTTTTTTTTTCAGATTCTGTGATCTGAAGTTTATAACTTGTAGAGGACTTTGGCCTTTTTTAATAATATCAAAACTTGATCATGGCGATAGTGGTGGGGGGTGGTAAGAAATGGGGTAAACTTAACGCAGTAGAATTGGAACAGTTTTATTATTGTTGCCGTGTTTATTTTGGAAGGAAGTGAACTATGAGCTAGATTTCTATGCAGTATTAAAAAAACTATATGACTTGAAATTGCTTCTCAAGGGAAAAAAAAAAAAAAGCCAAGGTATTTTAAGGTAGAAACAAGCCAGCATTTGTTATTTGTTATACATTTACTAGAGGCTCTACTAGATGCTTTATTTTTTTTCTTGTTTCAACACCACAAGTATAAATTAAATATTATTGTCCCCATTCAGTAAATGGGAAATTGTTGCTCAAAATGCTTAAGTGAATTGATGAGAGTTGTGTTAATTGGAATTTGCTCTGCTGTGTCTTACCCATAGCCATACCCTTTCAAGATAGTTTACTGATCCAAAGCAAAAAGCTGTTTAAAAAGTTGACAGACGCTACACTATGTAGTCCCTTCTCACAATCTTCTATCTTCTCCACTGTCCTTGCCTCTTGACCCAGAAACCTCATGGCATTGAGGCGATGACATGTTAAAAATCAAATCAAGCATCTTATATTGACTCTTGTTATTATTTAAATGGAATCATTATTTGTTGAACATGAAATTCTCTCCAAAGTCCAGTATTAAAAAGATGTCATAAAATATGGGTCTGAGCATGTTTCCAGAATTACATGATTTTAAATTATTTTATTGGTTTGAAATAATCCACTTTTTAAAACACCTGTGCTCAATATCACACAAATATATGTGATTCACTGAGTTAGTGGAGAATTATAAACAATATTTGCAATAGAAATAGCTAGTCAAAATGTTACCAAGCCTAAGCTTGTACTGCTCCCTGCACAACAGGCCAGTAATCAAGAGACGAGTTCTTGAGGCAAGAAATAGTGACTTTATTCAGAAAGCCATAAAAACCGAGAAGATCGTGGGCTTGTGCCCCGAAGAACCATCTTGCCTGAGTTAGAGTTCAGGCTCCTTTTATATACTAAAACGGCAGCCTCCGGAGGGCATGTGTTAATTTTTTCTTCCCTGCAGTCACTCACAGGTAGACCTGGTCAGGATGTTTCCTGTGAGCTAAACAAAGGTATTTTAGCTTAATGCTCATTACCTGGGATGTAGGGTTCCCAGAGATGGACCATTATGTATAATTTAAGCTTATAGGCAACATCCCTTTAGTGATCAACTTGTAATAGAATACAAAATGTTCTTCCCTATTACAAAGAGTCAAGAGTCATTGAAAATTATCACTTTTTGTAGAGTCTTCCATGTTGGGAAAAGATAATAAACAAAAACATAAAAGTAGAAATGACTTCGGCATAATGCATGTGCAATACCAGTGAGAGGGTTGCAGTGACTGAGGAAGACGGAATGAGTCAGGAAAGATCAGAAAATAAAGCTGTTGTGCATAGACTGGGACCACTCAAAGGTTAGCTCAGTGTGGACTTCAGCATAAGCAACAGAAAACCCATTCATGTAACTCTGTAAAACAATGATATAATTAAAGAATTATATTAGGGGAATTGTTCTGACAACATTGTTCAAGGCAGAAAGAAAGAGACATAGACCAGGTTGAGGAAAGGTCCCCTAGAGAAGAGACAGAGAGATCTCATCAGTGAGGACTATGGAGTGAAAGAGCAACGAAATCAGCCTTTCTTTATTGCAGGAGAGACACAGATGAAGAGACAGGCTTATGCGTGATGTGAATAAGGAAAAACCTGTTCCTTTAGCTTACTGATATTTTCTTAAGTTAGCTATGGTTGTTTCTACATGACAGACAAAATATCCAGGCAAATGAGGAAAAACATGGTTAGAGTTATTAAGAATTTCAGGCCATCATCTCTACGTTTGGCATGGTATACAGATAGCCAGATGATGGACCAAGTTTTTCAATGAATGTGTTAAATGGAGCATATATTTTGGTATTGTGACTTCAAAGTTTTATCCAAAATTATAAAATTGGTTAAAATGCATAACTTGTATAATGTACACAAAGTCAGCATGGAAAATTCAATAAATCCTAACAATAGGTGATTTCTCAAAAGTATAATACATTTGATTTTTGCTGTTTAGTTAGAGTTATAAAAATCATGGTTATCTGAATGTGAAAGAGGCTATATATCTCATTTCCAAAATAAAAGAGATTAATAAACAGTAAAAGAGAAAAAAGTTATCTCAGACTATAAAAAGTATTAACTGATGGCAAATTTAGAAGTATTATCAGAGCCTGAAGGACTAAAATGTATTGCGGATGCCGTATACACCCAGTTCTCAGTAACTACATGTCCTCTGGGATCCTTGTCGCCTGGCCCTTACCTGGCGAAGTAGTCCCTAGAAGTCATGCTGCTTTTATGTGTCTCTGACATCATGGGCTACAGTTAATTACCTTATAGGTGTCTCTACCAAAACAAAACTGAATCAGTTAGAATTTCCTTCTTGGAATTGTAACCAACAGGCAACTAATAAAGTCCCTCTGTGTAGCTGTACTAGATTGTAAGTAAGTAAACGCAGAGGATATGGCATGGTCGTAAACAACCAGGTAGTGAGAGCAGCATGTCTTTCTGCCAAAGAGGTACAGAGAAAGGAATGTGTATATGTGTGTTTGTGTGTGTAGTGTACATGTGTGCGTGTGCACATGCACGCATACTTTTACATGAGAAGGAGAAAGTTGCATTGACTCTTGATTGTTACATTTAAGAAATATTTAGACAGCTTAGGTAATATTCATAGAAGAGTCCGGTTGATGGAGAGACTTTTAAGCCATACTATGTGAGGAGTGAGAGTAAGTAACCAAAAAATAGAGACCCTGGGAGATAGGAGAGTACCCTGAAGTTTCTGAAAAGCTGTCTTGAAAATAAAAAGGAATAAAACATTTTACTCTCTACAGTGGATGGTGGGTAGAGATTTTGAGAAGGCAGTTTTGGACTCTGTGTACTAATGGATTTTAGTATATCGAGTTCTCTGTAAAGGAAAAGAATGCCTGAGATAGTGGCAAGGTTTTCTATCTGTGATGTTATGACAATACAATCTGGTAACCACATGAAAAGAATACCTTCCTGTAGGGTGAGGTATTTTTATATTTATAATTGGGGATGGAAGATGTGTGAAACAGCTGCCTTTTAAAATCCCTTGTAACCATGAAATTCTATGGTAAAATGTACTCAACAGCTGAGAAACCCTATCACAGTGTCGCTGGACCCAACAGTTCTTTAGAATTCAAGCTTCAGTTCAGTGCCAAATAGGGCCCAAGAGTAGCTCTACATAGTTTATGCAAATCCCATTTGGTGGAGGGGGGGTGGTCGGAGTAGAACTGAGCAAGTTGTGGGACAGGAGATTGGGGCCACCTAAAGCATGGGAGCAGTGAGAATGTGCAGAAATAAGTCTGAAAAAGGAGGTGGAGAGATTCAGAAGTTTCAAAAGTCCCGCTTTGCCATTCTGTCTGATAGCTTTCCTCGCCATGAGAATTCTGTACCTTCTCCAGCTTTTAACAGTTTTTGCAACTTATTTTTTTCTTACTCCCTATTGCCTATAGATGTCAGTATGTGGGCATTTTTGAATATATATACATATATAAACACTTAATTTAATTTTTATAAAATATATGAATTTTATCATTTAATTTTAAAATATATGTATCATTTTAAAATAAAAATGAGAATTTTAAAACACAGAAATAACAAATAAGTATTACAAGATTTTATTATAACTTTTTTCTAGATGGAAATATAATAGTCCTATTGCATTTTTATTCAGTACTTGTTGAAGATTTGAGTGTTAGGAATAGAATGTAGACCCTTCCTTCTTTCTTCCTCTCTGTCTCCCTCAATAGGGGTAGTATAATGACTCTCTAGAATTTGAGCACATAGTCTGCAGAACACAATTCCACCACCCCTTTATGTATCAGTTTTCCATTTTATGGACTGCCTGGTATACTGTAAGCCTACAATATATGTAAATATTACTGTTATTTTGTATTATATTATGCCACACATGCTCTTTGTGGAAAATATCAGGAGAAATAATGGAAGTCTACATGTGAAACAATTCTGATAAATAAAACCGGTTTGAGGCCGTAATGGAAGCTGAGAATTAAAATCCACTTTAAGCAAAAGCATGTTAAAGCTTTACGCAAACAAGCATAAATCATCTAAAAACCAAAGTGACTGTAATTATTTTATAACTTGTTCCTGTTATACATTGCCTTGATAAACAAAATCCAGATTGATTCCAGCGATCGTATAGACTCTCATGGATATTCCTAAAATTGAAACTGGGACCTAATAGTTTCTAGAGTAATCATTAAATCCTTCTGGATGAAAGAGCAGCTTGTGGTTGTGCAGGATGTGGTGGTCAAAGAATGAACAGGGACCTCAAGTGGTGCCAGTGGTTGTGATAATGGTTTCGTGTATTACGTGATTATTTTCTAGGCATTTGCTAAGCATTTTGCCTATATTACATCTTCTAAACCTCACTATAAACCTATGAGGTAGTTCTATTATTGTGCCCATTTATAGGTGGAAAAAAAAAAAAAAAGAGTCTAAGAACATGCTTTCCTATCCCATAGTCTCTTTATTGTGGTTACACACCAAGAAAATATTTTTGTTCCAGAAGTTGTCTTTTCGCTCTAGACTGGGAAATTTAGTTTGTCTGCTGGTAAGACTAGAAGAGGTTTCTATTTGGTTGTTGCTGTTGCTTTGAAGGAGTTTATTCCTTTAGCCATACTTAACACACACCTACACACACACTCACTCATATACTGTAATCTGCTATCTGAACTTTTTTATTTTTACATCTTTATTGGAGTATAACTGCTTTACAATGGTGTGTTAGTTTCTGCTTTATAACAAAGTGAATCAGTTATACATATACATATGTTCCCATATCTCTTCCCTCTTGCATCTCCCTCCCTCCCACCCTCCCTATCCCATCCCTCTAGGTGGTCACAAAGCACCGAGCTGATCTCCCTGTGCTATGCGGCCGCTTCCCGCTAGCTAGCTATTTTACGTTTGGTAGTGTATATATGTCCATGCCACTCTCTCACTTTGTCACAGCTTACCCTTCCCCCTCCCCATATCCTCAAGCCCATTCTCTAGTAGGTCTATGTCTTTATTCCTTTCTTACCCCTAGATTCTTCATGACTTAATTTTTTTGGATTCTATATATATATGTTAGCATACGGTATTTGTCTTTCTCAGGTATTTTTTGATTTCCTCCTTGATATCTTCAGTGATCAGTTCTTTATTAAGTAGTGTACTGTTTCGCCTCCATGTGTTTGTATTTTTTACAGATCTTTTCCTGTAATTGATATCTATTCTCATAGTGTTGTGGTCGGAAAACATCCTTGATACAGTTTCAATTTTCTTAAATTTACCAAGGCTTGATTTGTGACCCAAGATATGATCTATCCTGGAGAATGTTCCATGAGCACTTGAAAAAAAAGCCTCTCTGCTAATGGGTGGGGTTGTGTTCCTGTCTTGCTAGTTGTTTGGCATAGGTTGTCCAGCACTGTAGCTTGCTGGTCATTGAGTGAAGCTGGGTGTTGGTGTTGAGATGGAGAACTCTGGGTGATTTTCCCCGTTTGATATTATGTGGAGCTGGGAGGTCCCTTGTGGACCAGTGTCCTGAAGTTGACTCTCCCACCTCAGAGGCACAGCACTGACTCCTGGCTGTAGCACCAAGAGTCTTTCATCCACAGGGCTCAGAATAAAAGGGCGAAAAAGTAAAAAGAAAGGAAGAAAGAAGATAAAATAAAATAAATAAAGCTAAAATAAAATAAAGTTATTAAAATAAAAGAATAATCATTAAGAAAAAAAATTTTTTAAATCGTAATAACAAAAAATGGATGGATAGAACCCTAGGACAAATGGTGAAAGCAAAGTTATACAGACAAAACTCACACAGAAGCATACACATACACACTCACAAAAAGAGAAAAAGGGGAAAAAATAATAAATCTTGCTCTCAAAGTCCACCTCCTCAATTTGGGATGATTCGTTGTCTATTCAGGTATTCCACAGGTGCAGGGTACATCAAGTTGATTGTGTAGATTTAATCTGCTCCTGAGTCTGCTGGGAGAGATTTCCCTTTCTCTTCTTTGTTCGCACAGCTCCCGGTGTTCAGCTTTGGATTTGGACCCGCCTCTGCGTGTAGGTCGCCTCTTCTTCGCTCAGACAGGACGGGGTTAAAGTAGCCTCTGATTCTGGGTCTCTGGCTCACTCAGGCTGGGGAGAGGGAGGGGCATGGAGTGCGGGGCGGGCCTGCGGCAGCAGAGACCTGCGTGACGTTGCACCAGCCTGAGGTGCGCCGTGCATTCTTCCGGGGAAGTTGTCCCTCGATCCCGGGACCCTGGCAGTGGCGGGCTGCACAGGCTCCCGGGAGGGGAGGTGTGGAAAGTGACCTGTGCTCCCACACAGGCTTCTTGGTGGCGGCAGCAGCAGCCTTAGTGTCTCATTCCCGTCTCTGGTGTCCGCGCTGTTAGCGGCAGCTCGCGCCTGTCTCTGGAGCTCCTTTAAGCAGCGCTCTTAATCCCCTCTCCTCACGCACCAGGAAACAAAGAGGGAAGTGTTAAGTCTCTTGCCTCTTTGGCAGGTCCAGACTTTTTCCCCGTCTCCCTCCCGGCTAGCCGTGGTGCACTAACCCCCACAGGCTGTGTTCACGCCGCCAACCCCAGTCCTCTCCCTGCGCTCCGACCGAAGCCCGAGCCTTAGTTCCCAGCCCCCGCCTGCCCCGGCGAGTGAGCAGACAAGC
>NW_020175186.1:5566980-5631168 GCF_003031525.2 Neophocaena asiaeorientalis asiaeorientalis
CCCCCCCCGCCCCGGCGGGTGAGCAGACAAGCCTCTCCGGCTGGTGAGTGTTGGTCGGCACCGATCCTCTATGCGGGAATCACTCCACTTTGCCCGCCGCAACCCTGTTGCTGCGCTCTCCTCCACGGCCCCGAAGCTCCCCCACTTCGCTACCCACAGTCTCCGCCCTTGAAGGGGCTTCCTAGTGTGTGGAAACCTTTCCTCCTTCACAGCTCCCTTCCACTGGTGCAGGTCCTGTCCCTATCCTTTTGTCTCTGTTTTTCCTTTTTTCTTTTGCCCTACCCAGGTACTTGGGGAGTTTCTTGCGTTTTGGGAGGTCTGAGGTCTTCTGCCAGTGTTCAGTAGGTGTTCTGTAGGAGTTGTTCCACGTGTAGAGGTATTTCTGGTGTATCTGTGGGGGAGGAGGGTGATCTCCACGTCTTACTCTTCCGCCATCTTCCCCCTCTCTCCTATCTGAACTTTTTGAAGTGATAGCTTAGGTGATAAAATGAAGGCACAGTAAT
Organism: Neophocaena asiaeorientalis asiaeorientalis; assembly: GCF_003031525.2. Classification (NCBI taxonomy): domain Eukaryota; kingdom Metazoa; phylum Chordata; class Mammalia; order Artiodactyla; family Phocoenidae; genus Neophocaena; species Neophocaena asiaeorientalis. The sequence continues at coordinate 5,567,484 of NW_020175186.1, forward strand.
ATAATAAAATTTGTCATAATTGAGAAAATCCTAAACCCTTGAGAGGAATTAATATTTATGAAAATATTTATATTTTTAATGTGAGAGAAGGTCCTTTTGTCCTACTGAACTTGAGACACAATATGTATATATGTGCAGTTGTATTTTTTATTATCTCCAATAAATGAGGCAGCTTTTGCATTACATATACGTCTTTTTTCTCTTTGTTTTTACAAAAAGTCTCAGACCTTATACAAGATGTCTAAAACACAATGCTTTAGAATTAGTTAATGTAGAGCATCCAAGGGAATGATTATTTTATCCCATCAGCAAGTCTATGTTAACTTGTTTTCTAAACAGCATGTTCACACCCTGGCATGCTGTCACTAAAATTAGCTTTCTAACTCCAATTATTATATCGATTTGATTTAACACATTATGCAGCTCACAGATGATTCACACAGTAGGATTCTCATAAGACACAATAGTAAGGCAATTTCCCTTAAATACAGCTTGCTTTTAGTGCTTGCATGGGAGAGAAGACTTTATTACCAGAGTCCTGAGATACATCTTGTATGTTTAACCATGGCTCTATATATTCTAGTTATGTTTCCTAAATGTATGTATACAGCAAAACCTCCTTTCATCGTGTAAATAGGAAATAAGAGATTTATATGATGTCTCTCTTTTGCTATTTTCTACTAAACAGAGAACAAATGAAGTCTCTCCAGGAGGCCCTGGAAAATCAGCTTAAAGAGACAACTGAGAAAGCAGAAAAACAGCAGGCTACTGTAAGTGTTTCTCTTCTGTGTCCTTTGCTTTGGGCCTGGAAAATTGTTAACTTTTTTCCCTAAAATCATTATGGAGCAAATACACCTGTGACAAATATAAATGATAGTACAATGAAAACAACGCAATCAACAAGATTACAAAAATACTTAGCAGCAATCATTTCAAAAAAATATTTTCGTTGTATTTGATTCTTAGGGGTCTTCTGATTCCTAACCCTTATTTATGGATGAAAAACTCAGGGCAAGAGTGTTGGTGTCAGGCCCCCTATCAGTGGCTCTTGAATTTTAGGGTGTGACCTTGAACTAAGTTAAACTATACAGATCCCTAAGCCATACCTTACATCCACTGAATAGACATCTCCTAAGGGTGGAGCCACACCATCTGCCTACTTAATCAACTACACAGGTGATTCTGAGACACCCCAAAATTTAAGAATCAAACTTCTCTCCACAATTTCTCTTTCAAAATGATGTTCCATTGACCCTCACATTTCAATTCTTATAACTAATATTCACCACAGGCAGGAAAGATGGTGCTCTGGATAATAGTGCTAAAAACTAGATTTCTACCTCATTCCCCACATGCACTTATGTACCATTTATGGAGATTGAACCTTTTATCTTGTTCGAGGACCTGAATCTATTTCAAAATATAGTATATTAATAGAAAATTTGAGGTATAGTAAGACCAGTAGATCAGGAAACAATTACCTTTGGAAAGATAGTTTATTTCTCACAGTTCCCAGGAGGGGGGCATGCCACATGACCGGGGACCACACAGGCAAGCACCAGGTCAGGCACAAGGCAAAGGAAGGTGGGGAAACTGTGGACAAGAGCCTTTACTGTGGTTTCTGTGGGAAGGAATGGGCTAGGCAGGGTAAGCAGGCCTAGGATTGGCCCATTTGAATGATTTCAGCAGGCTCTGGGGCACAGGGACTATTTTTCTGGTACCCGGCCCTGGGGTGATTAAGGCAGGTGGACAGTCACCTGAAGTGTGAGAACTCAGTACAAGGGGTGGCTGGAATTCTAGGCTCTGTATTGGTTAGTGTGTATTTGAAAAGCTTACCACCAGGAGGAGTGGGTGGGGAAGGAGCAGTGATGAGGAAGGCAGGAGGTCAAGATAGGATGATGCAAGCATATTACTGGGTTGTCCATAACAAGGCTAGTCTGTGTATATGTGTAAGGTAGATGTTAAAGCATCAAGTTTACAGAAGCTAGAAACTGGACTAATACAACGTCTCCATCCAGGTTGATTACCTGGGATCCCAGCTCCTTTAAGAATTGTCATCCTGCCTTTCTTTTGCAAGTCTTCCTTGAATAATCTGGATTAGGGTATAAAGTTTTGCTTCTGCAACTTAGCCCTGTCTGTCATCTGGGGTACCTGCTTCTTGGAGACAGTCTTTGTAATAATGGCTGTTCATCTGGGTGCAGGATTATTTCTTGTTAATAAATTCACTGTTATCTGTCCAGCCCACCTGTAAGGATGAGCATCTTTGTTCTTCTCTGTTATGCCATGGCAACACTCACTGCTAACCTACAAGGTGTCCTAGTATCTGGCTCTTTGGACAGCAGGTGTTACGTAAAAGAACAGACATATTTTTAGCACTATCATGTTGATTCCTCCCCTCAGAATCTGACCCAGCATAAGGAACAACCCTAATTCAATCCCATTTCTTTCTTGATCTATCACATTTAATCTCAACTTCTTCATAGCCCAGTCACAAATAATGGCAGTTAGAACAGAATAGAAATATTCACACATACTGTTTTCTCAGATTCTCACAATAAAACTGCACACTACTGTTGTTGTTTTGTTTTGTTTTGTTTTGTTTTTCTGAAAATGAATAACTCTTGCTTGTATTTACACAGCTAGCATTTGGAGAAGCCAAGGCATGAACCTGTGTTTATTCCAATATGTTATGCACACTGTGCCTAACATCCCAAAAGAAGAAAGCTCTAACATTTGAAAGAGCTCAACAAAAGTTAGAAGAGTCAAGTATGGCAAAAGTGGGACAAAGGATGCATAGTTGGGAAGAAGGAGGAGACAGGACTGGCCAAGTCAGCTTTATCCTCACCTCAGAGTCCTTGTAGTGCTTTTCTTAAAGTTCAGCATTGAATCTTGAGGGAGGATTTTCCTTTCCCACCCCAAAATACTCTACTAAACCAGGAACACCCTATATGTATTCATAACCTAACATGTGCTACAGAATAAGAATGTGCTGGGTTTAAATTCCTAGTGGACAATCTACTATCTGTAAATTTGAGTAAGCTCTTTAACTTCTGCAAGTTTCCTTATTTGAAGAATTTGGGGAATAATTAAAATTAAAATAACATACATAATTTCCCTAAAATTATATCTGGCATATAGTAGATAGTAGAATCTAAACTAAATTTGATCTACTCAATAGAAAGAAAAAAATAAAATAATAAAATAAATAAATTATCCAATTGAAAGAAAAATGTAGGCAAAAGAATTACTGTTGGCAAAAGTCTCAATGTATTAGAAATAACGATAATTTAAATTTTAATAATAATTTTTAAAAGACACAGAATAACTGCAATTAAGAAATTAGGACAATATATGCAAATGTGCTAATTTTAACAACTGAGAAGACCACATACTTAAAGTAAGCAATACAGGAAAATATATGCAAAACAACATAAAAGAAGTAAATGATTGACAGCAATATTAATGCTGGCAAATAGAATTTAAAGCACAAATATAATGTAAGAGAAAGCATTATATGCTAGCAAAGAAAAATAAAATGAGGTGTTTATAGTTATAACCATCATAAACATAAATGTACTTAACAAATCAGCTTCCATATCCATCAGTCTATGAGTGAAGGGAGAAATAGGCAAATACAAAGATCTTAAAAATACAACTGGTAGTAATAAATATTAGATATATATAGAAATCTCTAAAAAAGTGACTGTTCTTTTTAAGTACATGCAGAACATCTAAAGAAATTTTATAGAAATATAATATGTATAATACAAAAAGTTATATACATCCAAAAATATGACTAGCATATATACCATGTTATTCAATCCTTTTGTTATAAAATTTAAAATAAATTTTTATAAATGGTTAAACAATTCTTTATGTTTGGAAAATATATAACACATTTTGTAATAACCCTTTGGTTAATAAGGAATAATAAAAGAAATAAAGAAATACTTAATAATAGTGAAGACACTACATGCCAATATAATAATTGAGGTGAATTGATAGCTTTAAATGCATTTTTCCAGAAAAATAAAAGATTAGCTACATCAATTCAAGAAGTTATTTAAAAAGCAAAACATCAGTGCAATAAAGAGAGTATTATAAAGACTAGTGAAGACAATACTAAAATAGAAAACAGAAAAAGGTAAATTTAAGTTATTTGAAAAGACTATGATAAAAGACTTTAAGATATGAGAAAGATTAAGAATAGAAAGACAGGCTCAAATTTTAAAATGTTGAATTAAAAAAGAGCTAAGGGCTTCCCTGGTGGTGCAGTGGTTGGGAGTCCGCCTGCCGATGCAGGGGACACGGGTTCGTGCCCTGGTCTGGGAGGATCCCACATGCTGCGGAGCGGCTGGGCCCGTGAGCCATGGCCGCTGAGCCTGCGCGTCCGGAGCCTGTGCTCCACAATGGGAGACGCCACAATAGTGAGAGGCCCGCGTACCGCAAAAAAAAAAAAAGAGCTAAGAGTCATAATTGTAATAGGAATTCAAACAAATAATGTATTATGAGCAACAGTTCCCTGATACATTTAAAAATGTGCATGTAAATTTCTAGATAAATAAATATAAAATGCTAAAGCTTCTGCAAGAAGAAATTCAACACTTGAATAGCTGAACACAGTTGGAATTTTATTATGCTAAAAGACTCCTTTCCCAAGTATTTCAAAGCCAGAAGGTTTTCATGGTGACTTCTACTAATTTTTAAATATGAGTTGACTTCAAATATAGGCAAATATTTTCTGGAAAATAGAAAAAATTTGAAAACTTTCATTTCATTTTATAAACTTCATCAGTTATGATTACAAAATCAATTGATGGCTATATGTGTAAACTAATAGCTATTTTTATACTAACGAATGTACATGTAAAAGGTCTATAAGAACAAATTCAAGACTATATTAGCAAAATATATCATCATGATCAATAAATGCAAATACCTGCAGAAATAAATAATACTTATCTTTTGGAGGGAATGTGTTTATGTTTTGAGTTGAATGACTGATATTTTCTAAGTCAAAGTCCAGAAAGAGATGACAGAAAGCTTAACAAATATGGGAATAACATATATTTAGTAAAAGCATGATTTTTTTTTAATGTGCATCTGGTGGAATCTAGGAAAAGATAGATTTCATAGTACTGGGACTCATCACTTCCGAACTTTGGTAAAGACTCAAACTGTTTGTGCTTTTTCTCCCTATTTGAGGATTCTAGGTTAAATAAGTATATGTTTTAACTGTTGCAAATCATTCAGCAATTATTCTTTCTGCTAGGAAGACTATAGTTGATGTAGTTGAAAGTTGGATAAGAAGGGGAGAATGAAATAATTGTAATTGTTCACTCTCAAACAGAGGGCAAACATTTGGATTTGCTTCTGTAAATATTGTGCTATTTTAGATTTAAGAGCAGATACTCTTATGTGCTGCCCTTGATTATATATCTAATTACTAAATTGAACTATCTCCTTAATGGGACAATGAGTGTGACTCAAATTTTCAGGTTGCTCCGAGGATCTTCATAATTCAAATGTAAGCTTGAAAATTGTTATGACTAAAACGATGGACATAGTGGTTCTCAGGCTTCTGCTTCTGTTTTACATGTAGTTGGACCATCAAAAATTTTTTGGTTTAGGTTTTGTTACCTTTTGAGGAAATGGTAATACAAGGACACCTACACAAGCCAGGAAAGACAAGGTGTTAATACGTGTTGTAAAGCTTTACAGACGCACAACAAATATAACGTACAGAAAGTGAACAAGACTAGTACACATCAAATCCAGGGTAGTGGTTACCTCTGTGGGGGGGAAATTAGGTGGGGCTGTAATAGCACTATAACATTTTCTTTACAAGGGCTGAAGAAAATTGGACAAAGCATTTATATATATTTATTCTTAGGGTGGGCCCAGAAGCATTTTGCATAGTATTACTCTTGTTCTTTTGTTTATGTTTGAAAGGTTTCAGAACTATTTTTTTAATGTGTATATATTATATACGGTAAAAATTAACTTTACTCCTAAGTTTGATTTCCACTGACTTAATCTATCTCTAGAGATAATCCACATTACCAGTCTCTTTTGCATCATTCCAGGAATCCTCTAAGACTATGTTATTCAATATATAACCACCAGATACATGAGGCTTTTGAACATTATAAAATGGCTAGTCCAAATTGAGATATGCTGTATGTGTAAAACACACAGTGGATTCTAAAGATATATTGCAAAAAAAAAAGTCAATTTATCATCATTAATCCACTACATGTCAAATGATACTATTTTGAATATATTGAATTAAATAAAAGATATCAGTAAAATTAATTTTACCTGTTCCTTTTACTTTTTAAAAAAATGTGACTGGCAGAAAATTGAAAATTGGAAAAATTAAATGTTTCATCCACTGTCATTCATTCACATAAATAGTGAACCCTCAGGGACCATAGAGTCTCATATTTTAGCTACTGTGCCATAGTGACCTTTTTGAAAGCAGTCAGGCAGATAAAGACGCAATGTTTATACAGATACAGTTTGAATAACTGGACTAAGGGTACAGATTCTGACAATATCATATTCAGCAGGAAACATCATGGTTTCTCTGGTACAGTATTTATAGCGTTCCATGCTTTTGAGGTCAGGAGCATCACTGTGCCATTGCTCTCAAACCTGGCCTTATATAAAAATTACCTGGAGCATGTTTTAATTAAAGAGATTCCTAGGCCCAACCCTAGAATTTAACTTTGTTTAAGAACCACATTTTTAAAAATTGAAGTTTAGACAAGTAAGCGAATCACAGTCATAACATGCATTTCTCAATTTTAAAAATTTTTTTTAAACTTTTTTATTATGGAGAATTTCAGACTTACACAAAAGTGGAAGTAGTGTAATAAATCCCCATGAATTCATCAATTAGCTTCAAGAATTAACAACACATGGCCAATCTCATCTCAAGCATATCATTCTCTTGTCCCCTCTTCATTTTTTTTATACAGTGGGTCCTTGTTGGTTATTTATTTTACATATAGCAGTGTGTACAGTCAATCCCAAACTCCCTAACTATCCCTGCCCCCCAGATGAACTTATTTATAAAACAGAAACAGACTAAATAAAAAAAAAAATAATCTTTTATTACATAAGAAAAAGTTATGTTATATAACTAGTGGATATATTTATGAATTTGGCAATAAAAATGTGGATAATGAAAATTTTAACTCTTTGTTCTTTTTCAGTATTTGTTGACAAAGAGATAATTTTATTATACTTCAAAAATTGTGAAAATAAATTTATAAAAGTTATAGAAATGAATTTGAAATATGTCTACATGATATTCTATTTATTTTCAGATTGCTTTTTTAAAGACTGAAATGGAGAGAAAGAACAAAATGATCCGAGATCTCCAAAACGAGGTAAGACATATTTCAGGAAAATTTCATACAAGTCAAAGAATATACAGAAACAAACATATTGATTTGCCGCAAGCTCTGGGGTATGATCACATGCAAATACGTCCTTTAGTTAAGTACTAATGGAGAGGAGCTATAAGGTTAAAACTTGAGTATATAATCCCTACTTTAACATATATTTGATAATGTTATTAGTTCATACATCTCCAGGTCATTTTCCCTTCTAATTACATTTTGCTTGGGCAATGTTAAAAATTTATTTTTATTTTATAAATTTATTTGTCTACCAAATGACATCACAGGCACTGAAGAAGAGAGCTAGTTAGAAATGGACCTTATGTTAGGAAAAGTCAATCTAGAATGAAAAATTTGTGTGAGGTAATCTTGGAGTGATGTAGATTTGAAATAAATAAGCTGTAACCGCTTTCCTTACAACCTTTAAAATGTAAGGATCCTATAAAATGCTGTATGACTTTTCCTCCTTTTGACTTTTTGTCTACCCTGTTACATAACTACTTTATTTTCTAAAATTTCTCCATCATATTTGTATTTCCACCTTTTTATTTCTTTTTTTTCCTTGAATGAAATTAGTTATTTAGAACTATTAAACCATGATTAATTAAAGATATATCTTCTTTTATCAATCCCACTAAGGTGGATTTTAAATCCCAAATCAACTGCTTTAGCCATTTCTAGTCTCCTTTATTCCCCTTCCTTCCTCCCTCCCTCCCTCCCTCCCTTCCTTCCTCCAATTTTTTGAGACATTTCAAATACAGATGAGCTACATTATTCCTATATCATTTCCACCTTGATGCCCAGGTTAAAAAATAGACTATACAAATGCCTTGGTATCAAGATTCAGCATTTGTACTCTGATCATGACATTAAAATGGTTTATCAAATGTGCAAAATGATGTATAGAAAAAAGGAAAACAAGAAAAGTTTTAAGTGTCTTCCTTATGATTCTATTGTATTTTCATTTCTTTCTAATGATTTTTTCTTCTGAGTCTTCTTAAGAAAGTCTAATGAGATGGACTTGATGATGTTTTCCCTGAGGCCCAAATCTTGGATTTACTGTTTATGGTGGAAAATGTCAGTAAACTAGAGTTACCGAAATACTGGTTGTACTAGATAATTTCTTGTTCTCTGGGGCTCAGAAAGGGCCCGATTACTCAAGTCTAAAACTTCCCATGGATCACTTAAGACAAAGAGAATGTTTAAAACAATGTTAAAGCCAGTATTAAAATAGGAAAGAAAGTACATTTAGACGTGTACCCACACATCCATGCACACACACACACACGCACACAACAACAACATGAACCCCGTTGTATAAGAATGAGAGGATTATGGGCTAATTTATATCTCTGTGTATGTATTATCAGTTAACTTTTCATCTTACATAATTTTTTAAAAATCTAGAATTTAAGGAGGAAGCTCTTTTAAAACCAAACTATAAATTATTCATATCAGGTACCTATGAGGATTAACAAAATATTTTATTTCCTTCCATGGGATCATTTTTTAAGTTTAATATTAATTTTCTAAGTGTATAGGCTAGTATAATTAAAAAAGCAATACAACTCTTCAGAAGTAATGGCTGCCAAATGTAAGCTTTGTAATTAAATTTGCTACTATTTACTTTCATCATATTGAAAATCTGCAAGATGATACTTGATAACCAGAAAAGTCTTTGACTTCTCTAACAAAACCTAATGGTGAACATATATTATCAACTGAATCCTTTTAATTTGACTTCTTTTTATTAATTCATTGAAATTTTAGATTTGTTATTTTGACAAATAATCAGTATGTAGAGGTTAAACAAAATACTTGGCCCATACTCTGCACAGTAAAATTATATGGACACTACCTGAAAGATTTTTGTTCAGGAGTAATAAAATAAAAAGGCAAATTGACTAAACAAAATACAGAGAGGTGAGGGAGATCATACAGGTATAAAAGAGATTTCTGGGAGAAGATCAAAATCTCCTGAATGACTTCTGAGTGAGGATATTGGGGAAGTCCCAACTTAAGAAGGGACTTTTGAAAAGTTATTAAAGAATGATCGGTATTTTTTTCATATGTGAAGGTAAATATCTTAAAAGGCACTTTTTTTTTTTATAATTTATTTATTTTTGGCTGAGTTGGGTCTTCGTTGTGGTGCGTGGGCTTCTCTTGTTGCGGAGCACAGGCTCTAGGCACGTGGGCTTCAGTAGTTGTGTCTCATGTGCTTAGTTGCTCCAAGGCATGTGGGATCTTCCGGACCAGGGCTTGAACCCATGTCCCCTGCATTGGGAGGTGGACTCCCAACCACTGCGCCACTAGGGAAGTCCTTTTTTTTTTTTTTTATAAATTTGTTTATTTTAAAAGGCACTTTTATGTTAGAAGCTAGGCATTTAGTTTTTAAGATTTACCTCATTCCTTGGAGAGGGAAAATATTTAGATTTTATTTTTAGGCAAATGCTGTGTAGGGCAGAAAGCATTTTGATTTTTCCATCCAGGCAGTCATATCTGGAATGGAATACATGGGACCCCATGATTCAAAGACTGTGTTCATAACTGGGAAAGAACATCGGAGAATATTTGGAGAATATGGATAGCAAAGTGAGAATGCAAGAGAAAAAGAAATAGATTTTTTTTTTTTAAACCAAGAAAGTTAAGAGTGAGACTGAAAAGAGTATAGCTATGAGTTAATCACAGTATTTCAAGCTCCTTTATTTTATCTGTCTCTATGGGTATCTATGTCTTCACATGGACATCACATTTAACCTGTGTCTGGGATTGCTTTTACTCACAGAAGCTTTATTGAGATTTAGGGGTCCAAATTTCAGGTCTAGGCCTTCTGCTTTTCAGCTTATATTCTCTTTCATGGAACATGCAAGCCAAATCTATTCTGCCACAGTGTGTATTTCTTTGTACCAAATCACCTTATTAGCAATTAATAAATGATGAAATGATGTCAGTAAAGTTTGAAAAATTGTGTTGGTTTATATGTAATTTTTCCCAACATGTTGAGGTTTGAAGCAATCGGGAAAGCCTTGTCAAATTTTAGAGAAAATTTTTGTCATACAAAGACAAAAGAAAATATGCAAAAGGACCTCCCTTTAGTGCATATAGTGGTGTTTTAGTGCCTTCAAAACATTTTAAAAAATGTTTCTTACTGCACCAAGATATCTGACTAAACTGTGAATATAGAAGACTCTAAGGCATTCCCCAGTAGTAAAATAAGAGATTAGTGAAAAATATGTATCAGAAATTAATTCTGATAATCTACTTTATTAGAAGTCAATTCCCTGTAGGGTCTACATCTCAAAAGAGAAAACAGTAAATTCTAAGTGTAAGACTATGCAAAGGATTGAGTATGATTTGGGGGATAAATGCTAGAAAATATTAAACTGTGGTTGTATTTTTATTACTATTGTCATTATTTTGTTAATATTATCACAAAATTACACAGTAAGTGGTCTTCCTCAGTCACAATTTTCTCATACATCCTGTATTTTTAGTGTACACATTTGCAGAATATGAGATTTCTTACAGTGCAAAAATTGATTTATAGTAGCTATCTCACCATTTTTTTTAGTAACTTCTTAATCTGTCTCTAATTCTGATGTCTCTTATGTAATCCGTTTTATGCATTCAATTACTTATTTTGCATTTAGATATTGTATGGTTACAACAAATGTAAAAAGTTGTACCAGAAAGCAAAACAAAGAAACAAAAACACTTAGCCTTTCTTCTCTGACTTCCATAACTGCATCATCATGTGATATAGACAATCTTATTGACTCCAAAGCTTAGAATTCTCTTTGACTTTGCACTTTTAAAACACCCTCTCTCTATTGTCATTTCTAATTTTCTTTAATTTTATCCATTGTTTCCCCTAGGATAAAATAAGTTTCTCTATAGTGGTTCCAGATATAAGGAAGGGATAAGTATGGTATTACATAGGTATTGAAATATTAGATAAATTAGGCATTGAGACAAGCATCTCTGATTAGTTTGAAACTCCTTAATGAAATGTGAGAGTTTGATAATGTTCAGGACTTTTCAAAGGAGTACATAGCTACAAATATTTGAATTAGATTAGTATTAAAACATAGTCTATATTAAATTAGTGAGTACATAGAGATAGCAAAGGGAAGGGAAGAAAAGTGAAAGGAAGAGAGAGAGGGAAAAAGAAAAGAAGAAAGAAAAGAAGGGAGGAAGAAAAGAAAGAAGGGAAGGAAGGAAAGAAAGAAGGAAATAAAGGAAGGAAGGGAGGGAAGGAGGAAGACAGGCAAGTTGGGGAAGTACCCCCACCCCAAATCTCTTCTGTGATGGTTTGTTTTAGTATAGATTCTTCTGATTGATTATTTGCCCGAGACTCATTCAAGATAGTTCGAGGCAAGGAAAAAATAAGAAATCACATTTCTAAAATGGTAATAATAAAGTCAGGAACCATAAAAGTGGGTCTTACTCTGCCAGTGATAGAAATCAGAAATTTGTCAAAACTACTCTCCATAGCAGGTTTTCCCTCTCACTATTTCATGGCTCCATTGTCCTTTCTTTCTAGTCTCTCAGTTACTTAGCTCATCTATTTTTCGCATGGCTTGTATAGTTTAACCCAACTTTGAAATACTAATCTGCCTTCTCTATCTCCTACTAATATGCAATTTAATCTTCTTTAATGTTTTGTTTTATTGCTGTTGTTATAAGTGCCTGGGAGGAAAGTCTTGCTACAGGTCAAGTCACTGGCCAATCTGTGGGTTTCCAAAGGGTTCCAAATAATCATTGACACATATCCAGGTATATGAGGAATAAAACATGGGTCTTTAGGGGCAATGTGCCAGTTGTGACAAAAAGCAACCTCTGATAAGAAGAAAATGACTTATTAAGCCATTTAGAGGACTCAGCAAAATGTTAGGAGAGGTGCATACGCATTTTGTAAGCTGAGCTTAGGAACAACTCCACAAACAAACCCCAGAGCTGTTTGTCTCAAGGCAGGGCTACCTCTGCCAAGATCAGGAAGCTGCCAGCCACCTTTATCTTCCCATCACAGGGCGCTCCGGTATCACATAGCCATATCCCTTGTGCATCAGACCATGGATAACATCTAGCCTGTTTTCCCATGTAAGTAATTGCTGTATCTGCATTTTGAAGGGATCATATCTGATTAGCAAAGTCTAAGTCATGTCTGCCCTAGAGCTGCAATGCACTTTAGAAACAGAAAGGATTTGTTTTATTTCTAATTTGTTTGCTTTCATTTTTCCTTGGGAATACGGATTTAACACTATGAAAAACTTTCACATCGTGGAAACAATGTTCCAAAATTTGGTAGCTAGTGTATTAACAGCTTTTCTTTAAAAAAAAAAAGGGTTAGAGTGTGGTAACCAGCTTTAGTATATGTTATGTCATCACTGAAGGGCTCTGAGTGGTTGAGAGACGTGCTCTGACACTGATAGAGTATCCAGTTGTGCATGTGTGTATATTACAATATCTTGTGTGTATACATGGCCTCTTGCCTATCCTTTAACATGTGATTTTAGCTTTGCTTTTGTATGAACTATTTCCTCAACTAGATGCTGACTCTTCAAAGTTAGAATCCTACCTTTACTAAAATATTATAATTCAGATTTTTTTACACACACAAAAAAAACACAGGGCCGGGACTCTGTGTACAGTGAAGATAAATGAAAACCATATTTAAGTCCGTTCTTAGCACCAGTGACTTCAATAAATTAAATAAACATTGGACACCATGTCCAAATTTGGAGATTGAAGCTGGTTTCCCTAATTTGCTATTCTCTACAACAGGGATAGTTAGAGACCCAGCAAGATATCAGAGAATCTCTGACCATCTGGAAATTATTAAGATGACAGGAAAAAAAAAACATAGATACATATGTGTATTTTTCAAAGGTGAGGATGTAGATTTTCAGGGAGAGTCCATGACTGAAACAAAAAAATAATAAAGTCAGTAACCTCTGATCTAGATAAAATTCTGGTAAATTTTAAGAAAACCCATTTTCGTTCAATTCTTGTGGCTGTGTAAGTCTCTGTAAAATAAATTATTCCATCTTCTTGGCTCAATAAGGACACTCAAGTGAAGATGATGGGATATTTCATAATGTGACAGAGTGCTCCAGGGCCATCATTCTGAAATGGTGCCTGCAGATGAACCTTTGTGAGAGTTTGAGTTGAATATGTACTGAGTCCAGGACATGCTTGAGATGTTTTCAGATAATTCCATCACAACTTTCTTACTTTATTCCTTCTGGTTTATCTTTTAAAATGATGATTTCTGAGAAATTTTGGCCAACTGGTTATTTTGGTTAATTGTGTATCCATTATCTAAAGTTTATTATAACCCATTTGTACTAGGTCCTAGGGCTACTGTAATAAAGTAACACAAGCTGGGTAGCTTAAAACAATAAGAGTGTACTCTCTCACCATTCTGAAGTCTAAAATCAAAAAAATGTCAGAGGACCATGCTCCCTCTGAAGGTTCTAGAGAATAATCCTGCTTTGCCTCTTCCTACTTTCTAGCGCCTCCTGGCAATCCTTGACATTCTTTGGCTTGTCAAGAATCTCTGCCTTGTCTTCCTATGTCCTTCTCTATGCATCTCTTTGTTTTCTACTCTTCTTTATGGACACCTCTTATGGGATTTAGGACCCACCCTAATCCAGTATAACCTGATTTTAGCTTAATTACATGTGCAAAAAACACTTTATTAATAGGGGCACAACTTAAGGTTCCAGGTAGACGTGAATTTTAGGGTGATACTATTCAAATGCCATTTTGTATATTCCAGGTAAACAGCTTAGGCAATTTTTTTCTAAACAGGCAAAGAGAGAACATTTTATTAGGTATAAGTCTTAGCCAATGTTTCAATGGGGAAAGAGGAAAGACTTTTATTAGATATAAATCTGTCTATGGAAGTACTTTAATACTGCTTATTTAGATGCATATATAAGGTTTGTTTATATATTCATTTGTAATAAACATATAACTTAATTCCCAAAATTATCTCAACATTTTGCTAGTTCCTGAGATATATAAATATTATAAATTTCAATGAACACAAAACAATCTCTGATCATGAAGGGTGTAAGGAGCAGAATTTAATATTGTATAACAAGTAACATATTTTGCCATATAATATGTTATGATACAATAATAATCACACAATTTGCGCAAAATATCTACAATAAAAACGGGTTGAAATAAGCATTTTACAATAACATATTGTAAAGGGGCCGATGAAGGCAATAACCTACTCAGGTGTGGTGGCCACTGAATGTGTCATTGAAGGGGTGGGTTTTGAAAGGAATGAAGTGATTAGAACTTATGGATATTTATTCATAATCAAGAAAGCAAACATTAAAAAATGTGAATACTTCAAAAGTTTCCTTGTAGGTGAAAAAAGATTGTTAGATGTTTATTGCTGTGAAGAAAGTAGTTAATTTTGATGCTTATAGCTGAATCCAATTTCAGGCCAGTTGACTTGCAAAGAGTAAGTAATGCTGTAAGTATGTGTTACAAAAGTGGGTTGGAACAGCCAAACAGATTGACACAGCCAAAGAGTAATAAACAGAAAAATAAATCTGAAAATTACCGCTATCAGATACAATTACATCAGTAAACTTTCTAGTTTGCAAGGACATAGAATTTTTACTCAGTGTTTCTGAAGTAAACCAGGACTGCTGTCTTATGGGAGATTATGGTCTACCAAAAATCTCATTTTATTTAATGTTACAATCAATTAATTCCACCAAGTTCTAATTTCCTGATTGAGAATGTTGGATAGATGCTGACATTGTACACAATTTTAGGAATAGTTTTCAGCTGAAATTGTGTCTTTAGCCCCTGGCTGCATCTGGATCACTATTTCTGTTCTGTGATAGAGGAATGTCTAGTATTCTCTGTCATGCTTCAGGTAAAGGGGAAAGTTTGATTTCTTAATTTTGCGTCTTCTATAAACATTATTTTATAAGTTTTAAGCACCTCAGAATATGGTTAATTTAATAAATGAGAAAACAATGTGTGAAAGACATTTAGCATATGTTTAGACAGTTAGCTTGTAACAAATGGAAACTATTATCATCATCATAGTTATTATTGTCATTGGGTTCTGAGGTAAAATTTGTTCATCAATAAGCAATACTATGGAAAACTATTTGCTTAGAAAATGGTCTTAAACAAACAAACAAATACACTAAAACTCCATATTTCATTTAAATATAAATGCCAAGGTAAGACAGGGCTCTCTCTAACTACTGAACAGTCTCATTCCATCTCTCATAGTGTCTCTCTCCACATGGCAGACAAGAAGTCCAAGAGCTGTCTGATTAATATTCTACCCGCTTAGAAATAATAGCCAAGTGAGACCATTTTTTCAGATTACATGAGCAGAAAAATCCCAGGAAAGAGCCTATATTGTTTGGATGCCTGAGTTAATCATCATGGGCAGGGGAGTAGAGCATTTTGGCCAAGTCTGAGTCACATTTCTATCCTTTTGTTAGATGAGAGCAACACGACTCAAAACTTGGATGAATTTGCTACAGGAAAGAAAGTTTCATTGCAAAAGATTGCCTAGATATTGGACCAATAACATAAAATGTATGAAGAAAACCAACAAACACTTCTATTACTCCCTCTTAGCCTCACCCATTTTCTAACCCTCAGATCAGAGCAGTAAGTAATACTTTAATCATTTCAAGTCCCAAGTCATGCATGATGTATTTGCATCACCATATCTTTGTTAGTAATGCTCCCTTGCATATAATTTCACCCTCATTCCAAACATATTAAGGATCTTTACTTCTCTCATTTTATATTTATTGCTACATTCAAATTCTTAGTAAAAATGACCTAGGGAGGGCTTCCCTGCTGGCGCAGCGGTTGAGAGTCTGCCTGCCAATGCAGGGGACACGGGTTCGTGCCCCGGTCCGGGAAGATCCCACATGCCGCGGAGCAGCTGGGCCCGTGAGCCATGGCCCTGAGCCTGTGCGTCCAGAGCCTGTGCTCCACAGCAGGAGAGGCCACAACAGTGAGAGGCCTGCGTACCGGAAAAAAAAAAAAAAAGACCTAGGGAAGCTTTAGTCATATAGCATTAGGTAAATGATCTTCTCTGTTTGTAATAGCTTTGTACATTAATTGCCAAAACCTTGAAGCAACCTTCTTTCAGTAGGTTAATAGATAAATAAACTGTGATAATCCAGACAATGGAATATCATTCAACACTAAAAGGAAATGAGCTATCAAGCCACGAAAAGACGTAGAGGAAACTTAACTAAATTAAAGAAACCAATTTGAAATGTCTACATGCTGTGTGATTCCAGCTGTATGACATTCTGGAAAAGACAAAACTATGGAGACAATAAAAAGGCAAGTGGTTTTGGGGGACTTCACTGGCGGTTCAGCAGTTAAGACTCCACACCCACAATGCAGGGGGCACAAGTTTGATCCCTGGTTGGGGAACTAAGATCCCGCATGTTGCATGCACAGCCAAAAAAAAAAAGATAAGTGGTTGTCAAAGGATAGAAGAGAGGGATAGATAAGTAGACAGAACAAAGAAAAATTTTACGCATATGAAACTACTCTGTGTGCTACTATAATTGTGATACATGTCATTATACATTTGTCCAAACTATTAGAATGTACAACACCAAGAGTGAACCTTGTAACAAATGTACCACTTTAGTGGGGGACTTATAATGGTAGAAGCTATGGCTGAGTTGGGGTAGGTGGAATATGGGAAATCTATGTACTTTCCTCTCAACTTTGCTATTTAACTGCTCTAAAAATGAAGTCTATTAAAAATAACACACAAACATACAACATGTAGTTCACCCTATTAACAAAATTTTAAGTGTACAGAGTATTATTTACCATATACGTATTTGTTTTTTAAAGATATAAGAACAGAAAAGTTATATTTACTTTTTAAATTATTTTGTTTATTTATTTATATTTATTTATTATTGTATCCTTTCTGGAAAATAGTAAGAACTTGATAAATATTTGTTGAGTGAATAATAAATATTGCTTCAACAGGTTATATTTATGTAAGTTGTATGGGATAGGCCACTGTCCATAATTCATAGTAATGAGTCCCCAAACTTATGAGAGTTATTCCTTAAACCACCTTGAAATGACTTTGAAAGTCCTAGAGAATCAGAAAACCTCATATTGTTTAGAAGCTGCTAAAGCTTGCTATCCCAAGTTTTTTCATATGGAGCTGGAAGGCAGAGTATTGTACTTTTGGTTCCCTCACATGCTGCAATGAAAGAATAAAAGCATGAAAGAAGAAAACCACAAAAAAAAAAAAAAAAGGAAAAAGAAAGGGAAGAAAGAAAGAAGTGAGAGAGGAAGAAAGCATGAGAAAAGTAACTTGACTTGGGCTGATTATTGAGAGAGTGGAGTTTTTACCAGCATCTGGTGATTTTGTCACCTTGGAGAAGTCACTACTTTTATGTGTGTCATTGGTAAAATAAGGGTTTTACATGAAATGATCCCCTTGATTCCTTAAACTCCAAAGTTTATAAATTCTTAATCTGTAGAAACAGTAACTCATAAGCTGTGAGTTAATATCTAAGTACTATACACAGGATAAATTCCAAGAAGATGGTCATTAGTATTTCAAACAAATCCCTAAATAGCTGTAAATTGTGTTTGGATTTACTTAGAGTTTTTTATTCTAGGAGTGTTTAAAAATATTGACCACCAAAGTAAGCAGTTCTCTAGTACATGTCATAAATAAATGTAAAATGCATAGTTATCAGACCATCAAGCAAGAATTTTTTAAAAAAATGTTTTCATCATTTAACCTATATTTTTAGTGGTAAAATGTAACTTTAAAGAAAGTTAGTTTAGAAAATCATTATTTTAAGGTTTATTTCTAGTGAGTGTACAAGTTCACAGAATGTTGGAAATATTTTGAGACAATTACTTAGGCAATTATAAACTATTTTTCCCTCTCAGAGGTGTAGAAAAGACCAGTGCTTAGGACAAAAATAGGTGTCACGGTACTAAAAAAGTTAGTGGTACTAAAACACACCAGCTTCAAATCATATCTTTGACACTTACTATCTGTGATACTTAGATGTTATCATCATATAAGTAGAAACACTCACATCCACTCCCACAGTTGTTATGATGGTCCAAGGAGATAATAGTTATGAGAACAGCTGTAATTGTGTCCTTCCTTGTTCTTCCTAATAAATGTTATCTCTTAATATATGGCTCTCACAAATTAAACATTACTCATGGTATATTTTTTAATGAGTTATTACATGGAAAATATACATAATAGGCTGAAAAATGGCCCAAAGATAGCAGGTCCCAGTTCCTGGAACCTGTACCTATTTTACCTTATAATGAAAAAGTGTCTTTTCATATGTGATTAAGAATTTTGAGATACTGAAATTATCCTCGTGGACCCTAAATGCAATCACAGTTGCCCTTATTTGACACACACCGAGAGGAGGAGGCAGTACAAAGACAGAGCAGGGAGATATTTGAATATGCTGGCCTTGAAGATGGGAAAGATGCAGCCACAAGCCAATGGTTGCCTACAGCCATGAGTTGACTGGGAGGGACAAGGAACAAGTTCTCTCCTAGGGCCTCTGGAGAGAGCTCAGCCCTGCTGAAAGCAGGATTTCAGCCTGGTGACTTCTGGCTCGCAGAACTGATAGACAATGAATTTCTCGTGTTTTAAGTCACCCAATTTCTGGTAATTTCTTACAGTGGCCTCAGAAAGCTAAGACGGTAAGGATTGGATGAGGCAAGTTTCCAGGTTATTATTAGCAATAATTTCTTAAGTGTATCATATGATGGCAGATTCCATTTTCTCCTATTAATTTTGAAACTGAACTGAAGCTCTAGCAAGAATTCCATTCACCCACGTGATCCATTTTATAGGTGATGGTTAAATAGTCATCTGTTTTATCTTAAGCCATTATTTATTACACACTTTGGTTCTGGGCACTGTACTCAGCAGGGAGGACATAAAATCAGTAAGATTTTCCAAGCCTTGATTTTTCCAAATTTTAGTCTTGTATGGGAAAGACTCCTCAAAACACAATAAAATGATGTAATAGTAGTAAAACCTGTACAGTCATACCTTGGAGTTACTGCATGTTCTGTTCCAGAACACTGCAATAAAGTGAATTTCACAATAGAGTCACATGAAATTTTTGGTTTCCCAGTGTATATAAAAGTTGTATCTATTAGCTGTGCAATAGACTTACAGCTAAAAAAGAACAATGTACACACCTTAATTTTAAAATGCTGTATTGCTAAAAAGTGCTAAAAACATCATCTGAGCCTTAAGCGGGGTATAATCTTTTTTGCTGGTGGAGGGTCTTGCCTCGATGTTGATGGCTGCTGACTGATCGTGGTGATGGTTGTTGAAGGCTGAAGTGGCTGTGGCAGTTTCTTAAAATAAGACCACAATGAAGTTTGCCACATTGATTGACTCTTCCTTTCATGAACGACCTCTGTAAATGCAATGCTGTTTGATAGCATTTTACCCACAGTAGAACTTCTTTCAGAATTGGAGTCAGTCCCCTCAAAGCCTGCTGCTGATTTATCAATGATGTTTATGTAATACTCTAAATCCTTTGCTGTCATTTCAATAATCTTCATAGCATATTCATCAGGAGTAGATTCCATCTCAAGAAACCACTTTCTTTGTCATCCATGAGAAGCAACTCTTCATGCATTAAAGTTTATCATGAGATTGTAGCAGTGCAATCATACCTTCATGCTTCACTTCTAATTCTAGTTCTCCTAGCTATTCCACCACATCTGCAGTTACTTCTTCCACTGAAGACTTGAACTGCTCAAAGTCATTCATGAGGATTGGAATCAGCTTCTTCCAAAGTCCTGTTAATGTTGATATTTTGAGCTTTTCCTGTGAATCACAAATGTTCTTAATAGCATCTAGAATGCTGAATTCTTTCCAGAAGATTTCCAATTGACTTTGCCATGATCCTTCACAGCTCCCTCCCAGAGGGGCCGTCCCTATTCTTTTGTCTCTGTTTTTTCTTTTGCCCTACCCAGTTACATGGGGAGTTTCTTGCCTTTTGGGAGGTCTGAGGTCTTCTGCCAGCGTTCAGTAGGTGTTCTGTAGGAGTTGTTCCACATGTAGATTATTTCTGATGTATATGTGGGGAGGAAGGTGATCTCCACGTCTTACTCTTCCACCATCTTGAAGGTCTCTCTCAACTGTGTTAAACATTCTTGACATGTTAATTTAACTGTTACAACAATTTTGTGGAATACATGTCATTATTATTATAATGATGATGATGATTATTATTTAATAAATGAAGCTTAGCATGTGGTCCAGGGTAACACAGCTAATGAAAGAGATGTTCTGGGACGAGTCTATATTGTTTCACAAAGGAGAAAGAAAAAATGCTACTTTGGATGTTTGTATATCCCATACTAGACTATTATTACCTGAATCCTGGGATATACACAAAATTTTCTTAACTCTATTATTTCTTAAATGTAAGAAAGGGTGTGATCTAATGAAAAGAGCCTAGGAAGAATACCTAGTTCTGCCATTTAATAACTGTCCCAAGTTTGGAAAATGACTTAACTTCTCTGAGCCTGTTTACTCATTTACAAAATGGGTTTAATAATATTTACTCCAAATTGTATTTGTAAGTGCTAAATTAAATAATGTATACAAGTGTCTAGCAATGTCTCAGTAAGTGACATTATAAAAGGATGTATAAAAATCTTTTCCTACAAGTATTCAAGGTGAATTGGAAGGATTTATGAGGAACGAGTATTTCTTAATCACTGAGTATTTGAAGCTATCAAGAGGTTGGAGAAAAATAGTGAGATATTGAAGCACACACAAGGCAGGTGCGAAAGAAGAGACAAAGAAGCTGGGCAAGTATTGGCAAAGTGAGGAGGCCATGGGTACACAGGCTATTCAGAGAAAGCCTAAATTTCTAGTTAGTCCCCCAAAGATAGGAAGGTTTTAGGAAGCACCTCCTGACTTCATACTCTTTCCTTTGTCAACATCTCTTGGTTTTGTTCTCAGAAAGAATTAGCTCAGCAAATATTTATTAAGTGACCCACATAGGCCAGGCACAGTGATAAAAGGGACTTGAGGCTTGTAGTCTGAAGATTCAGAAAAAAATCTCTGGATGTTATCTTAATCTTTGAAAATTAGAGCCAAAGTGGTCGTGGAGATGTTCTAGCCCATCATTTTCTAAACTGTGTGTCTTAGTCTGGATTTTTCCTGAAATGGACCCTGAGACAAAAATCCAGAACTAAGTATTTTAGAAAGAAACAGTGGCAGGGGATGGAGAAGTAAGACAAAGAAGGGAAGGTAGACAATTATAAGTGATGGAATGTAATCATCCTAGAGAAAGTTTTGGAGGACATTGTAAAACTTCTCTTGGATATTGGCTGAGGCTTATTCTAGAGATTTCAATTCCATGGTATTCATCTCTTGCAACATAAGCAAGAAAAGGGTGCCTTGGCAGAAAGCCCCCCAGCAAAGAAATACGGGTAGTAGGATTCAGATGGTGGATTGATTTGCATGGAAAGACCTGGACGAGAAGATACAGATAGGCTGACATTATGATCTGTAAACATGAGTTACATTGATACTAATTTATAAAGAGTATTTAATCGTCAAAAATCTTTGAGAAAAAGCTGGTTATACTCCAAGACTTTTATTTTTCTATCATTTTTGTTTGTGTAGCTTCAGCATAGGACCATTCAATGATATGCTGGAGCTGGCTCTTATCACTTGATGAGAGCTGATTGTTAAATATTCAGGAATTTTTTGAGTCAGTTATTAAGCTGTTGGTAGCTTGAAATTGGGTATTGTGGAAATATTGACACCACAGAAATTGGCAAATGTCAGAAATCGGCCTTCATCACACCCAGATGTGTTTATCAGCACATCACCAAAATCACGCAGATTATCTCAAACTATTTAGACCATCAACACTTAAATTACTGGAACATTGTACGAGATCAGTGTACTGTGTGGAATTCACTGAACAAATCCAATTGCTGCTTTTTACAAATGAGGAATATGTTGATAGTGACTTGTTCATTAAAAACAAAATTTCCGTTGTACATAAAAAGAGGTAAAGACATGTGGATCCAAATTATGTAGTCAGAAGATATTTATAACGCTGTTGACAATGTTCTTATGTTTTTTCTTTTTTTTAATCAATTTAAATTACCCTAGTAGTTTTTATTTCTTTACCTTTGTTTCCTGAAACAAGACTTTGGAATATAGAAGAAGTTGCCCAAGACTTAGTCCTCTCCTCAGAAGGGTCTTCTGATAAAATAGGCTCCTTATACAGTCTTCTATGGAATCACATATGAGTTGTTTGAAGGCTAGGGGTTGGCTTAATAATAAAACAATAAAAATTAAACAGACATTTCATTGATAATTTTATTAAACATATTGTAGTGTAAACAGACTGACTTACTACCCTTCAAACAGCATACACCAGAAAGAGGAGAGAGGTGATCTGGATACTTCACACCAAGTCACTCCTTGGTTATAGCCCATTAAGATGTCCAGGTCGTTGACATTGACAGGAGATGATGGAGCCCAGTGGTTACAGGGTTTACCCTAAAAAATGGAGCTGAGGTCAGAAGAGAAATAAAAGCACTGTCATTAAATAGAATTCAAGTCACTCCTTAATTATTTTGAAGTGTGAGTTTGCAGGAACCTTATACTTTGCATTGTCAACTTTGTAGGTTAGTTGTGAAACAGAACTTCATATACAAGCAATAGAAATCAAAATAATAATGAATCTTTTGAATTCTCTTAGATTTTATAAAGCACTTTCACTTATGTGATCACCACCAATTGTAAATTAAAAAGTTAACCATGGAAACAGATGATACAGGTACTATTGTCATGTCCTCAAACCCAACTAGTTCAAATAATTTGGAGGAGGTTTAGACAGTATAAATGCCAATAATGTTTAGTTCATGCCTTTGTGAAGGTCACTAACATGTTATCTTGTATTTATTTAAGCTTCAGACTAATTTTCAGTGTACTCAGTTCTAACGGTTGGCAAATTCCAATACTCACATAACCTTTCCTGTAGATATTATCTGATAAAATAAGGCTTAGAAAATTTAATTCTTTCTCTGCCAATCTATAGAATGGAAGAAGCAGGTTTCAAACCCAACTTCTGAATCCAAAAGCCCAATGTCACATTATCTAGTGTAGATAAGCCTTAGGATGTGGAGCTAAAAAAATCTAATACATTGATTTAATTAAAGTTCTCATATAGAATTACTCTGTAGTGCAGGAATAAACCTGTCTGCAATGTAAAATTTAACTGTGTTTACTATATAAGATGTCCTCTACCACTCAACAAGAATTTGAATATCTACAATCCTTAACCCATGACATATTTAACAGCCATATGTAACAAATCTTGGGTATCAATTCTAAAATTAAGAAAAAGATTTTCTGTTTAAATTCCATGTGTGTGTATTTCAATATAGAGTAATCAATTATATAAAATAACAGCTATAATATAGCCAGCTACATCTAAGAACATATACTTGTTCGGTTAGCATTCAGTGTCATGTTCTACATTTAAGGAGTCCCTCTATTTGAAAAATATGCTGAGAAAGGTCTACACAAAAAGAAATCGTTTTACACGGAATCCTCCTTCTTATTAAAAAAAAGAAAAGCATCTCCACAATCAAGATTTGGAAAACATACATATAAGTTGAAAAATATAAGGGTGCAGAACCAGATCTGTATAGAAATTTCCATCAATAAAATTAAAGAAACAAAATGAACCCTGACGTACTGAGTTATAGAAATGACCACTGAACAAACTGCCAATGGGCTAGAGAACCAAAAGATGACTTTACTCATGATTTTCTTTATGAAGTTTTCCTAGAGAGACTATTTAATTTAGAATTACTCTGGCTTAAAGTAGAGATGAGATATTGTTTTAATGATTTATAGTCATTTCATTTTATTTTGGCAAACAGGTGAAATCAGTCCTTTCAGAAACAGAAAATACAAGTCCTTAATCTATTACCTGGTCATTAGCAAGTTTTCGTATTAAGAAAGGATGGCATGGTTTAGATGGCAGAACAAAAGTTTGATATCAAAGAGAGCTGTGTTTCCATGTGAACTCTATCACTTATTAAATGTATGATTCCTAAGCTGTTTCAAATCATTTTTTGACAAACTGAAAAATAAAACCAAACAAATAAATGAGTGAATAAATGTTTAAAATGCATGTTGCCTTGGAAAATTTTATAAACCTCAAGCTATTCAAATGTGGAGTCAGAAGGGGATAATCTTAACTTGCAGAATTGCTAAGGAAGCAAACTAGCAACTGGTTGACATGTCACAGGTGATCAGTGAGTTGGTTTTCTTTTCCAGCTGTTCACTCTTTGAGCATCCCATTCCTGTTCCCATTTCAGCATCTCACCTGAACCTGCCTCCTCACATTCCAAGGACACATTTTCTTCCCTCATCATTTTCCGTTAATTTGTGAATGTTTAAGTGTGTGGAAGAAATAGACTGCATAAAAATAGTACAGTCAATGCTTAAGGTAGATAGGGAATGAATAATAGAGGAGGAACATGTGAGAATTAGCATTCCTAAAATGAGGGGTTTAAATAACTTTTTTTTCTTTATTTTCCTCTGTGAGAAGAGACAAAATAGAAATTTAAAAATTTTCCTCATGTGTGTCTTTGTATGTGTGTGTGTGTGTGTGTGTGTGTGTGTGTGTGTGTGTGTGTGTGTTTGTCACTGTGAAGTAGTTGGATTTGCTCAGGCAACCACTATATAAAAATGAATTATAAAAATATAATACAAGAGTGAAAATGAGAACTTGACTCACTATTTTAAGTATTAAGTGTTTCTTTTTACGTTCTTTACAGGGGGGAAAATAGCTATTAAATGCTGCAAAAGCACAGTGGAGTCCACACAAATTGTTTTCCCCACTAAAGTACTGAGTGCCAGCATTTAAACTGCATATAACTGCAGAGGGACAGCTAGTTTACATGGGGTTGTGTTGTGGGTCATTGACAGTCCTATTTTTTTGTTAATTTATTTTTGCTTATTATGAAGTTACTGGTATCCATTTGGTTGTAGATTTCAGAATTGGGACCTATATTTGTAAACCTCAGGAAGTCAAAGGAGAAAATTAATTAGCACACATACATACATACACACACATGACACAGATAAATTTTATTTATAGATTTACCTAAATTTCTGTGCATTTTCCCTGAGTGGTAGTTAGCATATTAGTAAAGCTATATGAAATTGCCATTTTGTAAAGCTATATGAAATTGCCTACAAAATGAATCAAATTTTGAATCATATGAATCAAATTTCATATGATTCAACCAAAAAGATAAAATAGACACAGTTGTTTTAAGGATGTACATCAAGATATGAGTCATTCTTTGTGTATGGAATTCCATAAAACGTGGTTAATATAAGTTGAAAAATTTTAAGCCATTTCATTTAATTATAAAACTGGTGCTTCTTTGTTTAGTTCAACAAATATTATTCCATGACTACCATGTGCCTGAATTACGAAACACTGTTTAACAGAATAGCCAATATACTTGCTCTCATGAAGTCCGAACCCCATAGGTTTTGCTTCTTTGATTGAATGCTAATTAAGACACTAATCAACCTTTAATATCTAATAGACCTCTCAACTGTAGCATATCCACAACTCACTTCCTGATTCCTTTTAGGACAGACTTGTCATCTTCACAGTCTTAGCCAACTTAATCCTTTCTGTTATTTAACCAAAAATCATGGAGCCATCTTTGATGTTTCTCTTTTATGTGTACCCCATAGTCTGTCATTCTGGAAATCTTGTTGGGTCTACCTTTACAATATACTCAGTATGCAGCCTTTTATTTTTCCCTTGTATGGCACTCCACTGTGGCCCAAGCCACCATCATGTCCTTCTAGAATTAGGTAAGATCATCCATAGGGAGTGAGTGTAGATAAAAGAGAGAAGGGATCCAAGAGGGTACTTCAAGTTTTTAAGGTCAGGCAATGCAGAGACTTGCCAAGGAAACCGAGAAGGAAGAGCTAGAACCATGGGAAGAAATTCGAGTGAGCATGAGAACCTGAAAAACAACAGGAAACCAACCAAACAACAAAGAAAAGGGTGATTCGAGGAAAAGAAAGCTATCATTTGCCATTTCTCCCCAGGACTTATTAATTACTTCACTGGGAAAGTGGGCTACAGTGTTTTATCAGAGTTGCCTACCAGCCTATAATAAAGAGTATGACAGACCTGCCCTTATAACTTCCTTTAGTGGTAGAAATTTGTAAAATATATTTTCATGTTATTTTATTGGGATGGATTGCAAGATGATGTTTGATGTAAAAAGATGATGGTGTATTATATAGTGAACATTTCTCTCCACATTTCTATGGATATTTCATTGATGTTGAATATCACCTTGAAATTCTTATTTATTGAGTCCACAGGTCAGTGGAAAAGCTTACAAATAATTAAGAAAAAAAGAACTGCCTGTCTTAAAAAAGCCATCTTCAATTTCTCTCCTGCTCCTGAGTTCATTGTTTACTAGTAACTAAAGAGTCCAACAACTCAAGCCACATGAAATATCAATAACAATTTGCCAGTTGCTCTTACACATAATGAGCTGATTCCAGAGAGTGAGCTGTTATTTTCCAGCTCCCCAGATGAGTCAACTAATCTCTCTTTACCCTTTAAAGATAGGGGTATGTTTTTCCATGGCACAGCTTACAGGGCTAATGTAAATATTGGTGAGATAACATCTGCAAAGCAATTTGAATGTCACACAAGGAAAGGTAAAATTAGATTATTCCTGTGGGTTTGCATGGATTAGGGATGAAGGTAACTTTTTTTCAGGTAGCAAAAGGGAACAAAATGATATATTTTTGCCTAACGAAAAGATTAAGGAATGGGACATGCATTCTCAGAGAAAAATCTAGTGAATAGATGGTGCTTTCCCTAGGCATATGCATATCTTAAAGATGCACATGAAATCCTGAATTGCAGTAAACCTAAACATCTGGATTTTGGAAAACAACTTTCATCCTTTTTGTTGCGGTTTGTAGTATACATTACACCATGCTACCTAAGAGTCTTTTCCTTCTTTTCTCTCCACAGTCAGTCCCTCTCCTAATCTTATCTACTCTTTCTCCTCGGCATTTTGCTAATCACCTATTGCCACATTGATGCCGTTTTATTTCAGACTGACTAGTCTTTCATGTTGGCTAATGTTGTCATCTCCCATCTGATCTCCTGGCCTACAGTCTTGTATTTCTTTACTCCATCCTCAGTATGCATGGCATACACAGTCCTCCTTGCCTGGTCGCTGTTTTCTTTATCCCAGTCCTATGCCTGTCACTCCAGAAATAGAGCTTTTGCTCCACACATGCTGAATTACTCAGTGCTGTTTTGCATGTCTGGCTTTTGAATGGTTATCATCTGAGACACCTCCTCTTCCTTCTACAGGTGGGACAGCAAAGTATAGTAGACAGGAGCAAAGGTTTGGGCTTGTGTTCAAATCCAGCTTCCCACCACATGACTTTGGCAAAGTTCTGAACTTTTCTGTGGCTTTACAGTTTGTCACCTATAAAGTTGAGACAATAATAGCACCCACCCCAGTGGCTGTCATGAGGATCAACTGAGATAATTAGTCTTTGTAAAGCATTTAACACAGTGTTCAGCACCTAGCAAGCAATTGGTAACACTATTATTATTATATTTTGCCCAATTCCAATTTATACATCGTGTGAATCAAAATTTGCTTCTTTTCTGTGAAACCTTTCAAACATCTATATTCCCCTAACTTGAGGAGAATTAATTACTCCCTCTTTTGCCATAATCTTCTACATTGCAGATAATACTAATGATTAAAATTATTTGTTTATGTATCTGTTTAGTTCATTGGACTGTGAAAACATTTATTTATCCAACCTTGTTTCTAGGTCTAGAGCCTCACACATAAGAGGTAATTCATAAATATGTATTGAAGGGCTGAATGGCAAGTGAGATCAAGTGGTTTCTATCATAAAAGCCTAGAGAGATAAGAGAGGAGTCCTCTTCTTCATTCCTGGAGAATGTGTATGTGGTCCTCAAAGGCATCATGGAAAAAATGGACTTATTTCTGGCACATGTGGATATTCTCTTTTCTTGTGTTGTGAAATCAATTTTCTGTGGAGAGCAGCTCTTTTCCTTTCAGTTTATCCCTGGAGAAACTCCTCCCCTTCTTCCAACTTATTTTTTCATTAACCCACAGAGCTAAAATAGTTTCTTCATTACATTGTCCCATGTAGCTTATGGTAGTTTCAGCTTATGTTTGCTCAAGAGGAAGTATTTAGATTCTAGTATGTTGGGAATTTCTCAGCATTATTCAGGAATCAGTATGAGAGCAAAATCAATGATTATTTTTTCAGCTGCATTTCCTGAACCATATTGATTTCTTAACTTGAGATGAGAGTAGGAGACAGAATCTTTGTTATTTAAACAGTAGAAAATGTATTTGATTCTCTACAATTAAACCCCTCACACAATATTTTTAATAAAAGATATATCAATGGGTCTATAACATTATTTCTATAAATTAATTGCAAAATGCTGTTACTGCAAGTTTAAGTAAAAGAATTTCAAATCACTCATCTATTTTTAATTCTTACACTCAGTATTGTTTTTACTGTTTCTGTATTTTCTCTATTGACTTTGATGCATGCTGAAAGAAATTGCAAAAAATATATCTCAGATTACAACCAGAAGTTTTAATCAAGAGTTTAGCTTTAGGCATCTTGAAGAATAGTGAATTAGACTTCCTAAGACATTAATACTTGCCTTCTGTGAGGAGTTTTAAAAAGCCATCAGTAATCAGTTTTATCTGATTCAGTAATGTAACTCTCCAAGCATTGGGAACATATAAATAAGAGTTGAGGGTAGACTGTATCCAGAAGTTTCTTGCTTCTTTCTGATCACCCTTTAGCATCTTAAAATAGCAACATTTCTCAAAGTAAAGACAGAACAGTTTGTTTTCATCTGCCAGACCCCTCAGCCTCCATTTAGCTCAGTGAACCATCCTCCTGGAGGGCTGACATAGCTCTTCATCACGAATTTTCAAATGCATAAAGCTTTGTGTATTATTAAAATAACTTATCAAAATGTCCTTCATAAAAACATGGTAATGAGGGGCTTCCCTGGTGGCGCAGTGGTTGAGAGTCCGCCTGCCGATGCAGGGGACACGGGTTCGTACCCCGGTCCAGGAAGATCCCACATGCCGCGGAGCGGCTGGGCCCGTGAGCCATGGCCACTGGGCCTGCGCGTCCGGAGCCTGTGCGTCCGGAGCCTGTGCTCCGCAATGGGAGAGGCCACAACAGTGAAAGGCCCGCATACCGCAAAGGAAAAAAAAAAAAAAAAAAAATGGTAGTGATGCTCAGTTTCCATCCCAGATAGAACAGTTAGAACCACAGGGTAAAGTCCAGATGTACTTAAATTTTTAATAGCTAAATGGAAGTATAATGGATTAGGTGCCAGGTGGGAATGCAGAGGTCTCTAACTCAGGGGTGAGGTTGGTTTGTATTGGTACATCTCCCTCCTCTTCTCCTTTCATTTCTAATAAAAATGTTATGAGTTTTATGAGCCCAGTACTTCCATTTACAAATAAAGCGATTGGACCATGTCAGCTCTAAAATATTTTATCTTCTCAACTCTAACATTTTTATTCCCTCTGTTAGTGACATCAATGAGGTAAAAATTTAGTTTCCAGCAGTGAATGGTGGGATTAAGTGGAAGTGAGTGCTTTTAAGCTCCTTAGAGCATGATTAAGATTTGAAACAATATAGTCATGGTAAATCAGGACAAGAACTTGTAAAATTTAGTGGCACTTAAAGTATTTTTATTTTTTTGTAGTGGAAAAATATGTTGATCTCATTTAATAATACTAATAAGTATACACACACACACATGCAGTTAATATATTCCCACAAAATATGACAATATAGCAAAAATCTTGCCCCAGTCAAAGATTAATTAAAAACAAATTGATGCTATGAAATCAAACATCTGGATTCAGAGTTTACTTCATCATTCAGCAATTTGGTAAGCACTGTGTTAAGTGCTTTACAAACAATGATCTCCCTTACTTCTCATGACAACCACAGTAGTAAGTACTCTTACTATTTTAACTTTGCGGGGTGACAGGTGACAGTGCAGGCCATGTAACTGATATAGTTTCTGATAAAGAAAAGTTTGCTTTCCTTCCATGGTGGTATAGTTAAAACTTTTTTGTTTTAGTATTTTATAACAAGTATATTAATATTTAAGCTAAAACTAAGAAAGAACTGATTTTTAACATCCTACCATATGCTTTAAGACAAATCCATGCCCTCAGGGATTACATTTAGAAAGATAAATTCTTACCAAATCACTTGAGAACAATACAGCATGGTGGTTATATGCTATAAAGTCAGACCTCTGGATTCAGATTTGATCATTTGGTAATTTGGTAAGTAATAATACTCCCCTGATGATCATTTTCATTATCTGACTTATATTTTAATTTCACATATTTTGTTATAAGCAATAGATTAATGTTGTCATTAATATTAAACTTTATTTAAGATTCATCAAAGTGTAATAATTAAGAAGACAGAAATATCTTTAAAACTTGGATTTCCGATTCTAACTCTGCCACGTATACCTATATAACTAGGGATGTATGTGAAGGCATATAATATCCCTAATTTACAAATGAGAAACAGTCTGAGAGAGGTTAAATAGGGCAATAAAAATTATAGATGAATAAGTACAGAGTTGAAATCTGAAATCCAAATTTCAAACGATATTTCTGTCCTCAAAGCCCCCAGACTTTTCAATTAAACTACAAAGATTGGGCATACAAAATTTTGAAGGGCAAAGTGGATTCTCCAAAATCTCAGGATTTTGTGAGACTTCATCTTGTTGGAGAAAATGAAGTGAGGGATGGATACCTTTTCAAGTCTGCAGCATAGCGTCCAGATCTCTGTCCTCAGCAAAAATAATACATGGCAGTTTTGTCCAATTGCAGAGTGAATGGCAGTTAAAAAAAAAAAAATCCTTGTTCAGGAAATGGAATTAGCAAGTGCATCACAATTTCTGATTTTCCTCTTCCAAGTAGAGGCCTGTCATACACTGTGTAATATTTTTATGTGTTATGGACACATCTCCCAAGTCATTTTTCCTAATGTTTAGATAAGATTTATTAGTATGTTTTTCTGGTCCCTCCTGGCAGATTACATATGCTTACTAAATTAGTGCTTTAGAAAAATGCCAGGCATGGGCCACATTATACTCAAATAAAGATATTAAGGCACTAGGCTAGAAAATTCCCCAAGGTCTTTGAATGGCAGCAACTTAGTTCCTTAAAACAACTTTAGCTCCATTCCTTTAAATATATTGTCAAAATAGACTTAGCTATCAGTGGAAAAAAATTCAAAAATATTTGCAGACAGATGACAAGATGGATGATGTGTTTTGCAGGTAGATGATGATCAGGTTTTTGTGTCAAGAAGGCAGACAACAAAAGTGACTGCATCTTCAAGAAAATTCAGATAGAACAATTTTCTTTGCCCTTGTGAAAATGATTAAGTTTATTAGCTAAGTTGAAAAATACTGGACACCTTTTCTTTCTATACCATAGCTAAAAAATGGGATTTTAGAAATTGGCATAGTGCTGGGAGTCGATATATCACATATTCTTCTGGCTTTAATAACCAATATCCTAGAGGTGGGAGGTGGAGGACAAGAGGAGGCACAATTATTACAGGATTCTTCTCTCAGTTATTTGTATTAAGAAATATTTTTATATTTAAGAGGTAAAACCTGAGCCTTTAAACATTCAATTTCTTTAAAATAAAGTGTGAGAAGTTTGCAGAAATTATATGGAAAGTTTAGGAGAAGTTCTACTTTATCAGTGACTTGTTCATTCAGCAAATATTTACTGTGAGCTGGCTACACATCATGCTATGTGTTCTACTTATCCTTATGTCTTCAACTTAAACATCACTTTCACAGAAAGCCTTCCTTGGCCCCTGTACTTGGTCTGACAACTGCAATATACTCTCATAAGCCCTTAATACTCAATCATACATTTTAATGTTATTGCTACGTAATGTCCATCTTTCCCAATTGTCTGTACTCTTGCAGAGATCAGGAGCTATATCTGTTATCTTAACCCCAGTACTCATAGCAGGAGCTCAATAGTTTTTTGAATATGTTAAAAAGGCATACATGCAAATAATGAAAACATGAAATAATATTAAATGTAATGCCATTTTGTTAAGAAGTACAATGGGCATACAGGGCAGGCAAAACCTGAGTGTCTGAGAATGTCAAAAATCATTGGGGAGGTAACTCTGAGATAAGATTTGTTTGTTCCTGGGAAGAAAAGGTGAGGTAGATGTAACAGCAAGTGAAAGAAAAGAAAGTCTGCTAGCACAGCATGTTTGGGAAACTACAACTGGAGCAGAGAGAGTGAGGTGTAGAGTGCCAGGAAATGATCCCAGATTCCAGGCAAGTGGTAGGAACCAGCTTTTGAAGGGCTCTCGATACCACCTATGGAATTTCCAGTGTTTTATAAATATAAAGACTATATATCTATATCTATATGTATATCTATATCTATATATATAGCTTTGAAAAAGTAAGTGGGGAAATGGTAGGATTCAATTTTTGTGTGAATAAAAACACTCCTGTGGAATAACTACTTCTGACCTCAAATATCCAAACACTATTTGCCTGGAACACAAAGACGGTTAGGTCACTTATATATCTCTGTTGACATCTGTGCCCAGAAACTCTCATGGGAATATGCATTTATAATAATGTCTGATGTTTCAAACTTTTCTGATTTTTTTTTTGTGCTTTATCTAGAGTGCTTTGTCATTTCACCATCCTGAATTACTTTTCACATTTTATATTTTACAGCCCATAAAACAATTATCGTATATAGTGTGATTCTCTCTGTTAATCAAATTCATGTCACCTGCCTGGAAGCTAGATTTTCCCTGCACACAGTCATAAGAGAATTTTTTTTTTTCTCACAATGACTTATGAGAGAATGGTTACTTTTTAGTAAGCAACAATATACATCAGAAAGTTAAGTAATACAGTTGCTTAACACTGAGATGCTTCTACAGTAATAATTTCGCCACAAAGTTGCTCTTTTTCTTCCTCTGAAACAGTAACATACAAACAAAATACATTAAGTATAAAAAATGAGAATGACAATTCCACCTTAATTTAGGTGTGAAATTAAAATTATTCATATTTTATTAAGTGGACAGGAAGACTGCATGAAGGAGTCATGGAAACTGTGAGGAGGAATGAAACTAATTCACTCTATGCACAAGAAAAATAACAGTTTGTGCCCTCAAGGAGCTTTCAGCCTAGTGAGACAAAGAGGAGAAACCTTTGAAATAAAGTGTGGAAATTGTTATAATAGGTGAAAGCAAACAATGGCAAGAGAACTTGCCTTTGTACTTTAGAGAAAGTTTCGTCAGGGAGGTGGCATCAGAGCTACATCCTGGGCAAGCATGTTATAAAAAACTATATGTGATATTCCCATATAGGTTATTACAGAATATTGAGTAGAGTTCCCTGTGCTATACAGTAGGTCCTTGTTGATTATCTATTTTATATATAATAGTGTGTATATGTTAATCCCAAACTCCTAATTTATCCCTCTCCCAACCTTTCCCCTTTGGTAACCATAAATTTGTGTTCTGTGTGTCTGAGTCCATTTCTGTTTTGTAAATAAGTTCACTTGTACCATTTTTTTAAGTTCTGCATATAAGTGATATCATATATTTGTTTTTCTCTGACCTACTTCACTTAGTATAATAATCTCTAGGTCCATCCATGTTGCTGCAAATGGCATTATTTCATTCTTTTTATGGCTGAGTAATACTCCATTGTATATATGTACCACATCTTCTTTATCCATTCATCTGTCGATGGACATTTAGGTTGCTTCCAAGTCTAGGCTATTATAAACAGCGCTGCAATGAACATTGGGGTGCATGTATCTTTTCAAATTATGGTTTTCTCTGGTTATGTGCCCAGGAGTGGGATTGCTGGATCATATGGTAGCTCTATTTTTTAAGGAACCTCCATACTGTTTCCCATAGTGGCTGTACCAATTTACATTCCCACTAATAGTGTAGGAGGGCTCCCTTTTCTCCACACCCTATCCAGCATTTATTGTTTGTAGACATTTTGATGATGGCCATTCTGACCTGTGTGGGGTGATACCTCATTATAGTTTTGATTTGCATTTCTCTAATAATTAAGGATGTTAAGTATCATTTCATGTGCTTTTTGGTCTTTCCTTGCAGAGCTTGAAAGGAAAGTGCAGAAAACAGCATGTCTGATATTATGGATAAGTGGAAATATATTAGATTCAAGAAAGCATAGTGTGTCTTTGAGTGTATGTGTGTTAGCAGAAGAGGACAGGTTTAAGAAGTTTTAGGAAAGGAATAAGAGATGAAAATAAAAAGGTACTTTAGAGCCAGGAGTAGTGTAAAGCCACCAGACAGTTTAACATAAGGAGGTACAGCATTTAGATTTGTTCTCAGAAGGGTAATTTCATACTTATGTGGGGAGTGAACTAGGCAGAAAGGGAACTAGGGTTAAACTTGACTAAAAATGAAAGTTGGGGAATTGGCAATGAGATTAGCATAAAACAGGATTTGAAAATCATTTTCAGGGGGGACCTTCAAGATGGCGGAGGAGTAAGATGTGGAGATCACCTTCCTCCCAACAAATACATCAAAAATACATCTACATGTGGAACAACTCCTATAGAGCACCTACTGAATGCTGGCAGAAGACCTCAGACTTCCCAAATGCAAGAAACTCCTCACGTACCTGGGTAGGGCAAAAGGAAAAACAGAGACAAAAGAATAGGGACAGGACCTGCACCTCTGGGAGGGAGCCGTGAAGGAGGAAAAGTTTCCATACAATAGGAGCCCCTTCACCGTCAGTGGGAGGGGAAGCTTCAGAGCCACGCAGGAAAGCAGAGCAACAGGGGTGCGGAGGGCAAAGCAGGGAGAGTCCCGCACAGAGGACCGGTGCCGACCAGCATTCATCAGCCCACGAGGCTTGTCTGCTCACCTGCCAGGGCGGGCGGGGGCTGCGAGCTAAGGCTCAGGCTTCGGAGGTCAGATCCCAGGAGGAAGACAGGGGTTGGCCGCAAGAACACAGCCTGAAGGGGGCTAGTGTGCCACAGCTAGCCGGGAGGGAGTCTGCGAAAAAGTCTGGAACTGCCAAAGAGGCAAGAGACCATTGTTGTGGGGTGCGCGAGGAGAGGGAATTCAGAGCACTGCCTACACGAGCTCCAGAGTCAGGCGAGAGTCACGGCTATCAGCGCGGACACCAGAGACGGGCACGAGATGCTAAGGCTGCTGCTGCAGCCACCAAAAAGCCTGTGTGCAAGCACAGGTCACTGTCCACACCTCCCCTCCTGGGAGCCTGTGCAGCCCGCCACTGCCAGGGTCCCATGATCCAGGGACAACTTCCCCGGGAGAACACACGGCACGCCTCAGGCTGGTGCAACGTCATGCCGGTGGCCTCTGCCACCACCGGCTAACCCCACATTCCATACCCCTCCCTCCCCCGCACCTGAATGAGCCAGAGCCCCCTAATCAGCTGCTACTTTAACACCGCCCTGTCTGAGCAAAGAACAGACGCCCTCAGGCACCCTACACGCAGAGACGGGGCCAAATCCAAAGCTGAACCCCAGGAGCTGTGTGAACAAAGAAGAAAAGGGAAATCTCTCCCAGCAGCCTCAGGAGCAGCAGATTAAATATCCACAATCAACTTGATGTACCCTGCATCTGTGGAATACGTGAATAGGCAACGAATCATCCCAAAACTGAGGCAGTGGACGTTGGGAGCAAATGTAGACTAGGGGTTTGCTTTCTGCATCTAATTTGTTTCTGGCTTTATGTTTACCTTAGTTTATTATTTAGAGCTTATTATCATTGGTAGGTTTGTTTATTGATTTAGTTGCTCTCATCCTTTTTTTTAAATGTATATGTGTATATATGTATATATATTTAACCCTTTTTCTCCTTTTGTGAGCATGTATGGTATGCTTTTTTGTGTGATTTTGTCTGTATAGCTTTGCTTTTACCATTTGTTTTAGGGTTCTGTCTGTCCATTTTTATTTATTTATATTTTTTAGTATAGTTTTTGGTGCTTGTTATCACTGGTGGATTGGTTGTTTGGTTTTCTTACTCTCTTCTTTCCTTCTTTTTAATGTTTTTCTATTTTTTATTACTTTATTTTTAATAATTTTATTTTTTTTATTTTAATAACTTTATTTTATTTCAATTTATTTATTTATTTTTCTTTCTTTTTTTTTTTTCTCCCCGTTCTTCTGAGCCGTGTGGCTGTCTGACATTGTCTTGGTGCTCCGGCTGGGTGTCAGGTCTGAGCCTCTTGAGGTAGGGGAGCCGAGTTCAGGACATTGCTCCAACAGAGACCTCCCAGCCCCATGGAATATCAAACAGCGAAAGCTCTCCCAGAGATCTCCATCTCAACACTAAGACCCAGCTCACCACAACGACCAGCAAGCTACAGTGCTGGACACCCTATGCCAAACAACTAGCAAGACAGGAACACAACACAACCCATTAGCAGAGAGGCTACCTAAAATCATAATAAGGTCACAGACACCCCAAAGCACACCACCGGACACGGTCCTGCCCACCAGAAAGACAAGATGCAGCCTCATCCACCAGAACACAGGCACCAGTCCCCTCCACCAGGAAGCCTACACAAGCCACTGAACCAACCTTAGCCACTGGGGGCACACACAAAAAACAACGGGAACTACGAACCTGCACACTGTGAAAAGGAGACCCCCAAAACAGTACATTAAACAAAATGAGAAGATAGAGAAATATGCAGCAGATGAAGGAGCAAGATACAAACACACCAGACCAAACAAATGAAGAGGAAATAGGCAGTCTACCTGAAAAAGAATTCAGAGTAATGATAGTAAAGATAATCCAAAATCTTGGAAATAGAATCGAGAAAATACAAGAAATGTTCAACAAGGACCTAGAAGAACTAAAGAGCAAACAAACGATGAACAATACAAAATCCAAGAAGAAGATAGAACAATTGTAAATATTTATGCACCCAACATAGGAGCACCTCAATAAATAAGGCAAATGCTAACAGCCATAAAAGGGGAAATCGACAGTAACACAATCATAGTA
Source organism: Neophocaena asiaeorientalis asiaeorientalis (assembly GCF_003031525.2). Classification (NCBI taxonomy): domain Eukaryota; kingdom Metazoa; phylum Chordata; class Mammalia; order Artiodactyla; family Phocoenidae; genus Neophocaena; species Neophocaena asiaeorientalis. The sequence goes on from NW_020175186.1 coordinate 5,605,152, forward strand.
CGAGACTTTAACACCCCACTTTCACCAATGAACAGATCATCCAAAATGTAAATAAATAAAGAAACACAGCTTTAAATGACACATTAAACAAAGTAGACTTAATTGATTTTTATAGGACATCCCATCCCAAAACAAGAGAATACATTTTTTTCAAGTGCTCATGGAATATTCTCCAGGATAGATCGTATCTTGGGTCACAAATCAAACCTTGGTAAATTTAAGAAAATTGAAATTGTACCAAGTATTATTTCCATCTGCAATGCTGAGACTAGATATCAATTACAGGAAAAATATGTAAAAAATATAAACACATGGAGGTTAAAAAATACACTACTAAATAACCAACAGATCACTGAAGAAATAAAAGAGGAAATAAAAAAATACCTACAAACAAATGACAATGAAAACTCAACAACCCACCACCTATGGGATGCAGCAAAAGTAGTTCTAAGAGAGAAGTTTACAGTAATACAATCCCACCTCAAGAAACAAGAAAATCTCAAATAAACAACCTGACATTACACCTAAAGCAATTAGAGAAAGAAGAATAACAACAACAACAAAAATCAAAGTTAGTAGAAGGAAAGAAATCATAAAGATCAGATCAGAAATAAATGAAAAAGAAATGAAGGAAACAATCGCTAAGATCAATAAAACTAAAAGCTGGTTCATTGAGAAGATAAACAAAATTGATAAACCATTAGCTAGACTCATCAAGACAAAAAGGGAGAAGACTCATATCAGTTGAATTAGAATTGAAAAAGGAGAAGTAACAACTGACACTGCAGAAATACAAAGGATCATGAGAGATTACTACAAGCAACTATATGCCAATGATATGGATAACCTGGAAGAAATGAACAACTTCTTACAAAAGCCCAACCTTCTGCGACTGAACCAAGAAGAAATAGAAAATATAAGCAGACCAATCACAAGCACTGAAATTGAAACTGTGATCAAAAATCTTCCAACAAACAAAAGCCCAGGACCAGATGGATTCACAGGCAAATTCTATCAAATATTTAGAGAAGATATAATAGCTCTCCTTCTCAATCTCTTTCAAAATATAGCAGAGGGGGGAACACTCCCAAACTCATTCGATGAAGCCACCATCACCCTGATACCAAAAAACAGACAAAGATGTCACAAACAGAGAAAACTACAGACGAATATCACTGATGAACATAGATGCAAAAATCCTCAACAAAATACTTGCAAGCAGAAAGCAACAGCACATTAAAAGGATCACACACCATGATCAAGTGGGGTTTATCCCAGGAATGCAAGGATTCTTCAATATACACAAATCAATCAATGTGATACACCATATTAACAAATTGAAGGATAAAAACCATATGATCATCTGAATAGATGCAGAAAAAGCTTTCAACAAAATTCAACACCCAATTATGATAAAAACCCTTTAGAAAGTAGGCACAGAGGGAACTTATGTCAACATAATAAAGGCCACATATGAGAAACTGACAGCCAATATCATTCTCCATGGTGAAAAAGTGAAAACATTTCCACTAAGATCAAGAACAAGACAAGGTTGCCGACTCTCACCACTATTATTCAACATAGTCTTGGAAGTTTTAGCCACAAAAGTCAGAGAAGAAAAAGAAATAAAAGGAAACCAAATTGGAAAAGGAGTAACGCTGTCACTGTTTGCAGATGACATGATACTATGCATAGAGAATCCCAAAGATGCTACCAGAAAACTACTAGAGCTAATCAATGAATTTGGTAAAGTAGCAGGATACAAAATTAATGCACAGAAATCTGTTGCATTCCTATATACTAATGATGAAAAATCTGAAAGAGAAAGTAAGGAAACACTCCCATTTACCATTGCAACAAAAAGGATAAAGTACCTAGGAATAAACCTACCTAAGGAGAAAAAAGACCTGTATGCAGAAAACTGTAAGACTGATGAAAGAAATTAAAGATGATACAAACAGATGGAGAGATATACCACGTTCTTGGATTGCAAGAATCTACACTGTGAAAATGACTATACTACACAAAACAATCTACAGATTCAATGCAATCCCTATCAAACTACCATTGGCATTTTTCACAGAACTAGAACAAAAAAATTCACAATTTGTATGGAAACACAAAAGACCCCGAATAGCCAAAGCAATCTTGAGAAAGAAAAACGGAGCTGGAGGAATCAGGCCCCCTGACTTCAGAGTATACTACAAAGCTACAGTCATCAAGACAGTATGGTACTGGCACAAAAACAGAAATATAGATCAATGAAACAGAATAGAAAGCCCAGAGATAAACCCACACACATATGGTGCCCTTATCTTTGACAAAGTAGGTAGGAATTTACAATGTAGAAAAGACAGTTGTTTCGATAAGTGGTGCTGGGAAAACTAGACAACTACATGTTAAAGAATGAAATAGAGCACTCCCTAACACCATACACAAAAATAAACTCAAAATGGATTAAAGGCCTAAATATAAGGCCATAAACTATCAAACTCTTAGAGGAAAGCATAGGCAGAACATTCTATGACATACATCACAGCAAGATCCTTTTTGACCCACCTCCTAGAAAAATGGAAATAAAAACAAAAATAAATGGGACCTGATGAAACTTAAAAGCTTTTTCACAACAAAGGAAACCATAAACAAGGTGAAAAGACAACCCTCAGAATGGGAGAAAATATTTGCAAATGAAGCAACTGACAAAGGATTAATCTCCAAAATTTTCAAGCAGCTCATGCAGCTCAATATCAAAAAAACAAACAACCCAATCCAAAAATGGGCAGAAGATCTTAATACACATTTCGCCAAAGAAGATATGCAGAATGCCAACAAACACATGAAAGGATGCTCAACATCACTAATCATTAGAGAAATGCAAATCAAAATTACAATGAGGTAACTCCTCACACCAGTCAGAATGGCCATCATCAAAAAATCTACAAACAATAAATGCCAGAGACGATGTGAAGAAAAGGGAACCCTCTTGCACTGTTGGTGGGAATGTAAATTGATACAGCTACTATAGAGAACAGTATGGAGGTTCCTTAGAAAACAAAAATAGAACTACTATATGACCCAGCAATCCCACTAGTGGACATATACCCTGAGAAAACCATAGTTCAAAAAGAGTCACGTACCACAATGTTTATTGCATCTCTGTTTACAATAAGCAGGACATGGAAGCAACCTAAGTGTCCATTGACAGATGAATGGATAAAGAAGTTGTGGCAACGGTCAGGGGAAGGGTAAACTGGGACGAAGTGAGAGAGTGGCATGGACATATATACACGATCAAGTGTAAAATAGATAGCTAGTGGGAAGCAGCCGCATAGCACAGGGAGATCAGCTCAGTGCTTTGTGACCACCTGGAGGGGCGGGATAGGGAGCGGGGGAGGGACATGTAAGAGGGAGGAGATATGGGGATATATGTATATGTACAGCTGATTCACTTTTTATAAAGCAGAAACTAACACACCATTGTAAAGCAATTATACTCCAATAAAGATGTTAAGAAAAAAATGATGGAAACTACAGGTGAGTCACAGAGAAATGTAGCAGACTGTAGTCCTTCCAAAAGTGTTTCACTGCATGGCACATATTAAAAATAATGACATTATATGACAGCAATATCAGTAAAGATATTTGGATTCTGTTGATTCAGTATTAATAGCAAATATAATATAAATTGTTGAGTCACTCACTGCTGTTCACATCTTGGTTTTACTGTGAATTTTGTTGTGTGTCCATTGACAGATCATTTAATATCTCCCAGGATTTTGGGGGGGGTTTGTATTTTTTGTTTTCCTTTGGATGATTAGTATAAGGCGTGCCCTTTATAGAATTGTTATGAGGATTAAATACAAAAGCATTTTGTGGAGTGCCTCACACAATGTGGAATAGAGCAGATTCTCAATGGATATTATTTCTCTCTTGAAAATGACTTCCTCTACTACAGAAGTCAAATTATGATTTTTTCTTTCTTTTTTATAATATTTCTGTGATCTCATAATATTTAAAACTGGCCTCCGTTTTCCTCCTGTCCTAATCTGAATGGAGCCTAAGAGGCATTTTTTGCTGTTTTTAGCCTTCTCAGCTACAAACATGGCACACATTTGTTTACCATTCTTACTTAGATTTCCTTTCTTTTATGTTTTTGTATGTATCCTTTTATGGCACAATCTTATCATAGGAGCGTGTGTGTGTGTGTGTGTGTGTGTGTGTGTGTGTGTGTGTGTGTGTGTGCATATTAGGTGAAAGGCTTTCTGTTTTTCTGCTTTTTAAAGAGCTTTATTGAGGTATAACTGATCTACAAAGAACTGCACATATGTATTAAATACAATTTGATGGGTTTGAACGTACACATACACTCATGAAACCATCTCCACAGTCAAGGTTATACCACCTTCCAAAATTTCCAAGTGCTCCTTCCCCTTTTTTTATGGTAGGAACATTTAACATGAGGTCCACTCTCTAAAATTTTTAAGTGCATTGTAAAATATTGTTGATTATAAGATTACACTGTAGAGCAGATCCCTAGAACTAATTCTTCTTGCCTAACTGAAACTTTATATTCACCCATTGAACAACTTATTTCTCCCTCCCTTCCCCAAGTGCCTGGTAACTGGTAACCACTGTTCTAGTCTCTGCTTCTATGAGTTTGAGTATTTTGGATTCCTCATATAAGTGGAATCATCCAGTATTTGTCCTCTGTGACCAGCTTATTTCACTTAGCATAATGCTCTCAGGATTCACCCATGTTGTTGCAAATGGCAGGATTACCTTCTTTTTTAAGTCTAAGTAATATTCTGTTATGTGTATATAACACTTTTTCTTTATCCATTCATCTATCCGTGGAATTTGTGTTGTTTCTACAACTTAGCAATCATGAATAATGCTGGCATGTATTGATATATGGGAATGCAATTATCTGTTTGAGATCTTTATTTTAATTCTTCTGGATGTATATCCAGAAGTGGAGTTGTTGGATCATATGGTAGTTTTAATTATTTGAGCAACATCCATACTATTTTTCATAGCAGCTATGTCATTTTGCATCCCCACCAACAATGTAGAAGAGTTCCATATTTGCCACATTCTTTTTTTTTTTTTTTTTTGCGGTACGCTGGCCTCTCACTGCTGTGGTCTCTCCCGTTGCGGAGCACAGTCTCCAGACGCGCAGGCTCAGCGGCCATGGCTCATGGGCCCAGCTGCTCCGCGGCATGTGGGATCTTCCCAGACCGGGGCACGAACCCGTGTCCCCTGCATCAGCAGGCGGACTCCCAACCACTGTGCCACCAGGGAAGCCCCAAATTTGCCACATTCTTGCCAACATTTGTTATCCTTTTTTTTAATCTTTTAATCTTTTTATCCTTGTTATCTCATTGTGGCTTTGATTTGCATTTCCCTAATGATTAATGATGTTGAGCAACTTTTCATGTACCCATTGGCCATTTGAATATCTTGTTTGGAAAAAAACTGCCTATTAAGGTCCTTTGTCAGTTTTTAAATTGGATAATTTGCTTTCTGATGTTGAGCTGTATGAATTCTTTATGTATTTTGGATATTAAACCCTTGTCAGACATGGTTTGCAATTTCTTTTTCCTATTCCTTACATTGCTTTCTCATTCTGTTGATTATTTTCTTTTCTGTGTGGAAGCTACGGTAATTAAAACAGTATGGTACTGGCATGAAGACAGAAGTATAAACCAAGGGAATAGAATAGAGAGCCCAGAATTAAAGCCACATACATACTATCAATTGATATTTGACAAGGGACACAAGAATACACAATGGGGAAAAGATAGTATCTTCAACAAATGATGTTGGAGAAACTAGATATCCACAGGCAAAAGAATGAAAGTGGATCCATATCCGAACCATAAACCAATAAATTTGAAATAGATTAAAGACTTAAACATAATATGTGAAACCATAAAACTCCTTGAATAAATCATAGGGGAAAAGCTTCTTGACATTGGTCTTGAATATGATTTCTTAGAAATTACATCAAAAGCACAAGTCATTGAAGCAAAATGGACAAGCTGTACTATGTCAACGTGAAATCGTAAAATAGACAAGTGGGACTATGTCAAAGTGAAAGGTTTTTGTTTTTTGTTTTTCTAAATGGAAATCATTTTACTCGAGTATTAGCTTTAAGTATTATTACCAAAGTAGCTCTTTACACATTCCCCATGCTTTGTGTTGGTTATTGTTCTCTTAGGATCCTAAGTCCCAGGAAGTGGCTAATGCTGCAGTGTTGCCTTCTCTTCACTAATGACTGTTATTCAATGGATGACACTTTTTGTCACGGGTCTCAGCATGTCCACCTCTCTGGCTCATTATTATCTAGTGATTGATTTAAATCTAGGGCAGTACTTCTCCATATTACTTCTTATCCCTTTTGAGAAATAAATCTATAAGCATGATTTAAAACATAAATCCCTATATTTAGGTGAATGGTGTTTCCAGTAATTTTAATGATTGTTGATATATCCTAAAATTATTATTTGCTTGTGTGTTAGCTTTAAAGTTTGTATTGTAAAATCCTTTTGTTTCCTCCTATTTCCTTTAAGTGAAGAAAAGTCAATATTAAATATTCTTTATTGGTTGTACAGATATGGTCACAATCATTTTTTATTCAGCAAACTTTTTTTTTAATACCTTTTCAATACATGTAAGGAACTCTTCTAGAGTTGGTAATACAGTGAAGAACTAGCCAGATAATATTTCTGTTCTCCTGGGGCTTATGTTGGAACAAGACAGTCAAGTAGAGATAAATGCTATGAAGTTAATACAGCCAGGTTACAGGATACAGGATAATCAGTGGGACAAGTTGTCATAGTAGGTTTCTGTAACAAGCAACAAGATTTTAACTGAATCCTAAACAACGAAGAGGAGGCAGACATATGACAATTTGGGTGGGGCATGAGTGTCAGGAAGAATTGAAAGCAAATTCAAAGGCACTGAGATTGCAAGTCTTGGTGTGTTTTAGGAATACCTTAATAATGGAAGAGTAGTTGACAAAAAGATAATTGAAAGATGAGTTCAGAGAGGTGGGAAAGATTTGCATCATACGGGACCTTAGAGGACATAGAAAACTAAACATTTTGACTTATATTGAGTATAATTTTAAGCAGGCATTTATTATAGCCAGATACGCATTAACAAAATGATGATGCCTATTTGTGAAGTATAGTTTACCATGGGATAGTAGCAGAAGCAATAGGTCCAATTCAGTGACCTCTGCAGTATTCCAGGTGAGGAGGACAATAACCTAGGCTATGCTAGCAACAGTGAAGATTAAGAGAATTGACCATATTCTGGAGAAAGAATCTATAGTATGCAGTGAAGGCACAGGGGAGAGGTTTACATACAGCTATAAATCAATGATTTTTTCCTAAGTTTGGGGACTGAGCAAACGAATGGTATCATTTACTGTGACAGGGAAAACTTGGAGGAACTTTTCTTAGAAAAGACATGTAATATTTGAGAAAGAGCCCTGGAAGACAGCTCGGAAGACCTGAGTTACGGTTGTTACTTCTTCTTAATAAATAGTGTATTAAGAAATAAGTCACAAAATCACACTGATCTTAATCATGTAAATTCATTTAGGTGGTTGTAAAGTTTACTTCCAACTCTAAAGTCTTATAATATGATGAAATTAAATAAATTACAAACTCCAGTAGCTTTCCCCTTCAAATGCTCTAAATATATTTATTTTACATAATTATCTGATTCTTAGAAATTTTAGAAAATGCGTTCTATGATATTACAATATGAGTTATGTGCTTTCAAAAATCTCATTTTGTGTTCATGCACAGTACCATGATATTGAACAATAAATCCTTTTCAATTATGAATTAGAATATTAGCAAAATAAATTATAGTGTTTTACATTTGCATGCAAAAATGAAAATTTACTCAGCCATAAACAGAAATGAAACTGGGTCATTTGTAAAGATGTGGATGGACCTAGAGTCTGTCATACAGAGTGAAGTAAGTCAGAAAGAGAAAAACAAATATCATATATTAACGCATATATGTGGAATCTAGAAAAATGGTACAGATGAACCTACTTGCAGGGCAGGAATAGAAAGGCAAACATAGAGAAAGGAGGTGTGCACACTGTGGGGGAAGGGGTGGGTAAGATGAATTGGGAGATTAGGTTTGACATAAATACCCTACCGTAGCTAGGGGGAACCTGCTGTATAGCACAGGTAGCTCAGCTCAGTGCTCTCTGAAGCCCCAGATGGGTAGGATGGGGTGGAGGGAGGTCCACGAGGGAGGGGATATATGTATACATATAGCTGATTCACTTCACTGTACAGCAGGAACTAACAAAACATTGTAAAGTAATTATACTCCAATAAAAAAAAAAGTATCTATCAATGGAACAGATATGTACAAATTGATATAGTAGAGAGATTTGTGATTTACAGACACTTTCCCATATGTTGTCTCCAGCTTTTAGAGCAGAATCAATATCTACAACACAACTTGTATGTACACAAGACATTGTGTAGTGATTTGTGGTTTAAAAAACATTTTCCCATATGCTATCTTGCATTTATAGCCAAATCAACACAGTAGACTCACTTCAAAAATGCCAATAATTAGAACCTCTGGTCTTTTTTGTGGTTGTGGATAGTAAACACCATCTTCCCTTTCCGTATTTGCAGAGGGAGTTTTAGGACATGAGTGCATCTTTGTTAAAAAGTTAACCATGTTACATTTCATTTCACTAAGTTCTGATCATCTTTTGAACCTGTAACGATTCTCATAGACGTCCATTCCTCCAATCCTGCATGAATTTGAATCACGGGGAGACTACAGACTCCTACAGTTAAGACTCTGGGCAATGGAATCAGAAAATCTGGGTCCAAATTTTGACTCCAACCCTTTGTGATCTTGGGTATATTTTAGTTTTTTGCCTGTTCGTTTATGTAATAACAGATTCATCATAAGACCTCTCTCCTGTGGATATTAACTGAGATCATCCTGTGCAATTCTTAGCACAAAGCCTAGTACAATGTTAGCACTTACTCATTGTTACTTGTGTTTATTATTGTTACTGGGAATGGTACTTTGGACTTCATTGATTTCCATTCCCAGAGCATTTGGTGTCATTGTTGAAGGTAAGCACTGAAGCTCATGGAGAGAAAATTTTCTCATGGAAACATGGATTCATCCATCATGTCATTTAACATAAAAACGAACTTTCCTAATTAAAAACAAAATAACACTGGATTGTAATTGACCATTTATTTGCTATAATAACAGTTTGACTGAGGGTCAAAGCCAAGTTTACCTATCTGCTCTGGCTATAGGATTTGGTACAGTGAATGACATATAACAGACACAGAAAATACTTAATAAATGGCAATAGCTAATATTAATAGAAAGCTTGTTACGTGCCAGATATTGTTATGAGGTTTAAATACTTCAAATGTGTAGAACTCTAAAAATTGAGTACTATATTTATCCTCATTTTAGAAATGAATAAACTGGGATTTTGTGACCTCTTCAAAGTCTTGTCGTAAGAAAGCTGCAAGTCAGACTCAAGTGGTCTATTTCCAGACCCAGACTCTTAGCCATTATGTTGTACTTCCTTTCAAATAGACTGATAGTCAAAGGGCTGACTATCTAGCACTTACCATGTCATATTGACAATACTTCTTTATATATCATCTCTAGTGGTGGAAACTACTCAGGAGAAAAACAATATCTTAATCAAGTGGCACAATGTTTGGCTCTTGAACTCAAAAGGTAGAACAATTCTGTAAACTTTGTAGAGGTTTGGTGCAGAAAAGTTCAGTGAATTCATGTGATCATTATGGAGTCACTTCTGTAAGCATCGTTCTTGATAATAATTAGGATCTTGAATGAGACTAACATCTCTGAAGAAAGAAGTTTGGAAAAAGTCAGAAGCTTGCTTTAGTAAAATCAGAACAAGATGTTTTTCAGGGAACTTCGAAAGAAAGGACAGGCACTATAGTACATATCCTTGAAAAAAAAACAACAAAAGAAAATTTGGAAATATATTGTGGATGATCTTAAATATTCCAGAAACTTGTACAGATTGCAACTGACTATCTCATAAGATTAGACATAAAGAAGAGTTTAGGGCTTCCCTGGCGGTGCAGTGGTTGAGAGTCCGCCTGCCGATGCAGGGGACACGGGTTTGTGCCCCAGTCTGGGAAGATCCCACATGCTATGGAGCGGCTGGGCCAGTGAGCCATGGCCACTGAGCCTGCATGTCCGGAGCCTGTGCTCCACAATGGGAGAGGCCACAACAGTGAGAGGCCCGCGTACTGCAAAAAAAAAAAAAAAAAAGAGTTTAGGAATAGGAGTCAAGTACAAACTTGATTTCTATGAACACTGCAGCATTTCATTTAATAATATATAAATGCATTTCTGTTGCTTGCCTATTATCTTTAAAACTAAGGGAATAAACCAGTTGTAGTGAGAAGAGAAAGTCTTTAAAACTGCTGGAAAAGCCAAAGTAAAAGCCAGTTTCTTTTCTCTTTTTTTCTGTTTGCTAAAGAATTGTTTGTAATGCATAAATCTCTGCTGTGTAATAGTGTGTGTATTGTGTGTGTGCTGGCATTTAAGATTCTGGGAAGAGACAAAGATAGATGTCCAGTAGAAGGTAGTCTCAATGAGGACCATGACACTATACTTACTGATACATCTCTAGTGCCTAGAGTATTAGAAGTTATATATTAGATGCAAAATAAATATGTGTAGAATTAATAAATTAAGGTATGAGTAAAATATGAATGTATGCATTTCCTAGGAGCTTTGCTTTAATAGAATTGGATGCAATACAGCAGAGCACTTGCTATATGTAATAGAAGAAAAGATAAATCAAATCTATCTATGGGGTAATGAAAGTCATTATTGAGAAAATGAACCTTGAGTAATGAATAGAACAAAATATGAGAGGAAATTTCACACTAGAAAATTTTGTTGTTATCATTTGACTTGGTGTAGATTTATTAAATGATCGTATTATCCTCTGTAATAGCCCTGACCCTCAACTGAAAGTAAAATGAAATAATAAATAACATTGTCCTGCTATTCACAGGGAAACGTGTCATTAAGGTAATGGAACAGACTTTATAAATGATAAATAAAACAGCTCTTATTTTTCCAAGTGGGTGTTTTCCCTTTCAAAAAAATTTGCTATGGAAATGCAGAATAGAATACTATATACCAGAACTTAGTTTTCTATAATATATTGTTAATGATCCATTCAATTTTCATTAAAAAAAAGTGAAACATAACTTGGAAAATATGCAAAAGTGGCATATGATGCAAAGTCATTAGTATCCATAGCAACTGAGGGTTGAGAAATACTTTGGTTTAAACAAAATTCTATATATAATTAGAAAGTAATGTAGTGAGGTGGATGGACCTAGAGTCTGTTATACAGAGTGAAGTAAGTCAGAAAGAGAAAAACAAATACCATATGCTAACACATATACATGGAATCTACATGGGGCTTTATTCCTGCAGGGCAGGAATAAAGACGTAAACATAGAGAAAGGACTTGAGGACTCGGGGTGGGCGGGATGGGGGGAAGTGAGAGCAGCATTGACATATATACACTACCGAATGTAAAATAGTTAGCTAGTGGGAAGCAGCACCATAGCACAGGGACATCAGCTCAGTGAGTGCTTTGAGATGACCTAGAGAGGTGGGATAGGGAGGGTGGGAGTTAGGCTCAAGAGGGAGGGGATATGGGGATATATGTATGCATATGGCTGATTCACTTTGTTGTACAACAGAAACTAACACAGTATTGTAAAACAATTATACTCCAGAAAAGATCTATTTTTTAAAAAGTAATGAAGTTAGAATATGTTTGCATTTTATAAAGTGCCTTACTGTAAATTCTAAAAAAGAAGTTTCAAAGATATTGTCAGAGTAGAAAGAAGACACTGTTTAATTGGAAGTATGCCTAACCATATGTTTCTATTAAATATAAATAAATAAAATAGAGTGAAGCCATTGTACTTTCGTACTTTGTGTAATGACCATGGTTTAACGGAAAGAACACTCAACTTGGAGGCCAGAGATCTGGATTCCAATTTCATATTTAGTTCTGACAAACTCCTTGGGTGATTTTTGGACTAATAAATTCACCTCCTTGGGCTTCAGTGACCTTACTGTAAAATGAAGCAGTTGAGCCGGGGGAACCCTGAGTGATATACTGTAGCAATATTCTGTGATCTTCTGGGTACAACCATTATTAGCAAGAAAAGAATGAATGCAATAGCATAGATAAACACAAAACAGGAAAAAAAAATATAAAGGTGTCTTGGAATGAAAATAACTGAACACTTTGTTGTAAACTGCTCTCTCTCTCCCTTTGGTATCATATATGCAAATCAGAGAACTGGGGAAAAAACCACATTAATGGGATAACAAGAGAGAGAATTTAATATATTCTGAAAGATATTATTCATCAGCCAATGAAAATTGCTAAAATCAAAACATCACTATTATTAATCTTGCTGAACAAAGTTCGTTTCCAGTAAGTGATATTTAGTTTGTTGAGAAAAGTATTCTGCATTTCACCCTTAAGGCTATTCAATCTTAAGAGTTCTACAAAGCTTGAGTCTCATAATCTGGTTTCCTACTTAGGTATTTCCAGGCAGAGATCCTTTCCTTCTCGCACAGAGGTACTCAAACTTGGCTATCAATCAGAATCACTGGGACTCTTTTATGTAAACAAACAAGCATACAAAACAAAACAAAAACTTAGTTCTGGCCTCTACTCTGGACCAACTAAATCAGATTTTGTGGATGATGGGGCTCAGATACTGATATTTTTAAAAGTTCCCTCCACTTGATTCCATTGCGCAAATAGAAGAACCACTGAAACCTCACTGTCCCCCTCATATAGTCATTTAATTCATTCAGAGGAGAAGATTGAATTCAGGCTTAGGCTGACCGTGCTCATACTTATCACCAACCCTAATAGTGTGGAGACAGCTATTGTGCTCTACCTTAACATTTTCCTTGAGTTACTGTTCCATAAGAAAGGAAAGCAAATTATTTGCATTAATCACATGAATTTATAGTTCTTAAAAGTGCCACTGCTTTTATACTAGGTAAAGTTTTACATTTTATTAAATGTTGAATTTTTAAAGCTACCGTATACTTTCATAATCTACTTCAAACCTTGCAGTTCGCAGAAAAGAAAATTAAGGCTTAGAGAGTGAAAATGGCTTGCTCACGGTAACAGAACCAAAAATTTGCAGAGCTAGATCAGGGTCCAAGTTTCCGGATGCTCATTTCATTACACATTAAACCCTGTTGCCCCCTGACATTTCATATTCCTACCACAGAAAGGACTGAGAAATGTAACTGTTAGGAAGTTTGACACGAGCAGCCTCAGTGTTTTAAATTCCTTAATACAGAATGTGTTTTTGCATATTTGATACCAAAGTAGTGTGTATTTTATTGACATTTATTAATCTCCTAAGTGAATGTTAACCTATTATAAATTTTACTACTTTATGTCTGTCAAACACTTTCATGAATTATCAAGAAGCTATTTTTAAAATTTCACTTTGAAATTCTGAAGAAAGATAAAAAAGAAATCTTAATCAGGTCGTAGTACCCTGCAGGTAAGTATGCAGATGTCATGAGGCACTCAGTATTGCAGTAGCTGATAACATGGGCTTTGCAGTCAGAATTGGTTCAAATTCTGGCTGTTCAACTTTCAAAGTTAGGACTATGGTCCTAACTTTGAAACTGCATGCTTCTGCTGTTAGAAAACCTTTGCTGAAGCACTTGAACTTTACTTCTTATAAAAATGAATATGGAGGCTTCAAGCATTTTTGTCAGCACACTGCCATTCACAACAACCTTCTAGATACTTATTTTCTACCTTTTCCTAAAAAGGTGATCATGTATGAGTTATGTGGCCTGAATGTTCTCATTAGCATATGAACAATGATGATGTCAACAACAATGGCAGTATCTGATTTGAGGACTGGTGAGGATTAGATGAGAAAATGTATACGAAGGTTTAGTCCACTGTCAAGCATAGAGTAAGCACTCATTAAGTAGTCACTGTTGTTTGCATTATTAATAATTATCAAGACCTTAAAGTTTTTTATACCAAATAGTATTTAAAGGAGAATTAAACAGATTGAAAATGTAGTATTTAAAAACACTGATTTCCCAACTAGTGATGTTGAAATTATATCAAGCTTGGTAGAGACCAAGGAGGTTGAAGTGGGTTATCCTAAAGTAGGGAGCATAGGGGATTGGAGCCTGAGCCAAGAAAAAAGAGTAAAAACATAGGAGGGGAGAAAGTGCAGGGAGTTGGAGCTTGCATGGGGTGAAGAGGGTTTACCTGTAGACAGGCAATAGCAGTAACAGGAGATGTCTTATATACAGGGCATTGCTCAAACAGTTAACTATGTAAGTTAAAGGGAGGCAGGATTCTTACTATCGGAGAAGGAGGTTATACAGATGGAAAAGGAGAAAACCTGTGAGGTAAGATTATTATTGGAGTATAACCATGTGTAAATGCATATGTATAAAATGTGTTTTCAAAGATGTTATATATAATGTATATAAGTAAGCATATATATCCACATATCCCCTAGCTCTGCCATCAAAAGGGCCTGGGGTCACCTCAGTCCCTCTGTTGGGATCCTCAATAGATGATCACCTCTATGAGCCCATCTAGAACCCAGATCTCAGTTTCAAATAGTATTTTCCACTATAAAGAACTAACATTGCTTGGAAAAATAACTAATTTCAGTGCTGGTGTTAGGGGAAGTACAAGGTGAACCTAGAAAATCTCATTGTATTAGAAAATAAGAAATTGCTCAAATAATAATTGGGGCGTAGAAGAGGACACAGAAGCCAGTGTGAATAGGTCAGCTGGCCAAAATTGGGGAAAATCTAGCAACAAAATAAAGAGTGATAGTAATGGATTATAAACCATTAAGATAGTATGAAACCACACTGGTATAGAAACCATACCACCATGAAACCATACTGGTGTAGAAGGATAGAAGGAGGGAAGGAAGGAAGGAGGGAAGGAAGGAAGGAAAGAAGGAAGGAAAGAAGGAAAAACCCAATAGGAAGTTTGAGAATTAGGATGCTTAACACAGTCCTGAAATACTTCTCCCCAGAATACCTATTGATTACAAAAGGAAAAAGAATAATTTTATAGCAGTGAAATCTGGCAGATACCACCTAAATCAAAAGTAACGTCACCAGTAAAAGGGCATGTCAAATTTATGTGCCATTTGATAGGATGCAATGAGAAAAATACCATTATCTCTGTGATATTTCTCCCAAAATTGCATAGCTTTAATCTTATCCAGAGGAAATATCGAACAAGCTCAAGATAAGGGACATTCTACAAAATAACTAGTTTGTAATCTTCAAACATATAGAGGTCATGAAATTGACAAAAAAGGCTTAGGATGATTGAAGGACATTAAAGAAACCTGACAACCAAATGCGAAATGTACTTCTGGACTGAAAGTTTTTATAATAAACGACATTATTGGGACAAATGGAAGAAGTTGAATGGAATCTAAGGTTAGATGGTAGCAATGTATGAGCACTGATTTTTTTTTTTGATGCTTATGTTATATGAGGATATCCTTGTTGGTAGATAATGCACACAAAAATATCTGTGAGCATTATGTTGGCAACCGACTCTCAAATTGTTCAAGAAAAATCAACTTTTCTTTAACTCTACTTGGAATTTGTGTTACTTTCAGAGTCTAAAAATATAAAATTAATAATAGTAAAAATAATGACAGCATCAACATTAACAAAAACACCAACTATTGGCAGCCTTTCAACTGATCAAGAATGGTGGGTAGAATTTAAATCCTTCAATGTCCATTCCATCTAGTTTGCCTGTGTCCTACCCTTCTCTCCCTGTCCCCTGCCATTTCTGACATACAGCAGAGCTCTTTAAATGTACCATATTTATGTTTTTGTGCTTTTCTTTATGGGCATAAATATACAAAATTCTAGTTAATTGACGTATTAAACTATATTAAATAAGAGATATTTGTCTGAATATACAGGAAAGGAGGTTTGTAGGTTTTGGACAAGAGGTGTTACTCAGGATGCAGAGTGTTGGCTAAGGCTTCCGAACAGGAAGCATAGAGCATACACCTTCTAATTGGTACTTACGGATTGTCTGAGACCTGAGAAGCTATTGAAAGGAGGCCATTATTAACCAAAGACATGTGGAATGGGGACAAAAGTAGGAATGTTATGAGATAATGATCTGGGCTGTGGATAAAATGTATCAGGATGACAACTGCTCTACATTTTTAGAATGACTTGTGGGAAAACAATGGCTCAAACAGGGGAATCCAGGTACCTGGAAAAACACAGTGGCTTATTTTGCCGTGAGTAGATTCAGGCCTTGAGGACAGAGAGATACCATTTTGAACCCCAGATTTGCCAAATTGTTTCAATTATCATTACATTGGTGTCTTTATCTGTAAAATGGGTATAACTTGTGGGTTGTTTTGAAGCTAAATGACTTGGAGATTGAAATGATCTGCTTGGAATTTTGACTCCTATGTGCTCAACGTGTGGCAATTCCTCGCACTGCTCCGTATCTTAGTACTGTGCTTTCTCCTTATCAGGATACTTGATCTTCATAACACCCCTGTGAGTAGTAATCGAATCTCTTCCAGATGAATAAAGTAGACTGTAGATACAGTTGCAAGATAATTATGTAAAAGGGCAATAAAGATAATAACAGGTAATATATATTGAGCATGTACGTATCAGGCACTACTGTAATCACCTTGTATACCACAACCGTATTTATTATATGTTACTATTTTTGTCATTTAACATGTGATCTAAGGCTTGAAAGAAAATTTAAGTAATTTTCCCAAGATCACATTGCTGATATGTAGTAGAGCAAGATAAAACTACATCTATCTGATGCCCAGAATTCAAGGAATTACTATACTCTACTGCCTTATTGTGAGAAATGGGTATATGTTGCCACTACTATTTATAGCAATAATCCTAATTTGCAATATTTAATATTTTATGAAATGTTCATATATACTCTAAGTTATTGTATTCTTACAACCTTGTGAGGGAGAGGTGGCTCAGTTTATCCTATTTTTTTGTTTTTTAGAGATGAATTGAGACTCAGATAAATTGAATCACTCACTTGTCCAAGATTGTAGATTAGCGGAGACACAGTTCAGGTCTTCTGACTCTGGCCATCCAACTCTTTCCCATGCATTCTTTTCTCTGCATATTAATGTCTTTATTACTAAGACCTCATTGTATAGTTTGTGGGAGTAGTAGAAAAGCATTTGGCTGTTGTCCCTTGGAAACAAGCTAAGAGCATTTCAATCCACTTTTGTGGCTGATAATTTTGATTTTGTATGACCGTTCAGTTTTTTTCAAAGTAGTTTCCTCCCCAGGTTATTAAGTTAGGCAGCGTAAATGTATGTTTATTTTCCACTTTGCATTCATATAGCATCATGAGATATACCGTACATCAGGGATTTTTAAAAAATATTTAGGACCACTAACGCTTAATGAATGAGAAAAGATTTGGACTCTCTCCTGGAAAAAAATGTATACATTCAAAACGGGTAACTACAGTTTTAGGAATTTAGTCTCAATGCTTCTGCACCTTGATAACAAATACAGTTATACCAGTTATTTATTGCAAAATTTGTCATTGGGTTTAATATGCCATTGTGTGTCCTTAATTCCTTTGAGAACAATGCAGCATGCAGTAAGGTAATGACTTTGAGTTGGGAAGGGCCTTTGTATGGGGCAGATATGAGGGGTAAGAAGAATTCAAAGAGAAGTGAAGCAGTAACAGGGGGAATTCTGCTTCTGACCATGTGACAAATTATATATTCAGTAAAATTCTTCTGCTCAGTACATTTAAATTTTTCCAAAATTAAAACATGTATTATTGTAGATGCTTTTCAAACTCTCAAGAGAGAAAAATCAATTCCCAAGTGCAGATAAACAATTGAAACAAAATTATTAAATGAACCTGAAGTCAAGTGTATCCTAGGGCCAAATGCCACATACAAAATTAACTGGCACATAGATGTTCTAGGCCTTGAGCCCAGCAGCTAAACTTAAGCTGTTGAATAAAGCTGGGATACTCAAAGGGGCTATACCCACAGTCAATGTGTAGGCTGAGGGTAAGTAAAAGGGACATCTAAGGAAAACTTTCTGCCTCTGCAGTGTCTCTGGGTTACAAAAATGTAATGACAATGATGGTAATAACAATAATATCTCCCCTGAGACTTTGAAGCCTATAAAGTAAATACTAGCATAGTATAAGTAAATCCAAACACATTATACAATGAATGCAAATAGACTAAAACATCTAGAATAATGTCAATTATATTTAAAAGTACTAATATATGCTGTAAGTACTCAAAATATTTAAAGTAAAAAGATAGAAAAAAATATAAATATGCCAGAAAAGCACCAACTAAAATAAGGTCGTGGCAAATAAATTAATACCAGACAAAATTATATTTAAGACAGAGATCATTATTAACAGAGAGAATCCTTATTTAATGTGAAAATATATATTCCAAGGATGATGTAATAATTCCAGATATATATGAATCTAATAATACCTTTATAAAGCAGAATGGCTATTAGAGTTTAAGATACTACTCATGAATTAAGTATCTGATAGGTCAATCAGAGAAAACAGTCAATAAAGATGTATGCTATTTAAAAAACACAGTCAAGGGCTTCCCTGGTGGCGCAGTGGTTGAGAGTCCATCTGCCGATGCAGGGGACACGGTTTCATGCCCTGATCCGGGAGGAATCCCACATGCCGCGGATCGGCTGGGCCCGTGAGCCATGGCCGCTGAGCCTGCGCGTCTGGAGCCTGTGCTCCGCAACGGGAGAAGCCACAACAGTGAGAGGCCCCGCGTACCACAAAACAAAAACAAAAACAAAAACAAATAAAAACCACAGTCAACAAGATTAATTCAATAAGCAAACGTTGACTTCTTCACCCAACAGTTAGAGAATACACACTATTTTCAACTATAAATTTAAACTGGTAACCTGGCAACTATAGTCTCTACCCTTATGCTACAAATCAATAACAAAAATACATATTTTTGTTGATAAATAAATACTTTTAAAACACTCATTGGTCAGAGAAGAAACAATGGTGACATTTTTTTAAATATTTGAACTGAAGTATAATTAAAATACAATATTAAAATGGGTATAATTTAGCTATAATAATAGTCTAAGAGATAGGTACATTTAAATTTTTATATTAATTAACTTCCCACCAGCAGTACATGAGGGTTCCCTTTTCTTCACATCCTCACTTGTTATTTCTTGTCTTTTTGATGATAGCCATTCTGACAGATGTGAGGTGATATATCATTGTGGTTTTGATTTTCATTTCCCTGGTGATTAGTGAAGTTGAGCATCTTTTCCTGTGCCTGTTAGCCATCTGTATATCTTCCTTGAAAAATGCCTATTTAGGTCCTCCGCTCATTTTGTAATTGGGTTGTTTGGCTTTTTTATTTTTTGATACTGAGTTATATGAGTTCTTTATATATTTTGAATACTAAACCCTTATTGGACATAACAGCATTATTTACAATAGGCAAGATGTGGAAATGACCTAAATTTCCATCAGCAGATGAATTGGTAAAGATGTGGTATGTATATACAATGGAATATTAGCCATAAAAATGAATGAAAATTTGCCATTTGCAACAACATGGATGGTTCTGGAAGATGTTATGCCTAGTAAAATAAGTCAGACACAGAAAGGCAAATACTACATGTTTTCACTTATATGTGGAACCTAAAAATAAAACAAATAAACAAATATAACAAAATAGAAACAGACTCACAGATACAGAGTATAAAACGGGGTAGAAGAGGGGCAAAATAGGCGAAGGGCAAGAGTTAAGAGTCACAAACTACTAGTTATAAAATAAATAAGTTACAATGATGTAATGTACAGCACAGGGAATATAGTCAATATTTTATAATAACTTTGTATGGAGTATATTCAATAAAAATATCAAATTACTATGTTGTACACCTGAAACTAATATAATATTGTAAGCCCACTATACTTCAATTTAAAAATTTTAAATAGATTTTTATATTAAAAAGATTAGATAAAATAATAATGAGCCAAGCATCCAACTTGAAAAGTTAGAAAAGAAAAAAATAAATTAAACCAAAGCAAATAAATAAAAGACAAAAAGAAGACACTAGTGGAAAATAAACAATAATAAATTTAAAAATCTAATAAAATAGCTTCTAAAGCTTTGGTCAAGAAGAGGACTACAATAAATGACCTTATAATGTAACTACAAATGCCAAAAGATATTAAAAATATAAAACAAGAGAATGCTCTGAAAAAAATTGTATATTGACAATATATTTCAACACTTACACAAGCATGTGCAGATGTATATAATTATCAGAACTAACTCAAAAAATACAGGGAATTGACATAACCACTAAAGAAGCTGAGTTGTTAGAATTCTTCCCAAAGCAAAAAGAAGCAAAAAAAATGCCCATTTGGTTTTAGAAGTAAGTTTTAACAAAACTTATTAGAACAAATTTCCTTAATCTTGTACAATTATTCAGAAGACAGATAAGAGTGAATTCTTCCCAACAATTTTAGCATAATATTAGTATGAAAAGCATGACAGTGTTTGAAAAGAAAATTACGGCAAGACAGCTTAATTATAATCAGATATTTCTCTATATTGAGTCAAAATCTCGTTTCCCATGCATTTTACTATTGAGACTACACAGCAGAAGGAGGTGAAAGCTCGGTCTTTCTAAGCCAAATTTTCTTGGTAGAATCCTGTCATTGTACCTTTACGGATGTAAATTCTTGAAAATGTTATTTTTCTTTCTGTGCCTTATGGCACAGAACCTTGTAGAATTGTTGTAATGTAAAACAATGTTAATATATGTAGAGCACTTAGTATGGTACCTGGCAAAGTATTAATATAAGCACTTGATAAATGTAAACTATGATTATTTTGCTGTCTTGAGCTGCGTTCAGGGGTGAACTCATGTAAATTCCATGAAATAGTTCTCTTATAGTTTAAAGTCATTTAGCATGTTCCCAGCCACCACCTCCTCTTTCTCACCCCTTCAATATATATCTTGTATTTTAAAGTTAAAACCCTTTATCAGATCTTCATATAACCTTGTTTAGACCCATTGGGGCATAGCCTAGGGATTTTGAATCCAAGATTCATGCATGGGATTCAGGTAGTCTGTCCAGAAGTATGCAGAGAGAAGATCCAGAGTTTTCATTACATCTAGGAGGTTGTCTCTGGCATACAATGTCTAGAATCATGCCTTGAATGAAGCACAACCTTCCACATACCCTGTATCTAAATTGTCTTCAGTAAATCCTCTGAGGACCCGTTTTTAAGTGACAGTTGTTGAGTATACTTTTAGGAGCCTATGCTTAGAGAAGCAGCCTTTCCCTGTCCTTCTGAAACTGAATTTTGTCATCTAAGCCTTGTTCCCTCCCCAGAATGGAAAATATAATTTTCCATTCTATCTTACTTTTTTTCCTGAAAAATTATAACCACTATATTGAGAGATGCTCTCTTTAAAGATAAAATTATTCTTTTCAGACAGCACATTGGTTTCCAAGGCAACTCAAGTAACCTACTAGGACAAAGTTATTCTCATTTCTCACTGGGGGAGAAAGTTTCTAAGAAGTTGTTATCATCACATCTAGAGAAATTGGAATTTAAGATAAGGTCTCATTGCTCTGTATTTCTGCCTGTCTTGACTGTCTCACTAGGAGCATTTGGAAAAACTAAAGAGCTGTTGTGAAATGCAAAGAACTTTAATGATCCGTATAAAGTGAGAAAATATTGCTACACCCTTTCCTTTTGAATAATAAGCCTGAGAATAATATAATCCTTAGGGATGTTCCGATGCAAAGTAGGATGAGGTGTAGTTTGAGTGTTGCTGAGCTTGCACTACTTGAGGGGGGGAGACAAACAGCAACAGCAACAAGAAATATAAAAAAGAAGCAAAATCTTCTA
The DNA here is from genome assembly GCF_003031525.2 of Neophocaena asiaeorientalis asiaeorientalis. NCBI lineage: Eukaryota > Metazoa > Chordata > Mammalia > Artiodactyla > Phocoenidae > Neophocaena > Neophocaena asiaeorientalis. The sequence goes on from NW_020175186.1 coordinate 5,627,234, forward strand.
CGATGGCCTCAAATCCATGTCTGCACGTCCATATTCAGGGCTTTACTCTTTGGCTCATCTCACATCCATTTTGAAATGCAATGTTCTTGGGAGATATAGCACATTTATCACTCATCAATCATAATACTGAAATCAATCACATTTATGTGGCTTGTTATACTCTATTGAGATATATTGTATCTACCTCCACTCTCAGCCCACTAATTAGCCAGGAACCCAGTCAGTACAAATGAGCTCCACGTGTTGCGGTCCTGTTACACGTAGACACCTGTCTATGCGCCCTATCATCCCACATCTACCATGGCTTACTTTAACTCTTACTGTTATCGCACTGCTTCCTTACTTCCAGCTAATAATCTTCATAAGTACATAGTGCAGAGTTGATCAAAATCTATTCTAAGAGATTATAATTGATTATAATTACATAATTATAATTCAAATAAAACAAAGTTCATAGAGGCCTAAAATAATATTGGAAGAGGAGGAAACAGAGTTAAACAGAAAGAATTACTCTTTGTTCCAGATCACCTTCTATGTGTATGCACCTTTACTTTAGAGGTTACCACATCTGACCATATGTATTACTTTTCCTGAACCTCTTGTGTCCCCTGCTTATCTCACTCAGTTTCCTACCTCTCACCCCATTCAGCTAACATAGTACTTTGCCACAGAGTAGGTGTCTAAGACATTTTTGAAAGTGAATAAAGGGCAGGTTTTGATTGGAAACATTGGGAGGAAGGGTCGCTTGAGATTAAATAATGTGATTTTTAAAAGGTATTAATTATATTCCATAACTAAATGATTTTAAAGAAAGTAATTTTAGTATGGATTTTAATGGTTTTCCATGTTCTAAGATTTGTGCAGTCACAGGAAGACACTTGTTAAGTGTACCATGTTTGCACTGGATCTAAATGAAACTTGGAGGACTTCGCACAGTGGGTCCATCGGAAGCATGTCTTCTGACTTAGTATAGTAGCACATCATTATTCATTAAAACTCTGATTTGGCATTCATCCCACACTGAAAAGAACTACCCCATTCCTTGTGGCTAGATATCATATACACAAATTATGTCAAAATGGGTCGTAGATGTGTATATAAGCTAACACTAAAAAAAAATTAGTAGAAAACCTGTGAGTAGATATTTGTTACCATGCTTTAGCTAATAGTTTCTTAGATATAGTACAAAGAGTAAGTATAAAAAGAAAAATAAATTGTACTTCATCAAAATTGAAAATATTTTTCCTCAGAAAACACAATAGAGTAAGAAGACAAGCTGCAGAATGAGATAAACTGTTTTAAATCATATCAAATAAAGGATTTGTATCCAGAATATATAAATAAATCTTCTTCAATAATAAAAATACAAATAACTCAATTTGAAATGGGCAAAGAATAGGCATTTCCTCAAAGAAAATAAGCAAATTACAAACAAGGACATTAAAAATTTGCATTAAGGAAGTATAAATAAAAACCACATTGAGGGGACTTCCCTGGCGGCACAGTGGTTAAGAATCCACCAGCCAACACAGGGGACACGGGTTCAAGCCCTGGTCTGGGAAGATCCCACATGCTGCAGGGCAACTAAGCCCGTGCATCACAACTACTGAAGCCCTTGTGCCTAGAGCCCGTGCTCCAGAACAGGAGAAGCCACTGCAGTGAGAAGCCCGCACACCGCAACGAAGAGTAGCCCCCGCCCGCTGCAACTAGAGAAAGCCTGTGTGCAGCAGTGAGGACCCAATGCATCCATAAGTAAATAAAACAAATTTTAACAAACCACACACACTGAGGAGGAGAATAATATTGTTATTGTGGAATAAGTTTTCTATCATCTTCTCCCAGAAGGATGTGAATTTAAACAATCACCCATGGATGAAAGATTCTTTGTGTAAGTCCAGGAGTCTAGCAGAGAAATTCTAGCACAAAATTGGAGCAAACATGTCAGAGATGGGACACACTGAAGAGGGTAAAAGGAACAAGAACAAGTTGAGTTTGACCAATAGCTTTGGCACATACCACTTTTGTGACCTAAAAACTGTGGGTTAGGTGCTCTAAGATAATCTCACCTGAAAATCGCTGTTTGATGCTCAGCAGAATTTCAAGAGCTTAGAAAGTTCTTACTAAATGTTAACTACTGTTTTTGTTAATACTTAACATTGTTCTCATTTCCAAAGTAGAATAATTTAATCTACCTTAAAATATTTGTTGAGAAGTTTTGATAATAGTGTACATATAAACACTTGGCCTGGTAAGTTTGCCCATGGCAAATATTGAGTAAATAATACTTTTTAAAGATTATAATCTAAAGGTCCAAACATTTTGCTGCTTCTTTCCTAGTCCTTTTGAATGTCCCTGGCTTGCCCATCCAGCACAGGCTGTGGGGCACAGCAAGTGTAGCATAGCTCGACACTCAGGCTCTGGGATTATCCAAAGCCAACCCCGCCCTTCGCTGCCACCAGCACTCTCTTATTTCCCCCTCATTCACACTAAATGTCTTTACCATACATTTCTAGTAATTCCTTTAGCCCTGTGGAATGACATATTTTTTAGATTTTTTTTTGGCAGTGGGCTAAACCCTTGTTATCCATTTTCTCATCTAATCCTTATCAGTGCTCAAATCAGATACTGATTTATTTTTAATTGTCCCTTTTATTATTCTTCACAAATTGTCATGAACCTTCCTGAGTTCTTTTTTCTCCCCTACCATGTCCTCATAAGGCTATAACTAAAGAGCTCCTCTCAATTCCTGGCTCACAAGAAGAACTGAAATAATCCCATGAGGGTAATTCTCTGTATAACCTCCCTATCAGGGAAGGGAATTAGACATATTTCTTGCTGAACCCTGCAGTGACTATTCTGTTGACCATGACAACCAGCCTGGAACAAGATGTTCTGAGGGGAAACTGTTCAAAAGTTTCTTTTAGAAGCAAAGTGACATCTGCCAGATTTAATGACCCATTTAGTAACATACATACAACCACATTTTTCTGTAACAAATCCATTGGAAAGAGGAGATGTAGTAGATAATGTTTATCAAACACTACTGTGTGCAAAGCACTGTGCTACATGCAGTGAGGAATAGAGCAAAAGGAATCTAGTATCCCACTAATAGCTGTGCAGTTGGGAAGCTAGGTGCATATGTCAACATGATGTGTAAGGTGAAAAAAGGGAGAAGTTGTTTGGGGGTCTTTGGAAATCTAGCAAGGCTTCATAGAAATGGTGATATTTTTGCTAAGCTTGGGGGACTTCCTAGGATTTCAATCAGTGCAGAAGTGTAGAATGTGAGGAAATGGCAGAAATACAACCACAATGCCTGAGAAATACTCAGATTAATTAGAAAATGAGATTCTCAAAACTCCCAGGAGTTTGGGAAGAGATGAGCCCGGAGCTAGATTGAGGTTATGCTGAGGTGGACAGTTGCTGCTAATGGTATTAATTCCAGTCTTAAAACCTGTTTCCCAGGAAAGCAGCACACCAACAGAAGCTGAGTAACATCTCTTGGCTTCAGAAATTCTTTTGAAGAGTTAGTAGGCAACTCAGTTAAGAGAGTATAAACTATGGACCATACTTTTTCTTCTTTTCCTTTAAGAGGATAAATGAATAAAATAGTACATTTCCACCAAAGAAAGGAGGAAGGATTCCTTTTATTAGCCAATAGAAACCACTTGCATTCTCCTCTTATGATAAAACAAGGCTCCAGACAGGGGGAGAACTTAGATTTGAAGTTCCCAAGAATGTCTCAGGTATAACTTTCATGATTATCTGGGTTACTGGCTATTCTTAGGTTTTGCTATATTCTTCCTTTTGGCAACATTTCAAAGAAGCACTGGGTTTTACATATATATATATACATATATATATAATATATTATACATATAATATGTTATATACATAATATATTATCTATATAATATATTATATAGATAATATATTAT